>NC_073719.1:15148818-15472372 GCF_023634085.1 Falco cherrug | reverse complement strand
TGAGACTTAACTTTTTTGAGGAGACAGAGATCTGCACTAACAGCAACAACCTCCCAGGAACGGGGCAAAGGTTCACACTTACTCAGACCGCAGGTTGCGACAGGAAGACAAACACAACAGTGGCACAGCTGAGCCTCACTTTCTATCTGCCACTGTGTAAAATTTGACTACAAGTCAAATTTGATTTAAAGACTTCAATAAAACCGCCATCTTCATGTCTAACACACAGCATGACCTGCCAGTTGCCTGGTCCCTTGAACTAGATGTGAAACACTGCAGAATTGTATCTGTAATCTTTCAAAGGTGCCATTCTTCATCACAGCTGAAGGGGGCTAAAACCAGCTCTGTGATGCAAATTAGTCTCCAGGCTCTTAGCCCTTGGTGCCTGTTTTCTAGTGGAAACATAGAAAGCACCCCAGATTTATCGCCTGTTGCAGTGGCTCTATGGTTTCATGCCTCACAAAATTAAAAAGTCTCCCTACCACAAACCCTAGGAAAAAAAGGGTGGGCAGGGAATGCAAACAGTAGCAATGCCTGAACTACCATACAAAACTGCAGCTAAAATTTTCTTAGGAGGTATCTAGGACCTAATCTCCCTTGCAATACTCCTTTTTGAGTCAAAAGGGCCAGCTCAATGGGCCAGCATACATAAAAATGTGCAGTCCCTCCAGACTACACCTTTGTAAAACGACTGCAGCAAGGACACTCCCAGTAAGTTGAACAATGGTTTACATTTTAACACTGTTTATGCTCTGAACAGTCAGAAATGTTCAGAATTCAGGCAGGAGCTCACTAGGTTCCTTCTCAGTCAAAGGAAAGATTGGACAAGATATATATATATCTTGTCTAATCACACACACATAAAGTCTGAAAGTCAGAGCACTGGTAATTCACTGTCTTTCCAGCCAAATCCATCAGGCACAGGTCACCTACTATCCTATCCTGCTACTCCAGGATAGGAATAAAATAGCAAACTTAAGTTCTGACTATGACCCAAGAATCTTTCTTTCTGTTCTTTCTAGACAGCAGGCCATGAAAACACTTGGCCCAATCCAAAAAAATGCAACAAATCAGCAAAAGGTAGTTAGAAGCAAATAAAAATCATGCCCATCTCTTTAGAGAAATATCCTGTCAGAGGAAGAAGCTTTAAATATACTTAACAGTTGTCCAGCAGAACAATAGAGATGTGAACTGAAAATACATTCCAGTAGGCACATCTTCCTTTCTGCTTCCAGTGTAATCCCACTAGAATACAGATTATTCCACACTGCAGCATCTAACACAGTTTATCAAAGGAACATTTGAATTCAGCCTCTCAGAGATACCAGCTTAGTGTTAATGAGAGCCCATTTAGATAAAGAGCAGCAATACTGGGTGAGACAAGAGGTCTCTTCAATACTTCAAACCACATAAATTCCCTCTATCACTGGTGGAGTTATCTCTCCCCATAGGGACACCAGCTGTCACAGGCTTTACAGAAGTCAAGAGACAATATGCCACTCAGGCAGAGGGGTTATTAACTGCTGATGTGGTCAGATCTGTTGTGAAGATGTAACAGCTCTGGTACACTTACATCTACCACTGTAAGCATTTAGATTTGCTTAAGAAGGGAATTAAGTACAATATTTAGTAAAGGATACAATTCCTTTACAGATTTGCAGAAGCTCCTCACAAGCATACCAAAGTCCATAGTAACCTGCATCCTGTCACCTCAGCATTTCCCAGACTACTCAAGACTGCCTTCCCTTTCATTGCATCTGTTGATTCTTCTACCTTTGCCTTGTGGGATATCATGCTCCAGAGAGTCTAGAAAGTCAGTGGATGGGTCGAGGTCAGCCTTTTCCAGCAGGGTTTTATTCTTCAGGTTAACAGGCTCAGTGAAATGGAAATAGGAACTTAACTTTTTTGCCTCCATCAAAGAAAGACCTGCAAACAGCCATTGATGACCATTAATAGAGTGAGCTAGGCTAACGTTCGTCACACCATAGAGTATCATATCATTTCTCTAATGCCCACAACATAGGAAAGAATCACAATCTTTCTTCAGTGGACTCCACAGAAGACCAAAGACTTGCCAGAAATGGGTGGCATCAGTCATCAATGATGTGCATTGCACGCCATGCTAAGTGCAGTCCTAGCTGAGCAATGGGCACTGAGTTGAGACCAACCCTCTGTGCCCATTTGGTTACACCCTATATCTAGAGAACTCACTGCAGCTATAAGTGCTAACCGCTGACATAAACTATGCACAGCAATGGCGGGTCCCACCTTCCCGGTGGCGCCGGTGGGCGCAGGCGGCCAGTGTGCTGGGGCTGAGGGCCCGGGCGGGCCGGGAACCACGCGGGGCCGGTGTACCTCAGTGCCTGGTGTGAGGCGGCAGCCGTTCCCACGCGGTGCGGGGCTGAGGGGAGCGGGGTGGCCGCGGCCCGGAGGCCGTGCGCAGGCCTGGGGCACTGTGGGCTTCCTGGGCAGGCAGGGCAGGCCTGTGGGGAGCCAGCCCAGGCCCTGAGGGGCAGCAGCCCGCTCGGAATGCGGTTAGGGGTGGCTGCCCTGCCTAGGTCAATGGCCTCCATTTCAAGAGGCCCAAATCCAAATGTACGTCCAAAAGCAGGAGGGCATACAATTACACCACAAAGGATACCACAAAGGGCTCCACCTTCCTCATTTGTTACATGAACGGCAGCAAAAAAAAAAAAAAATTAAAAACTCCAAACCTCTGAATCTCACTACTTGCAGTGTCTTTTTTTACAGTTCTTACCTAGCTCGTGTACTTCTATAATTAAATGGCTTGTTTATAAACAGCAGCACTCTTTGTGCTTTCACTCTTTGTGAATGTCACTCTTTGGGAGCTCATTTTGCTGAATCCCATACAGACAGCCATGAAACAGTCCCTGCCCTTGCAATCTGACTTAATACAAAATGCAATAAATAATGAGATTGTGTGGCTGTTTAAACAAACAGAATTTGTTTGACATCTTCAGGAAGCTGAAGCTTTTATATGTGTGCATTATATAAATAAATATATGTGTATGCACTTATATTTAAATCCATTGTCACATCATAAATTCTTGGGTTTCTTTTTCATATGTTTCCTGTTCATTTCTAAGGAAAACAGTGATCCTGGAACTGCTGCCTGTAACAATCGTCACCTGCTGATCTGTTACGTGAAATCTTTAATGAGCTGTGCAGCACACAATCTGACCCATTAGTTTTATGTACGCCACACAAAAAGCGACTCAGATTCCTGAAGATTAACCACCTCTCCTAGACACGAATCAGGCAGAACATGTAGGAGTGACTGCAAACTTTTTGTCCATGCTGTCACCTACCACTGTGCCATAGTCTGATTTTCTCTATGGGAATTGGCTTTTTCAGGCTTTGCGAGCTCATTTAATCACTGATGTCTCTAGAATCACATGTTAATATGCTATGGCTATCTGGCTAGTAAAAAGAACTGCAAACCAGTCAGAGTCAACCTGAGATCTTAAGTGAATTTCTGCCACTGTCAACCACAGCTGGATTCAAACCAGATGCTAACAGCTGAGAGGCTCTTTAGCCTGTTATGGATCTTCTAAGCCACCCAGTGTCTAGTTTTTGCCAGTCCTGATTGAAGATTATCAAAAAGGAAATCTATAGCTTAAGGAAATTCTTCCTGGTTCAGTGAAGTCTGGTGGGTAACTGTACTCTGCTTTGCTTTGTCTTGACCCCAATTACTAAACACTGATAAGGATCGGGAAGTAAGTGGTTGCATTATTTAACAAATGAAAGGTCAAAAGTGCTGCTATTCACTAAGGTCAAAGGTTACCATCACTGTTATTAAACAGTTTGAAAGCAGTTTCTCCCATCCGTTGCCATCCCAGGCTGGAGCAGCACTCGGGCAGCCAGGAGGGGAGAGAGGCACCAGGCATCATTCAGCCGGCTGCTGGCTAGGCAGCTTTGCGTGGACACCTGCTTCAGGGAGGGAAGGTGCCATGCTCCAGCAATGCCCAGCAGCTCCAGTCAGAGGACTGAGCTCTCCTGCCTTTGCACAGAACATGTGTGTACCTGTGTGCCAAACAGCTTTAGCTCCTCCCAGCTCCACTCATTTAGAGCTGGCATCATTTTGGGTGAGAAATCAAACTCAGGTTCCCTTCTGCTCATCTTGAGCAAGGTACTGAAGCTCACAGAACTTTTTACAGCATCAGAGTTAAAAATCCTGAAGTACCTGTAAGTTAATGCTGAGTGCACAGTGACTCCTGTATGCTTGCACAGCTTTATAAAACATTTGAAAAAACTTTCAGTGATTTAGGAGGAAGCTAGCTCACCTTCCTTTGCATTCTGTAGTATACCTGATCTCAAGAGAAAGAAAAATAGTTATTAATCCATGTCAGCATTTCTGCTGGTACAGATTAAGAAGGCTACCCTCAAAATACTCTTGCAGGACAAACTGTTTCACTGTCCTGGGCATCCATTAGACTGACACTGCTCACGAGTTATACTGCTATCCATCATCCAGGTCACTTCAGTGTGGTGGGGACAGGCTGCAGTTGGTTCTGATGCACCAAGAAATAGATTGGGGTTATGTTGCGACGGAGGGAAGACACAGTCACTCAATATGAGTGATCAGCAGACTTTGTTTATTGTACCTTACAGTCACCTTTTATGCCTTCTTATAATTAGCTCATACATATTACAAAAGTTAAGCTCATTATTGGTTAGTTGCCTAAATACCAAGCCCACCCCTAGTTTCTCTTCTGTAGTTTTCTGTTCCCACCTGCAACATTCTTTTCCCACCAAAATCTTCCTGTTATTGTGTAACAAGGACAGCCAAAGACAGTGTATTTTGCTTTACTTCAGATAAGCTGAGAGCGATGTGCATTTTTGTCCAGCCAGCTGGACTATGTCTATGTGACCCTTTTCAGCTAGCCAGTTATCCACAGGGTTATTCCTCCCAGGTGTTGAATATAAGGTCTGGTTTTCCTTCCAGTTAACTCAAAAGTTTGGACTGTCTGGCTTCAGAAACAGTGTGGTTTTGAATCATTTTCCTGCGTGTAAGTCATTACTGTGTAAGGATAGTAAAAGATAGGAAACAAGAAAGAAAAGTACAGTTTTTCTCAATAAGGAAGGCATGATAGGTGGCTGCTTGACAGAAGGGGAGGAGATTGTGGGTGACGAACAGTTGGACAAACTTCAAGAGCTGCAAAATGAAGCCTTGAGCTGTGCTGAGCATGAAGTAAGGAACTGCAGCCAAGTAACAGTTTAACAGGAATGGAAGGGACCAGGGGTGTCCCTACCTGGTATAATATAGACGATTTCCTCTGGTTTGGAGATCGTACCGAATACAGCAAAACTCTGGGAATACTTTGACTGCAAGCTGTCCAAAGAATGTGGGTCTTTTGGCTTGTCTGGGACCAGTGCCATTGTCTCCATTACTGAGACCGGAGCTAGCTGTGTGCAGTCACTGGGAGACTCGGAAAGGAAGGGGTGAAGGTACAACATGTGCTGTGGGCTGGGTTCCTCCACATCTGGAATCGAATCCCTGCAGTAGCATTCTCAGTAAGAAGGCAGCAAGGAATCAGGCTAGTAGGTCAGGATGGGAACAGCTGTGCTGAGATAAAAGAGGAATCTGTGGGATGACTGTGACAAGTCTTCCCTGGAGATTCTCTTTGGCGTAATCCGGGGCAGACATTATGTGTTATACTGCCCTACTCAGGAAGAAGGCACAAGAGCCAAAGAGCTTTGTCATTTTGTGACGTGAAGTTTTCTATGTCTTTAAGGTTCATTTCGTATTTTTCATCACTCCCCTAATAGCCTCTGTCTTCCTGACTGCTCTTGGCACAGGGGACAGGTAAAGAGTTTACTGGGGTAAGAAGTACTAATGTGCTGATTATATCATCTTGCCCAGGCATCACATGAGCAGCTGTGATTCTTCTAGCTGGCAGCTGAACACACACGTCTGTCTTTGTGTTTTTCAGGTACCCAGAGGGGTGAGATGCAGCCCTCTGACCTTGCAGCCACCATACTGCCAGTCAAACTGCCAACAGTCTGAGTAGGAGGATGCTGTTGAGGAACCCTGGGAAAGACAAAACAGGACGGTGAGAAACTGCTACGTAAGTGTAGTCCTGACAGTGATTAGGCTTCAGGAGGATTTAATGCATTGGTATAGGTATTAGCCGCATTTCAGGCTGCCCATCATCCTAGTGTCTTGGCACTAGCAGTTAATATATACACAAATATATACTCCAATATAATAAAGGTGTTTTTAGACATCCTAAGCAAGGACAGGCACTGCATGAAATACTGCCAAATTGTTTTAGTGATTCCCTGGAAGCAGCTTGCTGACAATGATCCCTCGTCATTGCAAGTTCAGTTTTTATGACTGACACTCATCTTGTCTCTACAAGCTGCAGTTGCTACAGCAAAGTGGTGGAAGAGCATGTCTTATAGTGGCAGGGACCTGAACAATTTAGGTTTTTCAGAGCCATGACCAAGATTACATATGACAGAGAGGAATGAATCGGCAGCCATCAGTAAGCACAGTCTTGGAATAACAAGGTTTAGTCAACTTGTCCTTGGAAGAAAGCCCAACAAGTTTGCAGCTTGCAGATGGCTCCAGGCAGAACCTCTGTAAACCATTTAAGCACAGGGGCAACAAAGACCTGGGTGATGTGTGAGAAAAGCATGCAGCAAGCTGATGATGGGATAAGTGTTTCTGGCCTACCGCCTGAGAGCCCAGAGCAGAAGTAAGGAAGCGAATCCAGGGGAGCTCTGGGATCAGAGTAATCAACAAGGCAGATCTCATTAATTAAAGATGACGTTTTCAGAAAACATGCTCCTTCTAGTTAGCTTTGCTTTTATCTAGGCAGAGGTTATTCCCATTGGAGATATCTGCATCCCTCCCTTTGCCAGATAGTCAGAGACCACTGGCCTTTTTTCATGTCACTTTCTATAGTGATTGCCATTTCCAACACCTTTTTTTTTTTTTTTCCTCCTCAGGAAAATAGTTCCCAGTCTGAAATTTCTGCTCAGACTCAGGCACCTGCTTAGCACTATTAATCTTTAAAAATATGCAGGAGCCAGACACCAGCTGAGGTGGGGTGGGTGGCTTCAGATGACTGTCTGCACCCTCCAAGCATCAAGCACGCAGAGACCTCTCTGCTGTGTTTGCATCCCTGTCTCTGAGGCACTGACTTTTGTCAGTGGAGCTCAGTCATCTCCTCAGCAAGCCTTTTGCCTTTGTGTGGATTCACTCCTCCAATCTGCTGCTGAATTGCTTTGTTTGAACAACCCAGCTGCATCATGCTGATCCTTTCATGGGGTTTGTTTTCCCAGTAATGGAGTGGAACCAGGTAAATTATATCTGAAAAGGGGAGGAAAAGAGGGCTCCCTGCACAGCATCTGCTGCAGAGTCTGTCCCTCCACATGCACTGTATGGCCCTCACCCTGCCAGCCTTGGAGTTGCTTAGCGCTAATAAAGGAGGGGTTTCCTCCTTTTTACAGCAAGACTGAAAAATATGCTCTGTCTAGTTCTGGAAAAAATGTTACTCCTCTGAAATTTCCAGCCTTTCTTTGCTGCCTGTACTCAGTTCTGGGCAGAGATTGAGGAAATCTGAGATGACCCAGGAGAGAGAACAGCAGAGACCTCTGCCTAAACTGTTTGAATAGCTAATACCCTTTCCAAATACTGGCACCTGGGAATCCTTTAATGACTTGGATGGTGCTTTGGGTAGACTGAATATCTCCTTTCAGAAACAAAGACTTACTATTATCATTTATTTGTCTGACTTAAATCTTACAAGCAGTTAGAAAGTAACCCTTTCTTGTATTATATTCCTGGCCCTGTGCTAGGTATCACGAGGCCAAAGTGTCCTCTTATTTACTCTGATTTAACTACAAGTGTAAGTCTATATTAGGGCAGATACTTCAGATTTGCATCAAATTTTCAAAGAGCAGAATTTGTCCCTATCCCTTTAGTAAAATCTTAAACACACACTGATCATTCAGAAGGGAATTATATGTGAAAAATTTCAAATACTAAATGGATGCATGCCTCCAACATAGCTAACGAAAAGCTAAGTAATTATTTGTAACTGAGAGGAGAAGGGTTGTCACTGAAAGAAGTAATAGACCACCCTGTCAAATTTATTTTATCCTCTGTGTTGGGCAATTGTTTTAATCAGCTGAACCTTTATTGACATTTCTTTATTGACAGAGCTCCGGTAGGAGAAATTTTTCTTTCTTGTCTGCTTAGAGACTCCTACTTGATCTAAAGAGAGAATGCAGTCTGTGGTTTCATGGGCATGCATGAAGACTTCTCTTAATAACCCAAGTTACGATCTTTTGACATTTATTTCCTACCTCTCTCCTTCTTGCCTTGATTTGTTTATAATTGTCTGCATCACTCCCAAAACCAGATTAACTCTATAAAATCATAATTTGTAGGCTTGAGCCACACAGCTCCTTGCAGACTCCAGCCTTTCTTGGTTTGATCTCTTTCAAGTTTTCTGGTCTTTAAGTAAGTGAAAGTATTCAGAGCAAAAAAAGCGAGCAAGTAAATGCTGCAACTTTAGAAATTTTCCTTTATGTAAGCCTGGTTTACACCTGTAAACTGCAAGGGTGGAGGGTCACTCTGGGTTTGTTCAGCACCTAGGAGAATTAATCCTCCCCCCAGTCTCACTTGTGGCCTTTAGTCTGTATGAGAATACAAGTGGTGTCACACATAATAACGACTACCAATTCGCTTTCCTGCTGTTAGATGTGCCTTTAGTTCTGCTGGCCTCTACCTCTGAATTTCCTGCAACACAGTAACCTTGAGCTTGGCCAGCAAGGGCTGGAGGTCATTGTAGATCTGAACTAGGGAAGTTTCCTCAACAACAACAGGAGAAATCACATGCCCAAGCCCCCACCGTGAGTTTGTCAATGCAGCAGCACAGCACTATGCCAATGGAAAATGGGGTGGGTCTCACACAGTCAGTTGTTCAGGCTTTATAGCCAGCCACAGGGCAATTTCATGCTCACAGCAACCTTTGAGGCATAGAGGCACACCAGAACTGTGAGTCGTGGGACCGTTTTCCAGCTCAGAGGCCCAGATGCGCATTGCAGTCACATCCTGGTTGCTTGACAGGATGCAGCCTGTATGTGTAATGGTCTGCCTTCTCTTCCCTGCCATGCTTCCAGCTTTCCATTCAAAAGAAAACTGGGACTGAGGGCAGGGGAGTGGGTGTTGTAGGGGACTACTGGTTTAGACAGCCATAGTGTGTCTTACAGTTCACCTCAGACTACTAACAACACATTGCAAAGCTTGGCCTGGCACAGTAGAATCGCTGTGGGATGGGCTGTTGCCAGCTTCTGAGCACCTGAGACGTGCAGACTTGGACTACGGTGGTGCTTGTGAACCAAATTTCCTTTCCCAGAGAACCACCACAAGGCAACTTCAAGCACCGTTTGTTTTACAGCTACTTTTACACTACCAGCAGGGATGAGTTAAGGTGTAATTATTTTGGGAGAGAGAGAGAGCTGTTTGGGCCAGTACTGACTGATCTGGATGCCTAGTTCTAGGACTTAAGTGGGTGTCTCTGTACAAATGCCTAATCAGTTTCAAAATATGAAACAACTTAATGTTTCCTTCTCGTTTGGTCATAGCTTTATTTTTGCCCCTGTTAACCCAGAATCACATCTTGGCAGCTTGAGTTAATTTATCTCTGAACTGATGGGCCACAGCTGTATGAACTTGGCTGAGGGTAGGTGAAAGCTGCAGCCTATTTCAAAACATTATCTACTTGATGTAAGCAGAAATAGGAGCTCAAGTGGGCTGTTAGATGTGTGTATTGCTGAATGGTTAGAAGAATTGTGCTGTGAAAATATCTGAAATCAGAAACAGTATCTGGGTTAAGATACAGGTTTTGTGACAGCCAGAGGCTACTAGTTGAAAGCTAGGTCTGGCAGAAGTCAGTAGCAAAGCTTTCATTGATTTTGCTGGAACAGGATTTCATCTGTGGAGTGCAAATGAGGAGCCAATGGAACGGCAGTAGCAGAAATGGCAGTAAAAGTTGTGGTAAAGTTGGGTATGATGCTGGATGTTTTGTGTGGAGAAACAAAATTATAAATCTACAATATGAACTTGATGAGAAAGTTAAAGTGGTCAAGAGGTGGCTACATGCTTTGTTGAAAAGCTGTGAGATAACATCATGGGAGTTGATGAGAGTATGACCTAGGTTCTGGCCATTGGGAGTACCTCTCTCCCAAAGAGAGCTCACAGCTGCTTCACGTTACTGACTAATACGGACTCCTAAAGGGAGAGATGCCTCACAAATTACTTGTTGTGAGAGCACAACAGCATGGTTCAAACTCCCAGAGGACTTCTGGTTACAATTCTATAACAATGCTAAAGTTCATTGAACTGATTGCTTAAGCCAGAAGTAACCTTGGCTGATGACTAGCTCCCTTGTATGCTGTAGAAATCCTACCTTGTAAACATCTGTAGACTTCGTACCCACCAAGGCAGGCCCCCTGGTCCCTCAGTAGTAAGAACATCAAGGCACACATTCCTACCCTGTAAGAACTGGTTCGGGAGAAGGCAGCACGCAAGAAATCTCTTTTCTGTTTAAACAGCACATCCTTGGGTGCTATGAACAACTCGTGAATCGTAACATTATCATTTCTCCTCTCCTCCACTGTTCTTAAATGGAGATATTCGATGCTAATAGAACTTGAAGGTAGCAAGGGAAGCTTTTGTTTGCACATTTAGTAAGTACTTCTCTTTTTGAAGATCATATTTTATAAGGATTCTTTCTGTGCATTTTTCTTATGACTCTAGATAAGGCCTGGGTGGATGAAGAAATCTATCTCCCTTTTAGGTGCTGGGTTCCAGAAACAGATGTGAATTGTGTTCTGTGGCCAATTCATGTTGATTTTTTTATTGTTACAGCAGTTGGGTCAAAAAATAATGGGACTAATGAAGGCAGTTGAGACAGCAAGCCTGTGGAAGTAGGGAGCACGCAAGCAGCAAACGTGAATTTCACTGAACTGAACTGATTTTATACAGCAAAAGCTTGGTAGACAGTACCTTCTTTGTTCCACAAAGAATAATGCACCCCTCTGAGCCTTGCTGTTGCAAGAAGTAAGCAAAATTTGAAGAGATGCCAGCCGTTTAGCCTGGCCTGCTTAATCTTTGTGTGTTTGGAAATCCTGTGGAAGTCAGGGCTCCTCCAGCCCAAGTGGAGACCACAAGTATCTGAGCATCTTTTGTGTCCCTGCAGGGAGATCTAGCAGATATGGACACACAAGCCTTTGCCAGCAGAAACAAAGAAGGGCTTTGATCCTCTGTAGAAGCACTAGAACTGTGTCCACTTTAAATGCTGTTTCTGTTGAAAGGCTCTTGGAATTTGGAGCCTTTTGCAGGACCTAAATGCAGGAATCCAGTGAGGCCCTCGCTCTTTTTATTCCCTCTGCCTCTACTGGAGTTCCTCCAGGCTTGTCACAAGCTGGAACTGTCTCTCCTAATTTTGGCGGCAAGAAGGTGGATCTTTTCGGGTAGCCCTCTTGATCTAAAGAAACACAAAATGCAGAGGTGCCTAGGGCTAAGAACAGAGTTTTCATGCTCAAGGAAAATACAAAGTTTCTGGTCTTAGGAACAAACCTACATGGGAAGGATCTGGAAGTAGCCTATTGCCCAGTGGTGTGGAAATGTGTGTGGTGGACAGGCTGCACTGAGCATCAGGGGATGCGGCAGCTGCTGTGCCTGGCATGCACACACAGGTGCTATAGAGGCTGAGCTCCTCACAGTTCCAGGAACTGGAGGAAAAAGCAGCCAGGAGAAGCAAAGAGAACACAGACTGAATAATCAGGAAAAGAAGATAAACTGTTCTGAGTGGCAGCTGGTCTTTAGAGAACAGGCTGTGTAAATACCCCAAGGGCCTTATGCATCATCCCTGGGAATCTAGTCCCCAGAGAGGTCTCAGCTGGGTCACCATGCCACTCCACACTGGAGGTATGTTTACTTCTGCACAGCCTTCAGTGTTTCCTGTGAGAACATTCCCGTGCTCATAACCAATATATGCTGACCTTCTAACAAGCAGTGTTTCCTTTCTGTGTCTATACACATCTGTCCATGCCAGAAAAAGCTTCCAGATAAACTATTTACTGCTCATGCTCTTCTAAGCATGGAAGGCAGAGGTGCAGTCCAATCCAGCTTTTCCCAGCATTGAGTGGGGAGACCAGCCACAAATAACAGGATTCTTCATTTTGTCTTCCATACATAGGTGACATACAGTGTAGTTTCTCCACCTGTATGTTCTTATACTGGAAGGAGTTTGTAGGAAAAACTTGTCTGGGATAATTTTCGGCATCGCATGTACTGACAGCCCTACACTGATAGTGTTGCAGTGGTCGGAATGAGTGACTTCTGGAAGAGGAATGCAGCTTGCCAGCACAGTGAAGTTTTGCTGCCTGCTGTTTATGTTGCTTCTGGCTGTAATTGTGCAAACCATTATTCAATGAATATTTAACAAAAGGTATCACCAGTTTGCCTTTCTCATTTACCCTTACGTCCATTTTGTGTCTGCTATGTCCCTTCTTTTTCTTTTCATCCTTTGCCATGTTTCCCTCCCCTGTCTCTGTCCCTCCCCTGGATCTCCATCGATGTGTCTTGTTACATTCATTCCCTGTAATTCATTTGTACTGGTAGACTTGCCAGTGCTGGAGGCCCACAGCAGTTTTGGCACTGGCTTTGGCACGATCTCCAGTGATCTTGACAAAAGAACTGACCCCATCCCGGAGCTGTGGGTTTCCTTATGGGGCTTTGCAGAGGCCCCACAGAGCAGGGATGGCCGAAGGGGAGGAACAGCTGAAACGATTTACTATCAAACAGTTGCTTTGTACAAGTTGAGGTTTGGATCAGATGACCAGTGCTGTTGAAGCAGTGCCTAGGTGCTTTCTGGCCCTGCATGGTGCTTGGGCTGTAGTTGTAGCAGAGACATTTGGTCTTGCACCAACCAAATCCTTGGTCGCTCTTCCACTGTCCCTAGGCTGCAGTTCCACCATCCTCTTTCACACTTCTGGTACCTGTCATCACCCAACACCTGGTTCAGCAAAGGAGCTGTCTGACAGAAAACTTCCAGTGACTGATTTACTCTAGGAAATTAATACATAAGAAACCCTTCCTAGCACGGTCTACACCAACGGCCTGTCAAGCATACTGCAGTGCGTTAGGCATGCTGTGCTTAGTCCCTGACACAGACAATGTCCCTGCTCTAAGAAACTGTCAGTCTGATTTAGAAATGAAAAATGGCAATAGAGAATAAGGAAGAAGAGAGATGTCCTTCATGGCAGGGATCTGCCCTGTCTCCAAAGCACACACATTACTTAGTGTTTATTTCATGCAGGGGAAAGGAAATGGAGATTAACTGTTGTCTTCACTCTGCACGTGAGAGGCAGGTAGTAGAAACAAACCAGAGAGTGGAAAACAAATGTAAAGAAACAGCTTGGACATTCAGAAAAGGAAGTGAAAGGGACTAGGGACTAATGGCATGGTGACTCGTGGGATCTACTGCTGAAATTACTGTCCCACTCCTTAGTTCTCTAAGACCCACACAGTGTCAGTTAAGCATCTGAGTCATCCTCTTGTTTATTGGCTGTTGATGGTGCCCACAGGCTCTAAATGAGAACAGATAATTACTTGCATTTACTGCAGTACCAGGGAACTTCTGCAGCGGGTCAGAATCTAATTGTTCTAGGAATAATACAAACAGAAAACACTGAAGCACAGAAAAAGCAAAGTCCCTTTCAGTCTAAGTAGATGAAAGAAAGAGCTGGAAAGCATTATCACCTCCTTTTCATGGATAGGAACTAGAGCATTAAGAGATCAAATAACCTGCCCAAAGTCATAGAAAGGGTGAGCCAGGAAATGAACCCAATCCATCATGAGCCCTCGCTTGCAATCCCATCTCTTTGCATAAGAACTCTACTCCACCTGTGTAGGGAATGTGGTCACTTAGCTAACAGGCAATAGTCTGAAAGGGGCATAGATCTCCCATTTTAGGATGCAAGTTAGTTTTAATAAGGTATAAGAACTAAACTTTGGGATTTCTGTAAGAACTGATGCTGCTAATGACTGGCTACTCAATTCCATGGACCCATAAGAAGGACTCAATCAGATTATCTCTATGTTTATACTCACTTGCATCTGTGACTTGCCTAAATCTAACAACTTACAGGAGGTGCAATAACCACCTAAATGCCAAGGACATTGTTTTGGAACAGGAAAACCAGAGAACTAAAGACTTGGAACAAAAATCTGGTTTGTGCTATCCTATCTATTTTCAATGGAGATTGTCCTGAATATCCTCTTGAAGAAATCCCATCTGGAAGCTGCTGCAGAATGAAAAAGACAGCTTGTTTTTCCACGGGCTGAAGTGGTTGCAGCCACTTCTTGTGTTCCAGGTGGGCAGCGGGCATGCAGCTGGTGGCTCCTGTGAGCCCATCAATTTGCCACTGTCATCACAGCTGCTGGAGATCCATTCCTGTATCCTGCCCTCTGCAAACAGCAGCTCATAACCACAGAGCACCAAGTGTCTCTGGTCCAGCATCAGCTCAGGGAGCCAGAGAGCTGCTTGCTGAAAGCTGCCTTCTGTTTGCTTGCAGACGTGTCAATATTTACTGAGTGAGGCTCCACTTTTGCCCAGCTGGAGCATGACAGCTTTGCCACTCTTGCACTCAGTGGCCCTATCTCCCAGCATTAACATCAGGAGGTGATGAGTGACCAGGCTGGCCTGATAAATGAGAAGAGATCTGCAAACAGAGAAGAGCAAACACTTCCTGATGATGTTGTATCAGGAGAGACACAGAAAGGTGCTGTTGGTGGTGTTGGGTGCTGGGGAAGTCCCATCTGTGAGCAGGGGTACGCAGTGAGCTATTAAGGTGGCCCTGCAGGGAAGGCACGGTGCACTCTCAGAGCTGTAGCCGTGTTGCTGGGCTTTCAGCATAGCCCTGTGAGTGCAAAAGCCTGGAGCGTGCAGCAAGGAGAGGGGACAGACAGTCCAAGAGGTGCACCAGCAAGGTTGACCCCCTCTCCTGTTTCTGACTATATAGGAGATGTGGAAGGGAGGACACAGGACACACTTGCAGGAAAAGCTGCAAGGCAATTTAAGGAAAAAAAAAATAATGCTGGAAGGCAATGAGCTCCACTGCACGGTTACAGCTGCAGTTCCTCAGTTACCAAACATGTATGAGTGAGCCATTACATGCAAATAAAAATCAAGAGGCCAGTTTCACCCATTAAGTCTTCAAGCTTAATTCTCTGGGATTTCACAGCTATTTGCAGATACTGTAGTGGTGGGCACATTACAATTAATTGTTTGAATTTGGCTGGAGCTTGCTGGCATGTTCTGCTCTGCGTTAGGCGGACAATAGCTCCCAGTGGTGGGTACTGGCAGAAGTAAGGGATCACTAAACAGTGAAAAGGGCTTAGAAATATTGAGGGAGAATATTGAGAATATTAAAAAAGGAATAAACTGTTCAATTTGGGCTGTTTCTTCTTGGTTAGTTGTTTTTTTCATCCCTCTAGAGAAAGAAATTTAAATGACTGAAGACTGGGCCTTTTTGTACTAAGTGACACAGGAGCATAAGTTCCTCAGAAGTTGGCTGACGTACCTTTAAACATCTATTAGAGATGTCAGTGTGAGTGGCAGCATTTCTGTGCAGATTCAGAAAAAAAGAGAGGCTGGGCAAGGAGAATACGAGGAGAGGGAGTCCAGCCATTATATGAGTAAGTGGTGGCTTGATACAGCAGAGTGCAGAGTAAGGGAGGCAGGGATAGAGAGAGTATTGAAAGGAAGGCTATGGACAATGAAAGGAAGGCAGGAAAAAGATACAAAAATGGGGAATAATGTGGCTTATGCACTAAGTGAAAAAAATGAGTTTTGGCAGCTGAACTGTGTATAGAATCAGGCAGTGTCAGTAACCCATTCTGGCTTTTCTGATGGGCAAGCTTTGCACCACGGGAGGTTTAACCTGGTTTGGGACTAATGATCCAGTGGTTCAGATCTCCTTTCTCATTATGGATTGGATGGTTCACCTCAGCGGGGCCCAGCATTCCACAGTTAAATGCTCATGCCTTATGATGACAAGGATTCATTTAAATGAATTTTTACAGAAAGGGCACCCCATGAAACAAGCTGCCACAGCAGAAAAGGGTACCTGCAGTGCCATACTTAGTACTGTCCTCTGAAGAGCAATGCAAGACTGCAAAGATCCCAGCCTTGCTACCCTGAGCTAGCAGAGCCTGAGTCAGACAGCAGCTGCCCAGGGCTGCCTCCCAGGAGTAGGGTGGGCAAGATCAGCCAACATCTGTTCCCCTTTAATCTCTTGTTCCTTTGTGTTTTGGTGTAGCACTTTTGTGTGTAATGAAATGAATTGCATGCTCTGGCACATCCCCAGCCACTCTCCTGGACAGTGGTTCCTCCGGCACGCAGTGCTGCCGGGAGTGAAGAGCTCTCGGAGGCTGGGATGCGTCAGGAGACAGCGCAGGCTACAGACTCAAGTGTGTTCCTGATGGCCCAGCTCCTCCTGCCCCACCAGATTCAGCAGGAGTCCCAGGGCTTACCAGACCCCATGAGGAAGAGGCTGAACTGTGTAAGTCAGTTCCCCTTCATGTCACGGCTTCCAGCTGTTTTTGATTACAAGGGGTTTGTGTCAGGACAACCTCCAGGGCTTCCTTTCACTCACACCCCATTATGCAGTTAGTGTCTGCGCCTGCAGGGTCTGCTCGCCTGGAGCTACTGACACTTTTAACCTCATGCTTATGCATTGAACTGAACATACTCAGTTGTGTTAGGAGAAATGGAAAGAGGGGAATAATATACTAACAGTCTTCCACAAAGGTCTTGCTTCCACCACTGCCTCCAGAAGTTCACTGTGACCCTGGGAAGGGAGCCAAAGACATTCTCCCGCTGAGAAAAGCAGTCACAGATACTCTGTGGCATCTTTCTCCATTTAACCCCCTGCTGAAGGAACTCACAAAGCAGCATCCAGGGCAGCAGCCTGGAGTGTGAAGGCTTGTGTTACAAAGGATTTAGACAGACTTCAGGAGGGGAGGTGCTTTTCTCTGCAAAGAATGTATGAAACTCTAGATAACTTCCTTCTGCCTTGGTGGTTGATGGTGTCCTGCAACTCCTGCAGGTCAGGAAGCATAGGAGGATAGTATTAACCGTCTTCCACCTCTGGGCCTTTCAAAACATGAGGGCCAGGATCCATGCAAATGCCTGTCATCCAGGAAATCACCAGCAAGAGGAACGTACACAGAACGGAACTTAGCTGAAGCAGTGAGGCACCAGCCTCTGCACGACAGCGTGCCGCACTCAGAAGCAGTAATGATGGCAATATTGCGCATGGAAGAGCAGTTCAGATGGAAAAGGGATGTCAGGAATACACAATGGGACAGATAATGGAGGCTAGCAACCCCAGAGCAGCTCCAAAGGATTGTGAAATGACCCTTTTCCCTGTCCAGCAGTAAGACAAAGCTGGCTGGATCTATATTCCCAAAACTCAGAGCAAGGGAGGATGAATGAATCATGAGGCCTCCAAGCCTAAGAGGAAATCTGCTCTTTCAGATTTCCTAGACCAACATAATTTCACACTGGCAAGTGTCTTTGCTTTGGTGGACGCATTCTCCTCCCCTTGAAGTCAAAAAGGGGTAGTGTGGGATAACAGCACTCTGCAGCTAAAGTAAAAGAGTGAAAAAACACCTGGAAAGCTGTGCTGCTGCCCTCCTGTGCTGATTCTGGCTGGGATAGGGTTAATTTTCTTCATAGTAGCTAGCATGGGCTATGTTTAGTATTTGTGCTGAAAACGGTGTTGATAATACAGAGTTGTGTTCGTTACTGCTGAGCAGGGCTTACACAGCGTCAGGGGCTGTTCCGCTCCTCACACTGCTCCACCAGCGAGCAGGCTGGGAGTGCACAAGAAGCTGGGGGGGGATGCAGGCAGGACAGTTGACCCCAACTGGCCAAAGGGATACTCCATACCATGTGACATCATGCTCAGCATGTAAAGCTGGGGGAAGAAGAAGGAAGGGGGGATGTTTGGAGTTATGGCATTTATCTTCCCAAGTAGCCATTACGGGTGATGGAGCCCAGCTTTCCTGGGGATGGCCGAACACCTGCCTGCGATGGGAACCGGTGAATGAATTCCTTGGTTTGCTTTGCCTGCGTGTGTGGCTTTTGCTTTACCTGTTAAGCTGTCTTTATATCAGGCCACGAGTTTTCTCACTTTTACTCTTCCAATTCTCTCTCCCATCCTGATGCTGGGAGAGTGAACGAGCAGCTGTGTGGGGCTGAGCTGCCAGCAGAGGTTAAACCACGACACCTGCTCATGCGTCCAAGAGGCAGGAGCCAGCAATGGCTGTGACCTGTTGGTGATGCACCAGTGGATATTTGGACACCTTTTCCTGTCCCCATCTCTGTGCTAGAGGGAGGATTCTGGACTTTCTCACACCTCCTCCCTCAGGGTCTGTGCAGCAGGGGGGGGTTGTTATGGCTGGAGAGCACATATAGGTGTGGAAGCTATTGCTGTTCCACAGGTCATTGTTCAAAGACGCAATCCTTTTTTTTCTTTCAGCCTCACAACAGCTTTATTTTCCAGAAGCCAGTGAAAACAGGATATGATGAAATCAAACGAACCTCACTGACTGCTTCTCCCAGGAAAACAGCCTATGGGCAAGGACCCTACAAAGCCAGGAAGGAACTGCCAGGAAAAAACAAAACAGTCTCCTAGCAGTGACTTCCCCTCCAGCTAGGGAAGCCTCTGCCATGTCTTCCATAACAAAATAGTTTGTATCTCCCTCTTCATGTCACTGCACAGGTCAGGTACTTGAATGCATTGCCAGATACCCTTTGTATGTTGCTTTGCAACAGTGGAACCTATGAGTAGAAGATACTAGAAACCAACACGGAGCCATAAGCACTTCAGTACTGGTCTCCTTTCCCCTTCTCATCCTCAACCCAGACATACCCCGTTTGGGAGCCTGCAGAGGGTGCTGGTAAAGAACAGATAGGGCTTTATGTTGCCACAAAAGCCATGAGTTAGTGCCCTCTATTGGAAAATCACTTTTTTTTTTCTTCCTAACATCTTCTCACTTTGCAGGATAGGGACCTGTCTTACGGGTTTATGTGCTCCGCCGGGTCCCAGCTGCTGTGCCATGGAGGCAGGAAAGCCTTTGAGGCACAGAGCTGCCCACACCAACTACCCAGAAGACAGAAAAAGAAATTTGTCCTCTTTCCTGGGAACCAGTGGTTCTCAAAACAAATGAACACTCGCTTGGTTTGCTTTTGCTTAAACAGAGATCCAGGCTTGAATCAGAATTAGTCAAAGCAAAAGCTGTTTGCTCTTTGATCATTAATCTTTAACAGGAACCTGAAAACAGTGGGATGGTAGGGATAATGCTCTAGCAGAGATGGTGCATTAGTCTGCCTCCAGGGTCTGAGATAGGCTGATGTATTTGAGTGTTAACTCCTTGATCTCAGGCAAAAATATTGCTGCAGACTGTAGGAAAAGGATCTGGTTAGCCATATTTACAAATAAGCCTTCTAAGAGGAGACAATAGATTTGCCAATCTTTTTTTTTTTTTTTAAAGGCCTGTCATCATTGGTGCAGTTCAGTCCTATAATGGGACTGTTAGAAGAATTAGGATTTTCTTTCTTAAGTAGGGGATCTGTGAAGGGAAGGAGGAGTTGCTGTCTTCTATTGCTTTCCGTTTGGAGTAGTTACTTGAGCTTGATTTGCTTCCCAAATTTTCAGGCTCCATCACACTTAGGGCATGCCTACCACAGCATCAGTGTTTAACTGCAGCGTAGCAACTGTATTTAAACTCTTAACAAGGATGAAGTAACAGCAAGACAGACTTCAGGAAGGCCAGTCAAGTCTAGTCAGGGGCTTGAGCAAGCTTGTTAGACCACACTGCAGCTGGCATCCCAATGACTTGGAGCTAGATGAGTCTGCTGGTGTAGCATTCCCTTCTCCAATTGCATTTTAAATAAGAAACATCTTGTGGATCCTTCTGCAAAGTCCTGATGTATAACAGGGCACTCCACATGCTGGACAGGTCCAGAATTGCTCCTTTTCCAGGGCTCTCCAGTGGCCCAAGATCACCCTGAAGTTTTTGGCTCTGTGCTTTTTAAGCAAATGAAACCCAAACCCACGCAGGGAGCTCTGCACAAAAAGCTCATTTTCATGCTGGCATGTTCCAGGGGCTGGTGTGGTCCCATCACTGGCTAAAGGAGGTAGATGGAGGGACAGAAAGGGAAGAAAAGGAAAGCCTGATATGGGGAGGTTTGAATTTGAGTGCCAGGTGGGTGATTGACAGCTGGCAGAGGGAAAAGTAGGGAAAGAGATGTCTCTCACCTATACCAGTGTTCCTCAGACCTCACCAGCAAGGGATACTGAGAGGGGAACAGAGCAGGAAAGCTGGTGTGGTAAGAGTTAGTAACTGCAAAACCTGCACAAAAACACCCACTTGGTGCCACAAGGGAGAAGGATATGGCAGAAGTACAGGCTGGGCTTGGACAAGCAGACAGGAGGTGCCACCCCTGTACTGCCCTGGTTTGTCACACTTGCTTTACTGAGCACTGCTAGCCTGGGCAGGCTGGCACCTCCTACCAAATGATGGGTCATGCCTCTGTCTTAGCACCATTTCCTCGTGTTGTGCTTACAGGAACACCCAGAGCCTCCCCTCCCCCTGAACACTGCATTAAGCTTTTCCCTTCCCGAGCAAAGAATGGATACTAACCTATGCCCAAGTGCCACAGCTTTAGCTCTGCGGCTTAGCTCTGCCTTCAGCCCCGGCACAGCATGATCCTGCCGACTATGTATGTTCTCAGGTTGCTAAATCCGCTCTTTGAAGAGGCTCAGGCAGCACCAGGGCTTGCAGTGTCACAGCTCTGCTAGCTTGCCCAGTGCATCCAGCTCACCCTGCCTTATCCCTCTCAGCCCCTTACTGTGACTCCTTGTGCCTCCCTCCCACCTGGTCAGGCAGCTGGGGAGGGCTGCTTGCCCCTGAGGAGGGACCAGGCTGGACGACTTCCATCATGGCCATCCTGTGGACCATTGGAGGTGCTCAGCTGTGTGCACGCTGCACAGTGCCCAGTTCCCAGTCCCCTTGGGTCCCTCCAGCAAAGCCCTTCCAGCCCACAGCTTGCTCCTGGTTCACCTGGACACCTCATCAGCCACTGCCATGAGGCTCTGCCAGTGTTGTGCTATGGTACACAAACCCATGCAGTGAAGAAGCCAAACCTGGACTGCAGGGCAGGCAGGACTTCTCTGTCTCCTCTCTAGACCTCTCTGCACACGTAGGTGGCATTTCACATCGATACTATAAATTCAGCGCTCCCTTCCACTCCGTGTTCTAAGCACCAGCTCAGTGTTTGCATAGGGCAGGATGCCTCCACTACCCTCTCCACCAGAAAAATAATTGTCCAGAATCAGAGCATATGGTGATGTGTCCCACTGGCTGCCTCCAACCACTGTCATGCCTGATCAAGGGCCCCAACACCTGCTTCCTTGGAAAGGCATGAGAAGGTGAAGTATCCCTGTCCTGAAATCAGTAATGCTCTAGAGCACCCCCACAAATATGTCGCAGGCTGGCAAAGAAGAAAGATCTTTCTTGGGGCCATATGTATTTTGAAAGTTGTGGATGGGGGAGAACAGCTTGGATTTCTTGGGACTTTCTTGAAGGAATGACTTCTCTTTTGTAAATAATTTCTTACTTCGTGGTATCCCTATCTTCCTGCCCACACAACAGTGGTCTGCTTTACTCACTAGTCATCTCCTGACTGTCACGTAGACTGTGAGCTGATCTCCATGACCAAGGGTCTGTGCTCCTGGCCCGCACTGTCCTCACCCTGATCTTTCATTAGAGAGTCAGAATATGAATACTTCCAATTCACAACCCAGTATCTCACAGGTAGGAAAAATGTAAGAGGAAGAGCAGGCACATTTTCCTTGCCTCATTTCCACCAGTTACTGGTAGTTCTAAAGGGAGCTTTATTATGCTAAATAATTTCTCTTCACTCTTCAAATATTTGAAGGCCAGGATCCTGCTCCCAGTCAGTCATCCCTTAGGCAAACTAGATTTTGCTTTTGTAATGTTTTTTCTGCATAGTAGCTTCAGCCTCCTAATCATCTTTGTTGCTGTTCTTTGAGCTGTTTCCCAGTCATCACAATTTTTCTGGTAATGGGGTTACTCAAAGTGAGCGCAATATTCCAGGCAAAGGAACCCTGTGTGTCCCGTCGCGTCTGTGATGTTGCCCTCAGGTGGTTACTCCAGAGAGAAGATGCAGCTTTAAAAAAACCATCCAGTGTCTTCAGGACAGAGATTTGCAACAGCATGAGAGCTGTGGAATGGATGACTCTGCACTCTTTTAAGTGATGCCTTTGTGCCAGAAACCAGGATTACACTGGCTTTTTCTGGCTCTCCATCCTGAGCTCTAACTCTCCGTGTTTAAAGTGTATTTCACCATGTGGATGCTGCTGTGCTTAAAGAGCAGCAGGAATAATCTCAGCTTCAGTGAGCCACACAAACCTGAATGGAAATCCTAAAACAAGAGGCACAAGAACTGACGGATTTTCACCATCACCAACTTTATTAATACTAATTTTATGATTACAGCTACTTGCCTTGGTGACATTTTTCAGCAATTCTTTTTATCTCAGAATTCTATGCATCATAAAATTACATTTCCTTTCTTTATTACATCGGGTGTTGTGTAACTCCCAGATTATAATCCATGTCAAGTCATGAAGGGTGTTCAGCAGGTGACAAGAGACTTTATTAAAGGTCAAATTAGATATTCATTATGTTAGTCTCTCCCCTGACTCAACTCTTCATAAAGCTAAACTGTCCTGCTCACTCATTCCCTTCTCCCATTACAGCCTCCACTGTCCCAGTGATTATGGTGCCAGGTTTTTTCTGCCTTTTCTATTCCTCTCTGCCCTTTTGTTATGGAAGTGACCATACTTAACACTGATTTCAAAGTGGGGATGCATAGCTGATTTATTTTGGAATTGTTACGGTGATATATACATTCCTGACCTATTTAATACACGACATCTTATTTTGGCTTTGCTTTGCTCTGCACTGAGTTTTCTCTCTCAGCACTGTGCTGTCCACAGAGGTGCCTGGAGTTTTTCCCTGAAATCAGCTCTAACTCAGAATATTTCATTTAAATATTAGGTCAGTGAAATATTTTTTCCAGCTTCCCTTAACTTATATTGGCATACAGAGAGCTCCATCTGCAATCACTTTGTGCCACTTACCCAACTTTTGGTTCATTCCTGCTCCCACTGAAGGCAAATGCCAAAACATGAATTAGATTTCAGAGCAGCAGCCTTTACTAGGGCCTTTTGAAGTTTTTCCCAGTCGTTCTCTATCTTACATAGTTTTGGCTGCCTCACTAAACACTTCATCCTCCGAATGTGGTGCAAAAGCAAGCGGTGGTCTCGTCAATGGCACTGAAGATTTCACCATTAAAACCAAATGAGCTGGACTCGATCATTCTTGGCTACCATATGTCTCAGCACTGATCATGGGGGATGTTCCTTCTGTGAGCCTTGCAACTCCTCTCACTGCAACACTGCTAAAAAATAGGTGCTTTCTCCTATGTTTTCTTTCACAACTTCATTTTTGTTCCTTGCTTCCTGCAGAACCAGTGCTGGTGCAATCACTGGGTATGTCTATAGATGTGTCCTCTCAGTAACTTTTTGATCTGTTTGCTGATTTCACCAACTTCGGCAAGCAGACATTTCAAAATTAGTTCTGAAAGGTGTTTCTACACATTTCATGAAAAGTGATTTCTTTGGAAGTGCAGGGGTGATTTTATAAACATACCTAAAGGAAACAAAATCTTAGAACAATTCAATTGTTAGAAAGTTTTTGTGTTTGTACTTGCAAAATACAAATTCTTTGTATTTGCAAATAGTAGCTGTATTTTGCAAATACATGTAGGAAACAAGGCTTCATTAGTTACACTGCTTGTGGAACTGCTTATTAATCTTAGGCAAGGATTAATCCTGCAGCTGTTGCTGCCCAGTTTTCTTAACAGCCACTTGCAAAGGGCTTTATCCTTGTACCTTTGGGAAGGGCCAGTCAGTTACGTATCTGGGATTTTGCTTAGAGAAGTCTTTCCAAGAATGCTGAAAAGCTGGAGGAGAAAAAAAAAATTACAGATTTGTTGATAGAATCTTGTTTACCATATTCAGACCAATATCTTAAAATACAATACCTAATTATTTTCCCAATTGTATTTGTGGGTCCTGATATAATGCTCAAGGTCCATAGTGCTGCTTTCTTTAGGTGAGATATCTGCAGTGCTGTTATTACATTATACTCAAACGTCCCTCGTTTTCCAGACTAGATGTTTTTAATGAAAAATGAAAATCATATCCTTATGTCAGAAGTTCAGCTGATTCAGTCTTCATTCTCTTAATGCCTCTGGACCTGATGAGTCTCCTCATATTACTGTTGTTGTTGTTGTTATACAATGTAGGCATAACAACTAATAATGGACAGTAGGAAAAACCATAGAGAAATAAATAATTTGGAAAGAAGGCCACAAATATTTCCAAACAGCTAACACAGTTCCCCAAAAGGGAGGTAATAACGCACAGGATCATTGCAGAAAACTCTCCAAAATTTCCAGTGAACTGAATACATCATGAGACCAACGTCTCAAAAACAGATCTCTTCTTGCCTGTTTCTTCAGGCCTGCAAAGGGGAGCTCACACACTCCAGCAGCCCTTCAGCTGCCTGCCATACCAACTGTGGGAGCTCTGTGAACGCCTAATGCTCAGCTTATGGCACTGCAAAACGCATGCTTAGATTTGGGCTTCTCCTTTTCCCTCCGAAGCCCTTCGTTGCAAGAGCTAGTTTCAGGAAGGTGGCTGTGCAGAGCTACAGCAGAGCGGTGGGACAGAGACAACCCGCCCCACTCTGCAACACAGCTGCCCCTCGCAGCCACTGAGCACTCATGCCCACCGAAAGCAAGAACAGGAGTTTTCCAGGGTAAGGATGGAGAAAAGCAGCTTGGGATCTGGCCTGTCGTAATAGCTACTGTTACAGGATCCTCAGCAGCAATCATTGTTATTGAGAAGGATGGAGATCGTTCTCTAGCATTTCTTTCTGCCTCAGCCAAATACTTCCTGTTAACTGCTTTTTTAGAGATTTTTTGTTAAACTGAATAAATCATTGAGTATAGACCCTCTACACATACTAATTTATATGCAGCCCTTTGTTGAAGATAAGGCCTTTGTTTCTGCCACCAATGCTTCTTCACTACATTAATGACAAATCACCCAGCATATTCTTTTCCATAAGACATTTATACCTATATTGTCCTACAAATCTTAAGACTAGTCCCTCTCTCAAGTACCTTTGGTCAGCTGCATCCTTTTTTAAAAAAAATTATTCTTGCTTTCTTTGCAAGATGATAATTTTACATGGCTTGGAGCAATGGTTGCCGGAGATACGCAATGCAATCCTAAGATTGTAAAACAACAAAAATGGGATAACTGAGCAGAGCTGAAAGTTATATCTGTACTGATTGTATGAAGTTCCCTTCTGTATAAGAAATTCCTCATGTCTGCTGGGCACCTGGGTTAGCTAAGCCAAGCCTGCAAGCCTCCACCACACTCACCTACCAAAACTCCACAGTGTGTCCAAGCCCAAAAGGGCTATCCTTCACATTACGTTCCAGGATTAACACTCCTAGCATGCAGCACAGCAGTACCCATATCCTAGAGCACAGAAAGGTCTTGTACACCCGACTTTCAGTCCATGGCCTGGCACACATGCAGGAGCTATCACATTTTGTGCATCCAGGGTCTGAGCACAAGCTTCCAGAGCCTGCTGCCTGCCTCCCATCACCAATATCCCCAAGATTATCCCTGGGGTATCAGTGACCTAAATACACTGGTTTGGATTTGAAAGTTGCTTTTGTTTTTAATGTTGCTGAGTCTCTAAAACCAGCACACGTAACAAACTGCCTATTTCCAAGCAGCGGTTCTGTAATTTTGCTCCCCACCCCCAGAGATGTTGCCTGCCATTCATTTAATGGGCTCAGTTTCACTGGGAAGTGCCTGGAGGAACCTCTTAGCTCCCTAATTAGCAACAGAAGGGGCCAGTCCTTGCCAGAGGTAGCAGTGAAACATTTGTGAGGTCTTCCGACAATAAGGGAGACAGAGAAGGGGCCATTTCCAGCTGGGAAAACAGTAACTTTTCTTCAGCATACAGTGCAGAGCAGAGGACTAAAGAGATGTTAGGGGGAAGGTATATTCAGAAATGAGAATGGGCTTTCTGCGCAAGAAAGGAGCATTTGTGGAGGGGGAGGAAGAGGTTGGAGAGATTGTCCTGGGCTCTCCCAAGCTGTTCATTGCTCCTGCAATCCGACTTTTATGTAATATACCATGGAGCAGCACAGAGGCCTCATGGACTGGTTACCGGTGAGGGCAGGAGCAAGGTGTTGCTGCCGTCTGCTCTCAGATGTTTGAGCTGGCTCTTGTTAGTAAGATTCAGGAATTAACAGCTTGGAGGTGCTTAGGAGCTCAGTGTTTCCTCCAGGGACGTGATCACTGAGGCTGAGCACAGAGCCTGCCATTCAGTGCCAGAGTAGACTTTGGTACCAAACAAATCTCCCACCAACCAGCTGAATGTCCGGAGACCTCACTGGAAAGGTGAAAACTTTGCTTGTCCATTGCAAGTAGGGCGATGTGCTGGGGGCTTTTCCTTAACCCCAAGGACACAGCCACACGTGGTAAGATCTCCAATTTTTCCCATCTAATCCCATCTCTGGGCATGGCTTTTTTCATACAATACCAGTTGGAAAGAGTTGCATGTGCATGGACAGTCCCAGCTTGGACCTGTTGGACCATGGGGACCATTTTCCTTCAGAAGTCATGCAGGGAAATACAGCATTCAGTGTCTTTGGCCTGTAGGAGCAAAGATACAGCATAACACATGAAATCCTTGTTAGCCTTAGGACCTTCCTTAAAAGCAAAGGAAGAACAAAACGTTCAAAGACAGAGTGATGCCATGGGGCAAGCAGGGTTTCGGGAACCTGGAAGAGCACAGGAGAGATCTGAAGCTTCCAGTTGTCCTGCCCTGCAACATCACTGGCCAGCAGCTCACTGGTAGTGGCCACCAACCAGAAAAAAAGAAGAGAGCTGGTCCCTGGTATAAGTCAGGAGACCATATTCACAAAGATCCCCTGTTAATGAGCACCATTTGCTTTCTAGTAATGCTTAAGACAGTGAACCTGATTTTGTGCATGCAAAAGGAAAATCACGCAGCAATGCCTTCATGCTGTAAGATGATGACTTGATGATCTTAAAAAGTCTTTTCCAACCTCAACAATTCTATGAATCTATGATTCTGTGAAGGGCAGTGCATTACAGTTGGGGCCATATATCCCAGCAAGGGCCTTGCAACGGCTCTAAATGTCAGTATAATCATTTCCAAGTTGCCACAGCATCTCAAGCTATAAAAGAGCTATGTTCAAAGGTTTTGTGCTCCATTCTTACCCCTGTTCAATAGCCCATTTCATAATGAGAAGTCACCAGCTCTCCTCCCTGTGTTTCAGGTTTCAGTATTAATGGCATTGATGAGGCTTGGATTATGATTACGTGAAACTGGCAACGAGAAACACATAAAGTCCAAAATAGAAAAAAGCCCAAATAGAAAAAAAAGTGGTATTACTGGTGCTGCGAGCTCCTCTTTCCCACAAGAGGGCACCCAGTATTTGCAGAACTACTGCTTGGCCTTTGGGTGCTTTCTCCAGCAGCAGGTCACACTGTACCAGCAGTAGCGAACGGTCCGGGAGAGCTGGCAGGTTGTGTTGTGTTTGGCTCCTCCTGCTTGTATCCAGCTGTTAAACCAGCTGAAAAAATACTTACGGTAACATTTCCATGTCTGTATTTTCTATCATTGCTGCAGGGGTGATCCTGCAGATCAGTGACAAGAGCAAGAGAAAAGCATAGGAAACAAGCTTTCTGTTAGTATTTGATTTGTGCAATGGGAACATATGAAATCCCTTTATAAAATGATGCCTGTCACACAGGGACTGTGGGATGGCAGCATTTGGAAGTTTAGACAGAGGTGCAATAGTGAGATTCAGTGTATCAAATTTTATTCTCTCTCCTTTTGGTTTTGTTTTGTTTTTTTTCCCATGCCAGAGTAGCAGCTGAACCAGCAAAAGCACAGCACTGGGACAGAGGCAGAATTTTTTCTAATAGTGCTCCGAAGGGGCTTTTTAAAAATGGGTTTGCTAAGACGTCTGCCATTAAGAATAAGGGATCCTGCCCCAATGCAGGGAGATGCTCTGAGACATTTTTGCAGGTCCTTTCCTGTGGGATTCCCCTTTCCATTTATGAGACATGCATCAAAATCTCGTGGGAGGCAGCCTTGCTGTCTCCAGCCAGCAGTTTCTGCCTGAATTTGTGCATTTTGGCCTCGAGAGGTTGTAAGAGAGGAGGGGAAAAACCCCTTGCTTTCCACTGCTGCTGCATCCCAGGATGGAATTTCCTCTGGGAACCCTTTGATCTCTGCTCACCAGCACTCACACAAAACTCCTGCACATACCCTGCATTTCAGTAGATGGGATCCTGGCATCCCAGCTGTTTCAGATTTATCGGGGGTGAAGGTGGTGGTGAGGTGTTGCCTTTTAGCCCCAGGGTATTAGTGGCCTTGGTGTGTCACCTTGTATCTTAAGTAAAAGCCATTCTGACTTTCCCAAGCTTTTTATACAGAAAGCAGCAACTTCTGTCTTTTCTTTGTAGCTGTAACTAGCTCTGGTGGCTCTTCTCCCACATTCCTGGTATAGATAAATTCACTCACAGCTGTTTAAGCCAGTCCTTCCTCCACCAGCCTTTATGCTTTTTCCCAGTGCTAAGTAAGAAACAGAATTTCCTCGAGGTCTCTTTTGTCTACTGAAGACATCACAGCCTGCAGTACCTCAACCTGGCTCTTTACAGGGTCCTCAGCTACCTTCCACATGGGTTGTAGTTCTTTCCCCTTGCTGCTAATAATTCTCTTGTCTTCTGACTATAGTCCCTCTGCAATCAGGGATATCATCCTCCAAGAGGCCTCAAAAGAGCTGGTTTTGTTTGGGAAATAGAACCTTAAAGCTAAGTAATCCCAGACGGATGTAACCAGAAATAGCTGTGGTGTAGCAATAAACTGAACTTTGACCAAATGAAGGATTTACAAGCTTTTCTTCCTGATGACTCCTTTTTGATGGCACAGTGGCTGCATATGAAGTCACGGTATGAGACCTAACCATCACAGAGCTCACTGGTGGTGGTACTTCGCTTAGAGCGTTGCATGGAGATAGGAATCATTTTCTCTCACAGTAAGATGTAGTTATTCCTGGACTGAAGCACAGCAAGGACACAATTTAGGAAAGAGAAGCCTTTACCTAGTAAGATTTTACTAACCATGAAGGAAATGAAGTCTAAAAATGAGCTAAAACAAAGCATTGATTTCTGTGGAAAATGAAAAGCAACTTTTCCTTTTTTGTTTGGGCTGCTGCAGATCACAGGTGCACATGGAATAGAGCCACACGATGCACAGGTCAGAAGGGGCACATGGAGGTCAGCTCATCGCAGCTTCTGCTCAGAGCAGGTTCGGGTAGATCAGGTTGCTCAGTGCCTTGTTCCTGTCAAATTTTGATTGCCTTTAAGGATGGAGATCCCACATCCTCTCTGGGCCCCTGTCCCAGTGTCTGAATACCTCCATGGTGAACTAATTTTTCCTCACATCTAACCAGAATTTCCCTCCTTGCAATTTGCGTCCATTGCCTTTTGTTCTTGGTCCATTTTTCCTACACTCTCCACTAGGTAGATGTAGACAGCAGTAAGACCCCACCTTTTGCCTTCTCTCCTCCAGGCTGAACAAGCCCAGGTCTCTCTGTCTCTCCTTGTACACCACATGGCTCCAGCCCCCCAGCAGCCTGGTGGCCTTGACCACCAAGGGTGGGCAGCCTCACTCCAGCCTTTCCTCTGCCAGCAAGGCCAGAACTGGACATGGCACTCCAGATGTGGTCCCACAAGTGCTGAAGAGAGCGAAGGATCACCTCGCTCAGCCTGCTGGCTAACACGCTTGCTGTCTAGCCCTGTACGCACTGGCCTTTGCTGCACCTTGTTGACTCAGGCTCAGCTGAGGACCTCAGGCCAGGCTCTGCAGAGCTGCTTTCTGTGCATCTGGCGTCCAGCCTGTGCTGATGCACGGAGCTATTCCCTCCCCGTGCAGGACTTGGCATTTGTCTCTTGCTGAACTTAATCTGCAAGTGCACGTTTAGGCAATAGGTGGCACTGATGGTTGATGTAGCTTGCATTGTCACCAAGAGAGTGTCAGCTGTGGAAGAGAAAGCCAGCAGAGGAGACGTCTGGGTTGTTTCGCTGGGAGCTGTGGCTAGGTGAGGAGGAGCGGACATGTGGCAGGAGATGCTTCCAAACGCCTGGTGAGATCTCTTTGGCACAGGGAGGAGGGACTCTAAACAGGGGTCCCCAGGGTTGGGGCAGGAGAAAGGCCCTGTGGGGTCCACCAGGCCATCGGTGGGTGGGAGCATGCAGCTGAGCTTCCCTGAGCATGGGTAGGGAGGAGGTTTTATAAGACTGAGCCTTGTTCTGTGCCACTCAGAGAGCTGTTTCTGGGACATGCTTGCTTTGTTAGCAGTGCCGAGTTTGTGCTGTTGCCGTGATAACTGGTTTCATGCCTCTGACTCACTAAACTCCAGGATGTAAGTGCAGGGGGTTGTTATTACTTGTTGCATAAGCTACTCAGCCTCCAGGGAGGTGGAGGCTGACACTGTTTACTCTTAGGAGCTCTTGGTCTTCTTTGTCTGGGAGTGGTTTCAGGAGATACTTCCTTAAAAATCACATAGACTGTCTCAGAGATCAATTACCCAATTGCCTTCACTACTGCTGGGGTGTCCAGTACAGGCACTGTGTTCTGCATCACAGGTAGCAGTGGGAAAGGGTACTAGGCAAAAAGAAACACCCAGTGAACTTGGTTTTTCATGGAGTTTCCTGTCCTTTTTAATTTTTTTTTGTCTCAAGGCATCATAATTATGACACCAAACAGCTCCCTCATCTAGCTGCCTTCCACAAGGCAGAGTAACATGACTTTCTCTGTTGCTTCTAAGTTTTTGGTAGATTTTAGATTCTGCTTTTCTTGCAAGAGAATCTACCAGGCTAAAAGAGAACCAAAGAGGATGTTTTCTTTTTCTTGCGGGCAGATGAGACCTAAAAGCTTGGTATCCAGTCAGGAGTAGTTGGAAGTAGCAAAGGTACAGCAGCTCACTGAACCTGAACAGGGAAGGGTCCCACAAGCTGCTCCTCATGCCAGCCCTGGGCAGGATGAGTACCACGTGGCTGGCAGCAGAGTAACCCTTGAGCTTGGAAGTCCCCTGCCAAGGCTGGGCACCTATCGCTACACAGCTGCCAAAATAAACTATTTACTTGGCTGAAGTAACACAGCCCTCTGTAGGATGAAACACCGCAAGGACACCTACCCAGTTGTTCAGTGCCTTTTATCTAAATTGTGCTGAAGGAGGGAATATTATGGTGACAAACTATCTAGCTAAAACACAGCCCAGAAACACTGTCTCTGTTGCCAGCCAGCTGAACAGCTTGTGATCCCATGGCTGCGCAGTAAATGGTGCTGGCAGGGGATGTTCCTTGCACCATCCCCAAGGGATGGTACCATTCAGACAACACTATCAGACTAAGAATCTTTCCCACCCCACACCCACCCCCATTTTCTAGGGATGGCATCTTGTCCCGGATCAGGTAAGTGAAATAGCTGCTCTGTGCTGAGGAGTTCACTTTTTATTAGCACCTGGGTTGGGGCACAGCATAGTCCCTTCCATACCCTGTATGACAAAAAATCTTCATTCACAGTCTTCTTTGAGCCCCCTGCAATAGCCCCAGACAGCTCTGCTAATCCCCAAGGGAAGCTGGAGAGCTTGAGGCACAGGTCAGACGGATGGGAAGGGACACTACATTTAGGACTGATTGCTGAAGGGTTTGAACAGTTTTAAAACATTGCTGTCTGCCTGTTAAATCCAGCTCTGGTGCCTTAGCTCCCACACCTCAAGAAAGTCTAAAACTTTGCTGTCTAGGGAAGAAAAAGAGGCACCAGACAGACAAGTTGAGACCTTTACCTATGGACAGCTATGGTGGAGGGCTAGCATTGCCCTAAAAGATGACTGAATCTGTAGGGGAGCTATGTATATAGCACAGTCAAGGGGCATGTCTAGCACATCCAGCTGTCTCCAGCAGCTGAAAACTCTTGTCTCTGCTCCTCAGCCCACTCTGTGCAGTTTTTATTCCTGAAGCTGTCCAGGTGCTACTATCCCATTCACTTCAGTACCTGCCTTAAAACAGATAGATCCATATCCTACTGATCCTTGTCTCCCAGGGCACACCTGGTTCATAAGGAGAGGGACAGAGAAGCCTTGTGATTAACAAGTCCTGATCAGCAAAGGCTTAAGGTCCCTAAGAAACACTGGTAGATGTAACCCTGCCACAAATCCTGCCTGCGATCTTCAAAAATAACAGAAACACCCAGCCCCTGCTGACTGCATGGGGTTTGTTACTCACATCCAACCAATGTGACTACAAGCCTCAGCATAGTCCCTTTACCCTTGACACTTCTGTTGGGCGCAAACAATTTTATGCCTCCCCAGGTCATTTGAATGTTCTCAGAGGAATGCAGTCCTGGTCCCTGTGGCCGCTCTGAGCGTTGGAGGGATGCTGGTTTACTGGCTGAGGTCTAGACACAAGATCAAGACTATTGAAATGGGCAATGGATGGTGGGGCTCAGATGAAAGACCTCTAAAAGGGAAAGAAGATGAAAGTATCTGTCCCTTCAAGATTGAAACACCTGACAAAGAACTTGAGGTACCCGTGGCTGGGAGGTAAGGAGGGGCAGAAAGTTGCAAGGTGGAGCCAGTTCATCACCCACCTTACTGCTTGGAGGTGAGTGATGTCTTGGGGGCAATAGCCAGCACAGGTCCGTTAGATGATGCTCTGGCTCACTGCCCTTTATGAATGGGATTTGAGCTCAGATTCACTGCAATGTCTTTATGCTTTCTGAGACCACAGACTCTCAATGCAACCTGGGGCTGCTCCTGCAGAAAGGCCATGCTTTGAGCAGCAGAATTTGACAGCAGGTCTGCAGTGGTGGAATGGGGTGGGAGGGCACCGGGATAGCAAAGGCACCAGTAGGGCAGGACTGAGGGGCTTCCACAGAGGACAGGGTTGGAAGGGTGAAGAAGGATGGGGTCCTTCTTCCTTCTGTCCCTACAAGCCTGTCACTAATTATCTGGCCAACTAGCAGTCGGTAGCACAGGCTGAGCTGCTTATTCTTCTCTCAGCTGGCAGTGCTGGCAAGTTCCTAGTGCCAAAAACCCTAAAGCAAGTTAGCAGTAAGGCAAGCGTAGAACCCACTACTCTTGAGTGCCCTAGGGGAACTGCTAACCTGTAGAAAAATATATTCTCCATATAAATGATTCAGGAAGTTATACAGAGTATGGCAGTGCTTCAGGAGGGCTTGTGGTGTCCCAGAGAGAGACACAGAAGCCGGTGGAGCCAGGAGAGCCTGTTCATGCCTGCCTTAGCATAGGGCACATGCAGGCATCTGGCCAGCCTTGCAAGAGCTCCTGTCCGCAGGACCTGCATCGCCGCCTGGAGCAGGCCCGCTACACACTGCAGATGGAAGGGGCTGCCTTCCACTACGGCTTCAACTCCAGCTACCTGCAGAAGGTGGTGGCCTACTGGAGGAACCAGTTTGACTGGCGCAAGCAAGTGGAAATCCTGAACAAATATCCCCATTTCCGAACCACCATTGAAGGTGAGGGGGTCTCTGTGGCTTGAGCAGGTCTCACTCTGAAATGCACAGAGAGAATGGGGGGCTTTAAGAGGTTACTATATTAAGACAACAGTATGCATAACAGCTTAATGAAGGATCAGTAGTGGAGGCTATGTTATTAATAACCCTCTATAGATTAAGATCATTGCACAGTGGTGATAAGATTAGATCTGCTTGAAGATGGGCTTCATCTGGCTCTGAACCTGCACTAAATAACAATGAGGTTTTCTTCTGCTATTGCCTTGAAGCCACCTTTGAAAACTGTAAAATTTACCCAGGCCCTGAGGTTGGAATATCCACCACCACCACCCAGTTTAGCCAGGTGAGGTTAGCCAGACTTTAGATAAGTGATCTGCAGGTTAAACTTATATCCTGCGCTTACTTTTTCCATGTTTCTCTTTTTATCACCCACACATCTTGTAATTTAGTCATGTTTTTGCACGTGTCTTAGCTGCATTATGCTATTCATTGAAGTGCAGCTGTACTTATATACTGTAAGACCAATTTCTCAGGAGGTGGATGCTCAGTCTCCTGTGACCCCAGTAACTGGGACTGGGATCAATACCTCTGTCTGTAAGTAAAAGATGAGACACAGGTAAAATACCAGGCATGTCCTTTCAGCTAGGCATCTTCTTGCCATGGGTTGATTGTGTACCTTCTGCTGTGAATGCTAATCACAGTTTTGCCACCCTCCTTCTTCAGAGTTCGGAACAGAAACTGTGATGGAACTAAGGCTTTAATTTATCTGTCTGGATGTGTGGCAGGGATTGATATCCATTTTATCCACGTGAAGCCCTCCTATGTCCCTCACGGTCGAGCTGTTCAACCTCTGCTGATGGTCCACGGCTGGCCTGGCTCCTTCTACAAGTTCTACAAGACTATCGCTCTACTCACAGAGCCAGCTGAGCATGGCCTGAATGAGGGTGACATGGTGTTTGAGGTCATCTGTCCATCCATCCCAGGATATGGCTTCTCTGAGGCACCACACCAGAAAGGTGAGCGATGAAAAGGCGCTGTTGGAATTGCCAGGTTCTTGGAGCCTCAGTCATCCCTGGCCCTCACCAGGGAATGCAGTTTGTTGCTGCGGGCATTTCGGGCGAGCGGGAGTCAGATTCAAATACTCACAGAGTTCAAGATCTGATCCGTTTATTGTACAAACCAGGTAGACTTTTATAAGGCATTCTATAAGCGTGCAATAATGTGGTTGGCTATTTTACAAGCGTATAATAATATGATTGGTTAACAATTGTTTACTGGGAAGATTTCTGTTTCTGCTTGTTCTGGCATGTAGGCTCCTTTCTGCGGTTTCCCAGCTCCTCTTATCACGTCCCGTTGGCCTTGGTTTTGAGCAAACATCTGCAATTTGCTCCTTTTTCTTCATCCCACTGTTCTGGCCGTAACCTCGTCTTATTTCTTCAGTATTTTTCCACTTGCTTCAGAGTTCAGTATAATCATTCAATACAGCAAGAGCCCCAACACCTCCCCCTTTCTTTTTAAATACAGCATTAATACTGCGTTCCACACAGCTCTGAAAACATTGTAAAAGGCAAGGCACTAAAAGTAACAAAAGAATAACAAACAACAATAATTGTAAGGCCTCGTTTATACCTGAAAAAGTAGGGGCATGTGTCCCAGTAAGAAGGGAAAAAACCGCCGGAACCAAAACGTAAGATTCTATACCGACAGGGTGGACACAGCCAAGAGTGTAAAGCCTTTCGCCTATATACTTCAACTTTTTTACAATATTCACGATACAGGGTAACTCTTGAATTACAAGAAGTAGCACATATAGGACAAGAGTTCTCTGTTTTTATCGGTCCTTGTCCGAAAAGATCCTGCAACGCATGCACGATACGATTATAGTGTAACAAAGACAATTCACCAGAGGGTAATTGACATTGTATCTCTCGAGGCAACTGCTATAAGATGGGCAGAATAATGTATGTTAACTTATTTACAAACCGCTTTTCTTCATCTGGTCGTGGTGGTCGGAATAACTGTTCTCAATGCCGGGTCCACTGTACCCACTGATCCCTCCTGTCCATTTAGGAATCAATCTTGTTGTAATTACCCTGCTCTTTCTTTTCAGTGGGTCGATTTTCAATCCACGGGCGAACCCATTTTGCCGGAATCCACTTAGTCACTGCCCCTGTGGAGATACATGCATAACCCCGACCCCACGTTAATAAATTATGAGGCCCTGACCAACAATTTGAGACAGGGTCAAATACCTGGACAGCTATGTCACGAGTCGAAAAATCGTTGGGATTATTAGAAAAGTGATAGAAAATCGGCTGTTCAGTACATTCCGTTCTGGGGTTCAACCAGTTCAGTACATAGCATGCTTTTGCCACTATTACATGAGGACTCTTCTCCCCCTCTTTTCGAAAAACAGACAGATAATGTTTTAATGATTGATGGGCACGTTCAATAATTGCTTGACCACCAGCATTATATGGAATTCCGGTAACGTGCTTCACCTGCCAGTGCAGCAAAAAGGTCTTTACTCGGGCACTAAGATATGCAGGGGCATTATCTGTTTTCACCATATCTGGGTGGCCCAACACAGCCATGGCTGACGTCCAATGCTGAATACAGGCAACAGCATTGGTAGACTTATGAGCAGTCGCCCAAATAGCTTTCGAGCAGGTATCAATTGTGACATGGACGTATTTAAGTACTCCAAATGGAGTGAATTCTGTGACATCAGTTTGCCAGATTTGTCAAGGTTGTAACCCCCTAGGATTTGTACCTTCCTGTTGAAGAGGTGTTAGCCTGGCACAATCAGGACAGGCCGCTATGACAGTCCTAGCGTCCTGACGAGACAGGCCAAACTGTTTTTGGAGAGACCGAGCGGATTGGTGAAAAAAGGCATGTGACTCTGTTGCTTGTTTTAAAGGGGAATTTTGTAATACTGGGGATGCCACCTGAGTGTCTATATAAGCATTGCCTTCCGATAAAACACCAGGTAAATCTAGATGACTTCTAATATGTGTAACCCACCAAGGAACTTGTCTAAAATTTATTTCATTCCACATCTGAATAACCAGGGCCATAAGTCTGTTATTTATAAAAGACCCTAAAAGGGAACGCGAAAGACGTGAAACTATTCCAACAACATATTTAGAATCGCTTACAATATTAAGAGGGACATTGCGAAATTCCTGAAACACCATTAATACCGCTTTTAATTCCAAAATTTGAACTGAACCTTCCATTTGTTCTATATGAGAAATCCAATTGTTCCTGTCATCCTTATAGGCATAACCACATTTTTGAGTTTTGCTGCTAGCGTCGGTAAAAACCGTAAGTGCATTTTTTATAGGATTTTGTTGCTGTAAAGATTTTTCCTCCAATACTAAGGAAGTTTTGAATAAGGGGTGATTGGGATAATGATTATCTAATTGAATACCTAGGGTCGCCACAGCAAAACACTCAGAAATCTGAATCCACCAGTTAGCCAAGGACAAATTTTTCACAGGTAAAATAATTTTTTCAGGGTCGCATCCTGCAAGAGTACGCAAACGTTCTCGTGCCTTCAGCAATAACTGTCCTACTGCATCCGCTCTAGTAGTAACTGTGGTTTTTAAGGTGTTACTGTGGAAAACCCATTCTAACAAAATCATAGATCGATCGACAGGCAATTGTGCTATTATAGCCACAATTTCTGTGTCTTGGTTATACACGAGTAGGGTAAATGGACAATTCAATAATCGCCTGTCCACTCCGGCATTTTGAATTTTCTGTGTAATTTTTTCTAGGGCTTTTTCAGCTTCAGGTGAAAGAGATCTGGGATCAGCGGGTGATGAGCTACCCTTCAATAACGCGAATAAAGGAGCCAAATCCGTATTGGCAATACCACAAAAAGTTCTTAACCATTGAATGTCTCCGACTAGCTTCTGGACATCGTTAACGTTTTTTATATTTGGGACACTAATAATTTTTTGTGGCTGAATTCTTGTTTCTGAGATGCGCAAGCCAAGATAATTCCAGGGCGCTAATTTTTGTACCTTTTCTTTTGCTATAACCAATCCAAAAGTATGTAGACACTGTATAAGTTCCTGTTGTTTTTCATGGGCTAGTGTGTAAGGGCTGGCTATTAAAAGATCATCCATATAATGATAGGTAATGAGGTTAGGATTATTTTCTCTCCAGGATTGTAAAGCTAAATCCACAAACCACTGACATATTGTTGGGGAGTTTTTCATACCCTGAGGTAGTACAACCCACTCATACCTTTTTGCTGGAGCGGCACGGTTTATAGCTGGTACTGTGAATGCAAATTTTTCACAATCATCTTCATGCAGGGGAATAGTGAAAAAACAATCTTTTAAATCAATAATTAATAGGTCCCAATTTTGTGGTAACATAGCGGGAGAAGGCAGTCCAGGCTGAAGGGCACCCATGTCAACCATTTTTTCATTTATTGCTCTTAAATCATGTAATAATCTCCATTTCCCTGATTTCTTTTGAATTGTAAAAATGGGTGTATTCCATGGGCTAACAGAAGGTCTGATATGACCTAAATCCAATTGTTCTTGGACTAATTCTTGAATGTGTTGCAGCTTCTCTTGAGGTAAGGGCCATTGATCAACCCATACAGGAGTTTCTGATTTCCATTTTAATTTTAAAGTTGGGCGAGAGCTGCTATCAATGGCCCCAATCAAAAATCTGTAGAGATTCTCATTCCCCATTGGGAGAGTACATCCCTACCTAACAAGGACAATGATGTATGTAGGACATATGGTTTTACCCATGCTTGATGTCCTTCTTGATCCGTGAAAAGAATGAAGTTTTTACTGACCTGTGTCAGACGACTTCCCCCAATGCCTGAAATGGTTGAACCCGCACTATCTAATTCCCACATGGTAGGCCAAACTGAGAAAGGAAGAACAGTAACATCAGCGCCAGTATCAATCATCATCGAAACATTAGGAAGAATTACACCTTGTGGACCAGATATCTTAACATTACATTTTGGCCGTTCGGCACCAACAAGTTGACAAAAGGCAATATTAGGCATACCCGTTGAGCCAAATGCACCTCGACCCCTGTCCTTTTCTCCTTTTTTAGGGACAGTAGCTTGGAATGGAACGAGCTGTGCAATAGTGCTTCCTGCTGGAATATGAACAGGTGGAGAAAAAACTTTTACCATAATTCCAATAGGTCCGGTATAATCGGCATCAATGCAACCAGGAAGAACAAAAATCCCCTTTTTTGACGCAGAAGAGCGTCCTATAAGGAGTGCAGATAAACCATAACCCAAAGGGCCACTAACTGTAGAAGGAAGTACATGTACTTTGTCATCGGTAATATTTATGGGTTCTGCCACGGCCAGATCGACTCCTGCACTTCCTCTGGTGGCTGAACACAGCTCGCCAAGGCAGCCATGAACTTTGTTGGGTTCTGGGGATATTTCTTGGCCACGTCCCTCAGAACGCGGCTGTTCCCGTTTCCTGGAACAGAAAGGGGTGTACCATCTTTTTTAAATTTTAAATTTGCTCCTTTTTCTTCATCCCACTGTTCTGGCCGTAACCTCGTCTTATTTCTTCAGTATTTTTCCACTTGCTTCAGAGTTCAGTATAATCATTCAATACAGCAAGAGCCCCAACAGTTTGTGAATGCAGATGCTTGGCTCTGCGCTAACACCCATGTGGCTGAGGCTCTGGGGCTGGCTGTGGAGATCTGGAAGGTAATGGTAGCTGGAAACCAGGTCTGCTTTCCACTTTATCCACTTTCCACTGAATTTCCATCTTGTGTTCACTGTATTGCCAAGGAGCAAGGCAGAGCAGCATAGCACACTGTGCCTTTACACAGCAGCATACTCATGTGCCTCTGTCAGACCATGATCTTTGGCCAGGGGATGATACACCAAGACAAACAGGTTTCCTCTGTTTCTCTTTACCTACAGGCTTTGACAGCAAAGCTCAGAAATTTCATAAGCTGATGAATAGATTGGGCTCCAAAGAATACTACCTACAGGGAGAAGACTGGGGATCTCTTATTACCACAAACATGGCCCAGATGCTGCCACAGTGAGTAGCAAAAGGAATCAGTGCAGAGAAGGTTTCTCCAGTTCTTACCCTACCTTCTGGCTCCACGGTCCGGGTCCTGCCTTCTGTTTGCCCTGCCTCTCATCGCCTTCTGCTTTGTTTTCTCCAGGGGTATCCCCACCCCTGTGCATTCAGTCATATTCATGCGCTTTGCATTGATAGTGGTATTTGCATTCTCACGCTTTCTAAATTTCATAGAATCATAGAAGCATTTAGGTTGGAAAAGACCTTTAAGATCATTGAGTCCAACCATAAACCTAACACTGCCAAGTCCACTGCTAAACCAGGTCCCTAAGTGCCACATCTACACACCTGTTAAATACCTCAACCACTTCCCTGGGCAGCCTGTTCCAATGCTTGACAACCCTTTTAGTGAAGAAATTTTTCCTAATATCCCATCTGAACCTCCCCTGGCACAATTTGAGGCCATTTCCTCTCATCCTATCACTTGTTACCTGGGAAAAAGTGACCAACACCCACCTTGTTACAACCTCCTTTCCTGTAGTTTTAGAGAGCAAGAAGGTCTCCCCCAAGCCCCCTTTCCTCCAGACTAAACAAGCCCAGTTGCCTCAGCTGTTTCTCATAGGACTTGTTCTCTAGACCCTTCACCAGCTCCGTTGCTCTTCTTTGGACACATCTTTCTTGTAGTGAGAGGCCCAAAACCGAACACAGTATTTGAGGTGCAGCCACACCAGTGCTGGGTACAGCATCACTGCCCTTGTCCTGCTGGCCACGCAATTTCTGACACAAGCCAGGATGCTGTTGGCCTCCCTTATCTAGGGAAGAGTTGTACAGAGAAAAATGGAGTGCTGTTTGGCTTCTCTTTCACTAGGCATGAAAGTAAGCTCTGCTGCATTTTGATTTGAGACCTCAAGGATCATCATTCTAAATCAGGAAGGAGATAAATTTAAAATTGGCAGGGAGAAAAGGAAGGACCTCAGCCTTTCAGCAGCTGATCAGTACCATGAAGTATAGGACTTTCCTGGATGGAGATGGCACCAGCTGTACCATTTTTAACTCTCCCAAATTTTTTTTGAAATCACGATAAATGTGAAGGGCTTATGTATTTGGCTTAGTGAAATGCTTCTATTACAGCTCCCGTCAGACTTATTTTCTAGAAAATTTGGAAACAGAAAACTGCTTGATTTAACCTTCTATTCATTAACTTGATTTCAGATCTGTGAATCTTATCTTCGCTGGCAGAGAAGGTTTGAGAAGGATGATTTCCGTGATGCTTGGGGCTTATATACCATGGCTCATAGGCTTTACTAGGGAAGATGTTCGACGTATGTATCCTTTCATCCAGAAGAATATACATGAACTATTGCGAGAGTCTGGATACTTACACATCCAAGCCACCAAACCACACACTGCAGGTAATGAACCTTCTCTATATCACTATGAACTTTGTATACTGACTGCTTAAGGCATATAAAAACATAGCTGAACAAAAGCCAACCATGTTTGAGAAGCAATGAATTCTGGTGACTGAATGCAAGACATGGGGACAAGAGCTGTGTAAAAGGAAGTGAAAAGGAACCGCTTAAAAAAAGATGGAGACTACAAATATCACTTTTCAAGGTCTTTTAAATGGCATACCACTTCTCTATGGCAAAGAACCCCTTTGCAAAAAGCCTCTTAAAGTAAAGCACAGGACCCTGAAATTGAAGCTTCTAGAAATAAATGTGGGTGAAAACAAGAAAAATACCATAAGCAAGTGCAATGTGAAACTTGCAGAAAGGTAGACACAGCCATAATACCTGAAGCCAGAAGCATGATGTAGTGGGACCAGTAGATAAGGAGTCTGAAGAAAGGTATGGCCATCTCAGAAAAGTTAAATGATTTATTTGTATAATATTATCAAAGATTATGGGGTATTCCTTTATTGAAATAAACCCTCATCAGGAAAGACAGCAGAGCTCTCTCAGACTGGCATCAGGTATGGAGACCATAGAAGGAATAGCACCCCATCCTGGCATTTAACTGGAAAAGAGGAAACTCAAAGTGAAACGTCAGCTAATGCCTAGTCTGTTGCTTGAACTGATTGCAATATCAGAGAAATAAAAGGAGACAAACCAGATACCAGGTTGGGGTTTTTTGGGTTTTCTTTTCAAAAGCCAAACAATGAAGACAGCCCCCAGAAAAACAAAGACCAGTATGTCTAGTGTCTGATCAGAAAACTAGCAGAAATGTTTTTAAAAGGAGAATTGATTTACAGGTGATAATATCACAGGGAAATCATGCTTCAAATATCAGAGCTCTGGCAGGATCAAGAAGCTGTGGATCTAGTAATGGAACATATTTAATTTCCAAAAAAAGTTTTGTTGAGGTTTTTGGGTATAACATTCTCATACTCAAGGAGATTCAAATACAAGCAAAGCTTTTCAGCAGAGTACAAACCACAAAATGTGTCGCTGCGGTGAAGCTCTGCCAGCTGACTGTGGCAATTACTAGAGTCAGGAGGTTTTTATAGAATTTCCCCAGGACTTTTTTCAAAAAGGCACTTAATTAATGTCCTCTAGGTTTGCAGTGTATGTTCCCACAGGGGTTGCAGCTTTTTCCTCAGGAGCTAGTACATACACCACGGGTCTGGGCAAAGGAGGTCTTCAAGAGCAACATCACTTACTCTTACATGCCACGTGGAGGGCATTTTGCTGCCTTTGAGGAACCAAAGCTTCTGGCACAAGACATCATGCACTTTGTCAGAAAGGTGGAACAGCTGTGAACATGCACTTTAGATACATATATAGAACAGAAGCAAGTTGTTCTGCCACCAGCAGAACCTTTACTTTGAGGGATCAAATAAATCCAATGTAATCACATAGAGAAAACAACATTTCATTTTGATAATCATTACAGTACTAAAATTGTTAATGACGCTCTAAAGCTTTTCTAAAGAATAAAAGAAAAAACCCCAAATTAAGCAACTTGCCTTCTTTCACTCCCGGCACCATATCATTGCTGCACTCATAGTTCAAGCGTAACAGAATACATAAACAGTTTACTGCAGTAACACTGCACTCATCTGGGGAAGAGAGTAGAAAGAAACCAGTCCCTTGATCCTTTAGAACTAAGGCTTCTGTTTAAAAGCTTCTTTAAACACTTGAGTGCTAGCGTCTGAAATATGCATTACAAGCAGCTTTGGTGGAAGTGTAAAGGGTTTTGATCTCCTGAGCACAAACACTCCTACGTTCAAGTTATATTTCATTCAAGAGACCAGGAATTACATATTCAAGTGGGCAGCTGCACACAAGGCAGCTTTCTTCATTCTAACAGTTTTTCCCCCTACGGGTAGCTTTAGCAGCTACTACGCTATGTAAACAGATGTTTAATGGATAATAAGGCAGAGACAGCATTCCTAGTGTGCTCCAAGCTCAAAAATACCAACTTAATTTCCTCTTAGTTCTTTATCATTCCATTCCAAATGGTAAAGTTAAAATATGCACCAAGCGTAGCAGGTTACTTCAACCTTTACCCTCATTTCAAATGATTCTTATCACACCATTGTGCAATTTTTGCTAGCAAGAAGCTGCAAGCAACCTTGCTACCGGTAGGCTCGAGTTTCTCTTCAAACGGGATAGAGCTGTTTGGAGCTGTTAAGCTCACTACATTACAGACACGTCTAAGTAGCTGACTGAAGGTTAAGTCCAGCAGACACCTAGTTTTGACACACTGTGCAAAGCTCTCAAGTGTTTCTCACCCTCCCTCCTTCTCCCATTCTGCACTAGACACCAGGCCAGAAGAAAGGGCTCAAGTTCTGCTCCCAAGTAATACGTTCTGACTTTGAACAGGAATTTGACAAGTAAAGATAGTGCTGAACTTGATCACACTCGCCTCACCGCCTCTTCACATTTCATAAACATTTAAAAGTCTAAGACTTAGAAGTAAAAGCAAGCAAGAAACTAACTTTTATTGTTGTTGCCTTAAGTGAGAACAAGCTAGCATATTCGGACAGGAGTCCTATGCAGGAGCGGGCTGGAAACTAATGAGAGAAACAACTAGGTATTGTGAAGGAGACTAGGAAAGATAAACATGGTTATCTAGTGTTTAATAGGTGTCTGCACGCTTGTAGAGATATATAGCTATGTCACTGCATGAATGATTCCTGCCCTGAGCCTGGTGGCGCATACAGCTGCGGTTTGTGTCCGGGCTCAGAGATGTAAATAGGGGCTTCTCTGTTATGGTAAAAGTGTCTCTCTTTGCATGAAAAAAGAGAGGGAATGAAGGGAGTGACCCCAGAGGTATGTTCAGAGAAGGCATGCGATATTTCGAACTTTTTGACTGAACCAGTTCTTGTTTGGTGTGCCCTTCCACTTATGTATAATGTTAATCCAAAAGAAGCTGATATTGTTTACACTTTGAATGTCGATCATTGTCTTTCTGTAGATGCTAATGTAGTAGGAGGCTATGATGGGAACGTATTGCAGCGGTTCTTCTCTTATCCAGAGTAACAGCAGGGAAAGCATTAAAGAGTTAAATCACCTTGTTTGGTAGGCAGTTAGGCATGTGAGTCGAAATTGCCACTGCTTTTTGTTGTTGGTTCAAGGACATGGCTGTGAGGATTTTGATGGTATGTGCTGCGTGGATTTTAGGAGCCCCATTGCAGCAACATGTTATCAAAATCTGAGAAAATTTCAGCCTTTTTGGCATCCATTCACTCAATTGGCAGTATTGTTTGTTTGCTATTACCTTGGTTGCTGTCATGTTTGCAAGGGCCCTGCAGAACATGGCAAACCTGGTACTAGCTGTTCAAAAACAAAAAGGGGAAATTGTAAAATTGTACGGAACAGAGACAGTGGGTTATTTTGCCATTGATAATGTGTCTTAGTTGCTTTTTTATTTGTTCTATTACTTATACCTTGTTTTTACTCGTTCAGTTTCGAAGGTTCTTTTTGTGCAACAGGAAGGGGGAGATGCAGGAGCGGAGCGGGCTGGAAACTAGGACCATGCGTGGCAATCCGTTTGCTGAGGGGAATGTGCTCAAGCTTGTCTAGACAACGATTAACATGATGAGACATGTTTACAGAGCACAGGGGAGTGGGGGACGGATGGCGCCAAGGAAAGGTAACAGCTTGCTGTTAATTGATGGCAGTTAACCACCAATCGGGGATTGCCTAGTATGCAATGCTTAGCTTCAAGAACCAATCTGTTTCAAACGCGCAGCTTCTGAAAGTGTATAGAAACTCGTGCTTCTGTACAATAAATTGACATGTGCTTGCATCAAGCTGCGTCCCGTCTCTTCATTCGCTGCAGTCCTAACTTCCTCTGAAGAGGGTTAGAGCAGAAACTGCTTGCTTTTAGTTTTAACTGTATATCTAACTGACTGTCAAGGCTGTTGGGCTAAAGGTTAGTAAAAAAATAGGAAGACGGGCTTCCCCACTTCCACAGGGCCAATCAATCTCTTTTTGTCACCAGTACAAGACCTCCCAATTACTCAGAAGTCCCACGCTTTGTTTGGATTATTAAGTAACTGAAATGGAGTTATAGAGAAGTCTAATTTTATCAAATAGATAGGCAAACACTTGAGTACTCACTCAAGCCTGATCAGACTACAAAGGTCTCCTTTTACAGGTAAGAATGGCTATAGCCTTTTTAGTAAAGGCCAAGTGTATTAATAGTCATGTCTATCCTTATTCAAGCAGTAAAGGACATGAAATTATATTTTCTGCCATACTTAGAACAAGAAGAGGAGATTAGAGACTGGCAAAAAGGCTGCCCGTTAAAACAAACTCAACTTCAAAAATATCCTATCAATGCCCATGATTGGTGGTGTTACGGCTGGAACACTGAAGAGAAATGAAGATAGTTCCAATGAACAGGGGGAAGCCTTAAGGTACTTTCATCACAAATATGCTATCTTATGCATAATGCTGAACAGATGTAGAAAAGGTATTTAACGAAGAAAACTGCTTGAGGAAAAAGTAGTAACTTATTATCACCCCAAAAATGCATGGACTTACCCTTCCAGTTTATTTCCTAGGCATCTTCCATTTTTAACTTCCTCCAGATACAGGTCTTTGTACTTTTCCACTTCTGCCTGTACAGATTCTTTTTGAAAAATACTGTCTCATTGGGTATTTTTTATCCTGTCCAATTCACGTTCGAGGTCTCCAATTCTGTGTTCTAGCTGGTTTGTCAGCAAAGCATGACGACTGGCTCTGATTTGTTCTAATCTGTCCTGGGAGGCTGCCTGCATCTGAAGTAGATACACACTTTCAACCACCGCAAAGAAAAAGAGAACTCTCCTCGCCAGTCAATTGCGTGTACCCAATTTCAAGGGCCCAGCTCTATTCAGCGAGGCAACTGTGCCTCCTCACTGCCATCAGCGACCAGGGCAGAACCCTGGAACTACCACACTAAATGATTCTTTTCATTCAGAAAGAACCCCCATCTTAGCACTATTACTCATCAAAGCTACTGATGGAAGAACACAATCTCTGTAGGACAGGGCATAGCATTCCTCAAAGAAATTATGGAGATGCCGCACCCCCAGCCCCCACCCTGCAGCTTTGGTGACTTCTTTTCTGAGCACTGTCCCTTGTGCAATGACTAAGGAAGATGTGTATGCCTGGCTGTGACAACTCTAAGTTGCAATACCCATTCAAGGATAAACAATGAGAACAAGACCAGTGGACAGTGATACCCCTCCAAGAACTGCAAAATGAAAATCTACCTTGGCAAGTTTTTGATCCAAGGCCTGCAGGCACACTGCACACACATGAAAGCATCTTGCCCAACCATATTCCCTTCTCCCACTGCCCTTCAGGAAAAACAGAAGTACAGTGTAACACATGGAATCAGGCACCACCACCACCCCTAAAAATGACAACCAAAACAAAAGTACGTAACAGACACACATAAGAAATTAACTTACCTGCAAAATCAGATTGACTTCTTGCAGTTTTTGTCTTATTTCTTGTTCAGCTCACTCTTCCACCTCTCTTTTGTATTGTTCTATTTGGCTGCGATCCACCATGTTAGTCTCCATATGGTGTTTGAGATTAGCCACCTCTTCTTTCAGCTAGCTTTTGCTCTTTTCCAGTTTTTCATGGTTCCCACGCATGGTGGACAACTCCTCTTGCAAATCATGATTTTGTGCTTCTAGCTGCATGCCTTTTTTAGACTCTATCTCCAGCTGCTGGGAAAGTTCATCAACCTGTAGACAGGAAAGGGGGAAAAACCAGGGAACTCAGAGGGATCTAAAATCAGTCAAATCTGTGAAAATTGGTAAAGGAGTTGGCCATCAAGACTATTTATCATCTGCTGATTCAGTGTTAAAACAAAAGTGAAACCAGGCTCTTCTTTTAAAACAAGAACAGCTTTCACATAATTTCTGACAGCATTCCTCAGGTTCCCATCCTTCCTCAGTTCTGCAGTGGGTCACAGACCAAGAGGTACCAAACCAGCGGCATTACACCCGCAGGGCTAGGCTGAAAAGCACTAGGGCTATTCTTCTGCGAGATGTTCATACGATCATAGGAAATCAAACACACCCATACCCAGTTACATCACAGCCACATTCTGGTTTCATCAGAAAAAAAACCATGTGTCACGCTTCAGAGGAATTGTCACATGCTGTCACACGGTCAAAGCTTTGTCACAGAACTGACAAGGCAAGAAACGGATACCCTTTTCTTCCATTACGCTAAAAGATCTGGAAGTAGCAGTTCAGAACACCGCTTTTGCAGCAGTGGTGGCAGAAGACAGTCTTTTTAGGTCAAAGCTACAGTTTGTTTTCAAAAGATTTCCAGGAAATATCAGACTTCCCATAGGTCCCAATGGTCAACTACAGCTCTATCCCCTTCTTTCCCCCTCCAGAAACATCCATCGTCTATACCTATTAACCATAAAACATGACATCCCATCATCTTTTATTTTTAAAAAAGTGGGGGAAACCACCAGAGTCAACACTTGAAAGTCTCTAAAATACATAGAAACTTTACACTTATTTAAAATTGCCCAAACGTAATTCCATTCCCTGTCATTCAAAATAACTCTTCCAACAGGAACACAAATATGCTGCTAACCTGTGAACTAAAAATGAGCCACTGTCAAGGCAGTTGACTTGTTCTACAATAATATCTTCTAAAAAGGAGCATAACTTTGAAACACAGCTATCTCAGTAATAAGCGGAGAAGCAGCTAAAAGGTTACATGCTACCGAACAGCCAGAGCAACCTCAAAACCATTTGTGGGTCTCCAAGACCAGGAAAGACGGACTGAGTCAGCTACTAGTAACCAACAAGTTACAGGGTTTTTTCCGCATCACCTCACACTGCATTGTGCCCTGGGAAGCAAAGACACCATTCCGAAAAGCAAACCCCCACCTGCCTCCTGCTCAACTCGTGCCCAAGACAGGCTTCAGGGGGTGACCTTGGGCAAGGCCAACTGCACAGAGTTGTTCCGAGTGATGGTGGCATTACTCCCCTCTCTTCCGAGAGGGAATGCATCCGTCGGAGCCCGACGATGCTGCCACGGCCTCAAGCTGCAGCCAGGCCTGTGCTGGGCCTTCACTGCTCTCAGCTCTGACCCTCACCCATGGACGTGATGTCCCAGTAGGACTGCAGACCTGCCCATCCCTATGGACCGGCCTGGTGATCTGCACTCTTGGCGTACTCTGCTTACTGTCCCCAGAACTCTTCTGCTCTTCTTGGTGAGGGCCTGTGGGGCTGATCCCTGGCCTGTGTGGTCACAGACCCTGCCAGCCTTGCTGTGGCTCTTGCTTTGCCCTTCATCTGCAGGACAGCCTACCCCTGATGTGCCCTCGCAGATACTGCTGTGTACGTAACACTTCCATCTTTACCCCTAAGAGCTACATCAGTATTACAGTCGCCTACTACTGTGACCATAGAAGGAACATCAAAAACCAGCCAAATAATTTCAGAAATACAGCCAAGAAAAAAGTAGTCGAAATCAACAACATGAAAAGAAGTATAAAGAAAGAACAAAGGTTTCGCAAGAAAAAACACCACAATAACCCAAACAAAATAAAGCTCACCTTTGTTCTTAATCTGCCAATTTCATTGACCATTTCAGAATACCTGTTCTTCACTTCTCCCTGCAAATTAAGCTGGGACAGTCCCCCTCTCTCCTCATACACCCTTAGTTCCTTCGTAGCTCTGCTCAGCAGCCCATTCAACCTGCACTGCAAACTAGTCATGAAAACAATGAAGCAAAGGAACAAAACTGGACTTTTTCACATACTCTCATGTAAACAGCACAGACACCGCTTGCTTTATCTTTAATGTACTTGACACACCAGGAATCACCAGGAAAAAACAGTATTCCTGTGCCACATACACTTGGAGAGTCCAGATTTCACCTGAAAAGAGGAATGAAAGACTCCCTTCTTCCCAGGAGAACTGCAGGGCAACCTGCATCTGCAGTTGTTTTGGCAGCTATTGAAAACTAGGGGCTGGTGTACAGAAGTACCTTGCAAGAACTAACACGAGGCTGGCATCTGCTCACAGTTAGGTACACCTATTTTTACACTAAAGTTTAATAAAACATGACTTCTATGCAGGGATACCTCTTCACCATGCTAAAAAGCCGTACCTCTTACAGTCTTTCTGCAGCGGAAGTTTATTTTCTTTTCTTGGTCCAGACGTAGTTCAGCTGGGTGTTTCAACTCTACCAGCTTCTTCACTTCCTTTCTTTCACTCTCGCACTTTCAAAAGAGAAAAGAAAGATGTATCACACACACAGAGCACAGGAAAAATACCTACGTACAGTCTGCGCATCTAGCGCTCTCCACAGAGAAGCTGCTGGACGTCTCTATCTGTTAGCCACGTTCCACAGAATGCCATGGGACGGAATTCCTGAGGATATTCCATCACTTCAGGTTTCACATCAAACAGACCAATATGTAACTACAGAAACAGATGCCCTCGCTGAAGCAAAGGCCATCCTCTTCTAGACATAACAGGTGAAAAAGATGCTGGAGAGCACTTTTGGCAATGCCTCTGCTCATAGTAGGGATTACGTAGGTATGCACTTCATGGGAGAACATCGATCCATCCAAAGCTTTCATGGGATCTTCCACCAACCAGCAGGCAGGGGCTTGTGGAGGAATCTGATCTTTTGGAGTTCTTCAACATTTTATTCCCCTCGGCCATTACCTCCACCTCTTCTGTGTGGGCATTTACTTAGCCACATGCTGGTTTTCCTCCTCTTGGTATTTTCTCAGCCACACCAGAGGAGAGCTGGCAGCTGTTTTGACTTTGTACTTCCATTTTCCCTCTACAGAAAAGGGGCAGGCTGTCCCTTGGCAACTGGCAGGCGCTGCTTGTTTCCCAAGCACTCGTTCATTTACCCAGCATTCCTTCAGTATGTTTTCCTGCAAGGCTTTTAAGCTCCCGCTACGCTGAAAACATACAGCAGCTCCTCCATACACGCACTGGAAACATCAAGCATTTTAAACCTGCCCAGAAACCAAGGGGTCAGAAGATGACGACACAAAATCCAAGGAAGAACTGGGAACTGTGGCCTTGCTCGATGTGCTCAACTGATAGCAAACCACACTGGGAACTCTTCCCAACAGAGCCACTCCAGAACTTACACAAAGATACCCATCTAGCTTTTATTTGCTTCCTCCATGACCCCCAAACGATAAGGTACTCGCAGCCTGAATGGCAGGGATAACAGAAAACAATGATATGTAAGAACCTGACTAGAAGGTGCATGGTTCTCCTGGGTATTGGCTCGGTGCCCGGAGAATTTTCTGGGCTCACCTGTTGCAACAGTTCATCCTTCTCCTCGTCCAGCTGAGCAACGCGCTCTTCGAGGTGGGATCTTGACTTCAAGTGCTCCTCCCGCGTGCTGTGCAAGTCCTTGGATGTCAGAGCCAGCATGTTCTGCTTCTGCGTCTGTGAAAGCAACAGTGGCAGAAGAAAAAGTAAGGTGGCCGGAAAAGACAAGAGTGCAGGAGAATGCAGTAACTTACACAGAAACAGGCCTAAGCTCTCCTCCACCCATCCAAGACCTATGGCCAAGGTTGATGTGGAGTGTAAAACACACCTTAGGAATCATAACCAAGAACAGCAGCTGGAGCTGGTGGGAAGAAGGAATACTCTAGAAGTGACAGGATGAGGTTACAACTTTGGGGGATAAGATGACATGCACACGCACAAAAAATCACCCTACAGCTTTCCTGCAAAGCTCCTCTGGTTCCCTCTATACTTCAGTTTTCGTAAGAACACTGCAAAAGGTGGTGCAAAAGGACAACATTCGCTCCTACTTTCAACAGCTACACTCAGATTTATTCATATAGTTACAGACATTAAGTACCTTAGTTTTCAACTTTTTTTTCCAACTCCTTTTGCAAGCGCAGCTTGTCTTCCTCCAGGTCACTGTGGTAGCGTGTAGTAACTTCAAGTGAAGCTTCTGGCATTTTTTCCATTTCTGGATTGCTTTTTAGGTGCATCAGCAAGCTCCTGCTGCAGTTGTCCAAACATGCCCTAACGAAACAGTTAAATTAGCATGAAGAAAGTTCTAAGAACATGAAATATGCCTTTAACTTATTTTGTTATACAATTAGACCTGTCTAGATTGAACCCAAAAGTATGAAATTTTGCCTGCCACCAGCGGGCATCTGCACAGATGATGACCTCTCGTCATCTTTCTCAGCTGAGCACCTTTGACTATCAGCAGCTGTTCATGAGGATTTCTGTTTCCTAACACATAAAAAAGGCTCAGGTATTGTTCTTCCTTGAACAATACACAGGAACACACTGCAATCAGGTATTTTTTTCCTAACAAAACCCAAAGAAATCTGTTGTGATCTAAGAGCCACAGTTTGACTGCAAATATTACTCTGGTGACTGAAGGCAGGACTTTGTGTTAGATTGTTCTTTCTTCTGTTTCTTCACTATACAAATACAATTAAATGAATACAAATATCTGAAAGCTCCTTTGAGATACACTTTAAGGGTATGTTGAATCACATCCTCTTGTAGTCTTCTTACTCAGCTCGTTTTAGAAATACTGATAGATTAGGTTTACAAAAATCTGGGTAGCTCATATATATATATAGCTATATACATACACACACACACACTCTCTCACATATCTTCAAAAGGAACCCATTATTTTGGTAGTAAGAATACAAAGCAAGTCACAGTTCACAATGATTGACAGTACTGCTGGAGTATGGCTACACATCATAAAAGAGAAAGCTTAAGGTCACCGTCTGACATGAACTTTGAGGAACAGGCAGGCCCCTCAGAACCCTCAAAACACATACAGAAATCAACAGCTGGACATTACTAATAATCTTCAATCTTGATAGCAGCTTACAGAGAACCTATTTTTTCCCCTCTATAGAAGCTTCATATAAATCTATCCCCAACCACTTCACTTCTCTGTATCTTCATTTCTCAGCCCTCGTGTATTGGATGGTTCCTCCTTTTATACCACTCTCATTCATGTCATCAGTGCAATACTTACATCAAAACCATCAAATACTTAAGACTATTCTATAGGGCATAACATGGACTAAGGAAAATAGATGGAAAAAAGTTCTAGAGAAGAATCACCTTTCTTGATCAAAGCTTAGACTTGGATACCTTTTTTCTGTTCTCTGCTTAGATCTGAGGACTAATATCCCCGTTGCCAAAACTTTCCGCAATTCCGAGAGAAACATAACAAACCAGAACAAATCAGTATTCTTTGGTCCCATGCATATAACTTACACCGGATACATTGTAGGAACAAACTAATTTCAAGAATGGACAAACTTTAAATTGTTCTTTCTACGCATATACTTTACCTGTCTTTCTACTACGTCAGTCTCATATTTAAAGACTTGTTCCCTTAAATCAGTACACTTGGCATTGAAATCCTTGTTTCGCTCTCCTATTAGATAAACTTGCTTTTCTGTATCAGCTCTAAGTTTGTTGAAAATGTCATTAAACCAGTCCTGCACATAATCCACTATTTTTTCTTTCATGATCCTCTTGTTCTGCATCTCTTCCCATTGCTGATGGAGTAAAAAAGTTTTCACTCTGGAGCTGGGCCAATCGCTCCTGCAAGGACTCCTGTTTTATTACAAGTTTGCTTACTGGATCTTTCTCAAGTTGTCGAGCACGATCACATTCCTTTGCCCGACACTGGCCTTGACTTAATTCTTTTTTGTCATTTCTAAAAGCAAAGCTTTTTCTCTGAGCATTTGCTTCAACTGGTGAAGCTCATTTTCTAGCCTATTAGCTTTGCTTTTAGCTTTACACAGCTGCAGAGACAAGCTCTTGTTGGTTTCTTGCACGTCAGAGAGGTCATGATGGAGCTCGACTTGCAAGCAAAGGCATTCATCACGTTCTCTGGGAAATCTTCGTTCAGCATTGCTTTTAGATGACAAATGAAGTTCAAGTTCTTGAACTGCAGCATTCAGGGAGGAACAAAATGATTCAATTTCTGTCTCTAGTCTGTCTTTGCTTTTGTTTGTCTGCTCAAGTTTGGAAGTCAGCACTGCAGATTCTGTCTTCAGTAAGTCCAGCTCCGCGTTGAACTGAAAAAACATTTGTCTTAATGCTTCCTTGTTCAGTTTAAGTTCCTTTTTGAGAGCTTCATTTTTTTCTTTCAAGGTCTCATTTTCCTTTAAATATTTTCCTTGTTCCTCCTGGTGCCTAAGTCTTACTTGAGTGAGTTCTAGCCTTAGCATAGCAATCTCATCTTGTAGTAACTGATTCTTGTACAACAGATCCTGTTCTCTATCAGTGCTGGATTCCTGAATGACAGGGAAAATGAATAAAGAGCCAATTGGGAAATGAATCTACAAAAAACCTGCAGCAATAAACTGCATTTTAACATTTCTAGTACTAAAGCATGACTTCAAAGATGAAGTTTCAGGCAATAAGCTACTCTGTGAACCCATGCACATGTACAATGTACGTACACAACGGAAGTGCAACATATCCTTAAAACCTAAATGAACATCCCAAATACACAGTTACATTTTTTCCCCCCCTTAAACCAGCAACCAAAGCTTTTAAAATGACAGCGCTTTCTTGTATGTGCGTGCCTTTATAATACTGCCTTTAAGGTTGAATTAGTTGTGCTACAGATCTGGTAAAAACAAGGCTAGAAAGGGTATTTTCCTTCTCAAATGTCTTCTGAACACTTATCCTTTTGTATTACTGAAAGTTAGCTATAAAACTCAATCACCCCCAGAATGCAATAGTCCTGTATATTTCCTCTTTATTATATGTATAACTTTTTTTCCAGTTAAACACATTCACCCTACATTTATTGGGCAGCACAGCCAAGAACAAAAAGGCTTCCAGGCACTGCACATTCTTTAGGAAATTCAGTAAACTCTTTTCAAGATCTTTTTTAATACAGTGTTTATGATTGCTTTTTCTCCTCCAGTTACTCTAACTCTTACAGAGAGTTGAATTCATTGCTGATAGTCGATCATAAAATTTTAGTTATGTGGAGGTGGAAAAGAAAGGCATACTTGAAGTAAGTTCAATAAGGGAATAACTAATTTTTTTTTTTAAAAAAAAGCAATGGAAACACAAACACTGTCAAACAACTTTCTTCATGGTCAACCTTGCCATAGGTAGCTAGGTGTTTCACTGCTAGAAAGCCTAAAAAGTGATGACAAAATGTCTATGAAATGGAAAATAACAGATAGGTTAAGAAACGGTGTAAATAGTGTCTTCTATTAGTTTCCTACTTGCACAAGTAATTCAGGTACATACAGGAGTGATGCTGCTTTCCAGAACTTTTAGACATAAGAGAAAACAAGAAAGGTATTTACCCAGATAAGTTACAATGGTAAACAGTAAACAAACCATCAAGAAACAGAAAAAGTTATGTAAAATTTATTATGACTTTAAAACAAACATGGTGAAATTTAATTTATTAGAAAAAAAATCTGCTTACCTCTGATTTTTTTCCTATAGATCTTCTTGTCTCTTCTTCTAGTTCCATTTGTCTCCCAAGGTGGTTGTTCAAAATTCCTTCTTGAAGGGCTCTGGCACTCTTTTCCTGAGAGAGCTGTCTCTGTGTTTCATCACGTTCCTCTTCAACCTACACTAATACAATAAAACTGCTTGCATCTTAAGAAAAAACAGAGCTAGCAATACATCTTCCCATTCTCCCTTGCATACTTGAAAACATTTTTGATTCCCCACCGTTATGATAACCATTCCTCACCGTTATGATTATAAATAAATAAATTTAAATTTTCTTATGAAAATTTAAGAAGGCGAAATACAGGATGTTTTGTAGTAATTCAAAAAAGGTCAGGCTTTGCCTGAAATACAAATGAAACCTAAATTTTGAAAAAGGAAAAAAGGAATAATAAACTGCAAAGCAAAAAAAAAAAAGAATAGCCCAATTGTGAACCAACTGTACTCTACTGTTCTCAAAATATGACAATTGTTATCCAACGCCTCTTCCGTGAACAAAGCGCCTCCTTCTCTAGGCATACTGGAATACAATTGAAAAGAAGCAGAAAATAAGACAAAGAGTTTAATTCATTATTTAATATACCTGTTTCAAGAGCCTTCTCAGTGTTCTTAACTCCATTTCTAAATTCCTAGACTGTAACTCAAGTTTCTGTTTCTCCTCCATCTCTTCACAATATTGATCTTCTTTCTTTCGGAGGTCTTCTCTCCTTTTCTCACACAGCACTTCTACTCTGAGCCTCTTTTCTTCTTGTTGTTTCAAAGAACATCTGGGATTTAACGGAGTATTTGAGAAACAAAAGCACTGATATAAAAGTAGATATTCCACATGATGAACTTGCAGAGACAACTCAAACCATAAAAAATGTTAAATGTTTTCAGAGTTCATATTTTTACTGTACTTTTCAACTTTTTAAAGAATTCTAACTTCATTCCATTGTGCATGGTATCAGTTGTACAAGATACAGAAAAAAAACTTTGAGTGATTTATCAGTTATTTGTAAGTTTGTACAGGGAAACACACACCAGTGTGCACACTTCTGTAATAAAATTAAAAAAACCCATCTTCATATTACAGCCATTTTGTTGAAAAAGGAGTTTGTTGTCTCATCAGATCAAAGCATCGTAAACTTTTACTATGGTTAGTATACATTTTCTTAGTATACTGAGCATTGCCTACATATTACAGATTCAGTGACCAGAAGCAATACTGGTGAATCAGCCCGCCACTTATCTATGGCAGACCCAACAATTTTTCAGCAAGCCTTCTGTAAGTCTAAAACAACTGCTGACCACAGGCAGAACAAGCAGCTTCTGTTTACTCAAGAAGGATGTCAGTGTTCAAAACCAGATTCAGAAATGCATGGGGTTTAAGCTGAATACGATTAAAAACAGGTTTAAACCTCAGTCGGATCTACCTCTGGGAGAAACTACAGCAATTTCATTTTGAAGCTGACTTACAAGGAAAGCCTTATGGAAGGTCAGCTTCTTTACCAACTGAAACAATCAGCAATAAGCACTGACATGGTGAAAAACGGTCCATGGTGTGCCCCAAACAAGAAAGCAGCTTTGTGTTTGATCATTATTTTGACTATTTTTTCCCATATACTCGCAGCAGTCAACAAGAAAAAAAAAAAGATAAAATCAAGTGTCAACGTAAGGGAAGAACTGCCAATTGAAAGTCTGCTTTAGAAATTCTGCAAAACAAGAATCAACCACCACTAAAATTACTTGAAAGACTGACAGAAACATTTGTATTTGAATGGCGTATATTGCAAGGAAAAAGCTTTACATGTAATTTCTAGTGTAATTTCGCAAAAAGTGTAACTTTTGAAAGTATAAATATAACGCTGCTTGGAGAATTCACTTAGAATGAAAATACTACTTCTTTATACTTGACAGATGTTTGAGGATTTTGAACACCTGCTGAAGTCAAACCCAAGCCAAGCTGGGACCGGCCTCGTCTTCCTCGTACTCCCCTCCCCCGCGCTGGGAGGCCCAACTCCCCCAGGCCCAGCTCCCGCAGCCTCCCCTCACAGGGCTGGTGCTCCTGCCCCCGGGCCAGCCCGGCATCTCCCTGCCGACCTCACACGGACTGGGCAAGATCTCCTGGGCTGGGCGGCCAAAAACCGGACCCCGGGCTCGAGACACAGCTCAGCAAGCCCTGAGGAGGGGTGGGCACTCACTGCCCCCAGTGCCCTGGCACTGCTGCCCCCCATACAGCCCAGGCCGCTGCGGGCCGCCCCAGCTGCCAGCTCACGGTGGCTCCTGCTGTGCTCGCTCTCTGCCTGGGCCACCTGGCCGTGCTGGGCCAGCTCCCCAGCCACGCCATCCCACCGGGGATCACCACAAGGAGATCTCCCCTCCCAGGCCAGGGCTCTGCAGTTGTCCTTGCTCAACTGCCTACGGTGCCTGCTGGCCACCCCTGTCTGACATGATGTCAACAGCGATGAGAAACCTCACACCTCCGGGTCTAGCTCAGGAGTGTGGGGAAAGGGGCAATCCCAAACTTGACCTTTCCAACAAACAAACAGGTAAGCAAACAAATGCTCTAAGCTCTGGTTTGACTTGCACTGGGTGGAGTTACCAGAAATCCTAGTATTATAGGCCAACTGAAGCTGCAAGGACAAAATGAAAAAAAAACCCACACCCAACCATCTCTCATATCTCTCTTATAAATCTGATTTCCCCATACACACTCTCTTGCTCTTTTCTTGCTAGAAAACAAAGTTAGAACAACATCCAGAAGACTGTACATGGAGCTGGTATCCGGATGTTTTTCCCCTCCCACATTATGTACTGGAAACTTCTCATCCTGTTGCCTGCACCATCAGTGTCTTTCGGAACAAAACCACTACCAAGATAATACATTATCAGACCACAATTTACATACTTAAGGCTTTGGATATCCCTTTTCCATTCTGCTTCTTGGTGAGCCAACACGGATTTCAAATCTTGAGTCTTCTCTGCTCTGAACTGTGACTCCTCCCTTTCATCTTCCAATTTCCTTACTTCTCTTGAGAGCGTTTTATACTGATTTTTCTGACGTTCTATTCTCTGTTCATATTCAAGAAGTATGTTTTGCATTTTCAACAAAGTAGCAGAACCTGTTTTGAGACAGAAAAGACACAAAGCTGCACAAATACTGCCCAATGTATAAGCTGTTCAATGCTTTGCTGTATTAGGTGCAGGTGGCAGGTTAGTGGGAAGGTCCCTGTGAGAAGAAGCCAGGGGTCGTCCCGTGCTGGACATGGACGGTTTCAATGGACCCACCGCAGGGCACAGCTGAGCCTCTCAGCCGTGCTGACAGCTCCTCAGGAAAAACAAATGTAGGAAAGGGCGAAACCACCACACGGGCAGAGAAGGGGAAAAGCATGTGAAAACCAGCCCTGCAAACGAACACCCAGGTCAGCAAAGGAGGAGGGAGAGGTGCTGCTCCAGGTGCCAGAGCAGAGATTCCCCTGCAGCCCCGGAGAGAACCATGCTGGAGCAGATACCCACAGCGCAGTGCTGCAGAGGACCCCATGCCAGGGCAGGCGGATCCTTCCCGAAGGACCTGTGACCCATGGAGGGCCCAGGCTGGAGGAGATTTTCCCCAAAGGACTGCAGCCTGGGGGAGGACTCACACTGGAGCAGGGAAAAGGGACAAGGAAGGAGCAGCAGAGAGAAACTGCTACTTCCCGACTGCAGACCGCAGCCTCCCCGCGCTGCCTGGGGAGGTGGCAGGGAAGGAGCGCAGCAGAGCTTGAGCAGGGGGTGTGCCAACATGTCCTTCTCAGGTTTTGGGTCTTTGTTTCTCACTATCCAAATGTATTTTAATCGGTGGAGTCTGTTTTGCCAGTGACAGTCACTGGGAAGTGACAGCCCTGCCTTCACACTGACCCACAAGCTTTTTCACCCCATTTTGTCAAGGACGGGCAGTGGCAGCACTGGGGGGGAGTTTGGCCTTCCGCCAAGGTTAACACTTGCCTAATGAAATTTTAGCATAGTTTAAGAGCCCTAGTAAGTGATGCTTATGTTTATATAATGCCTTGTGCATATATGCAAGCATCTTATGACAGTTGAAATTTGTTATATGTATGTACTTATTATTTTTAAGCAAAGCCATTATTTTGCTGTACTCTTTGTCATTAGCTGTTGAGGGGTGTGCTGGTTGTGGCTGGGATAGTGTTAATTTTCTTCGCAGTTGCTGCTATGGGGCCATGTTTTACAGTTGTGCTGCAAACAGGGTTGGTAGCACGGGGATGTGTTCGTTACGGCCCAGCAGCGCTCACACAGAGCCCAGGCCTTTTCTGCTCCTCACCCCACCCCACCAGCGAGCAGGTTGGGGGTACGCAAGGAGCCGGGCCGGGACACGGCTGGGACAGCTGACCCCAGCTGACCCAAGGGATGTGCCATACCACGCGGCATCATGCTCAGCATATAAAGCTGGGGGAGGACGAAGGAAGGGAGGGACATCCAGAGTGATGGCACTTTGTCTTCCCAAGTATTTGTTATGCGTGACGGAGCCCTGCTGTCCTGGAGATGGCTGAACACCTGCCTGCCCATGGGACCTGCTGGATGAATTCCTTGCTTTGCTTTGCTTGCGTGCGTGGCTTTTGCTATTAAACTGTTTTCATGCCGACCCATGAGTTTTCTCACTTTTCCCTTTCCGATGCTCTCCCTCACCCCACTGGGGTGGAACAAGTGAGTGGCTGTGTGGTGCTTAGGTGTTTAGGTGTGGCTGGGCTTAAACCACATCAAGGGGATATAAAGGAGAAAAAGCTCTTGCTGACTTTTGATGACCACATTAGAAGGAGCTGAACTGTACTTTGCAAGAAACTGCTTCTCCAGCTCTAACTAGACAGAGAACCAATGATAACGTAAGGCACATCGGCTGGTAATGCAGGCAACATCTCAGGTTAGGTGACAGTTTCACAGCTTTTGAGGGGGATCTCTAGTCACAAAGAGATACTATATCAAAATATGAAATTAAAATACTTAGGAGTGCATACAAAGAAATCATGTTTTAAGGGGAACTTGTAACAGCTGAAGACAGAGACTTGAAAACATACCCATATGGACCACACCAAGCTCTTCCAACAGCAGCATAGTCTCCTTGTAGGTTGAAGCTTGTAACCGGACATCCTCTGAAGTTGGGTCAGATGAGTGAGTTAAACCAGGGTCATCAGTTACTTCCATTGGTATGCTGACCTACAAAAAATACAGTACTTTCTGTAATTCCACTGTCTAGTATTACAGACCATTACAAATGCATGAATGATTCATTCTCTCCTTCACAGCCCACAGATTTGTCTCAAATACAATAAAGCTGCATACCAGCAGCAATTTGTACATCTGGTTGATCACTACATAAACACTGCTCCCATCTAAGTGATTAAAAGCTGATAGAGACTGTTTACCAAGAAACTAGTTTTACAGTACCTCGTTCCTTTCACTCCTGGTTGTTGCTGCAGGTCTAGAAAACAGAAATATATTTCAGTACTGAAATGCTTACTTTGCATTATGAATAATACCTACAGTTGCTTTGAAAACTTAATTGCAGAACTGAATAAAACTAAAATCTAGTAACTTTGCTAGATATAGTTCAAGACTGAAACAATTATTGTGTACTATTAATGTCTACTGGAAGGCTAATTTTTCCGCAAGATATTAAGCAAATAGTTGAAATAACTGTTCCCTAAACTTCACGCAAAGTGACAGAAATCTTACAGCTACAGACATGTAGCTATACGGTTACGTGCATTCCCTGTTTAATACCAGGGGTTTAGCTCTCTTCGGTAATGAGAATCCTTCTCCTACAGGTCAAAGAACCTCTGGTGTCCTGGGTCTGGCTGGGATGCCGTTTATTTTCTTCACAGCAGCCCACACAGGGCTGTGTGTTAGATTTCTGACCAAAACAGTGTTGATAACACACCAGATTTTTAGCTAGGGCTGAACAGTGTCAACAACTTCTCTTTCTCACTTTGCCACAACCCACACAAGTAAGTTCAGGGTGGGCAAGAAGTCAGGAGGGTACACAGCTGCAAGAGAAAAGGTGGAGCGGGGAGCAGGGCAAAAAATCCTGAGATACCTGCAGTGAAAAAAACTGAGATACCTCACCCTTTTTAAACACATGTAATACTTCTATGCCTGTGCACACACTCATGTAATTAATCAGAATTTGTGCATGTGACCTTATTGTTGACTTGGCGAGCATGTTCAAAAGCACTCTAAACAAAAGTGAACTGTTTGTCAACACAAAGCGCATCAGGTAGTCACAGGAAAGAACAAGAAAGAACAAGAAAGAATATCAGGTGGTCACAGAAAAGAACAAGAATCTTCATATGCATCAGGTTTACAAAAAACCTAAACACACAACAAAAGCCCAAACTTGCCTCTAGCTCTCAGGCCAATTTTTATCATTAAGTAAGTTTTATTTTCAGCATTCCTTATATGCATACCTTCCTTCATCCTCAGATGTTTCACTGGAAGTGCTATCATCTGGTACTTGACCATGATTGCCACTGGAAGAGCTCATCTGCTGATGAGCCTTCTGCTTTGAAGGCTGTCTTTTACTTTTCTTTGCACCTTTGGCATTCAGGGCAATTTTACTGCATTACAAAGAAAGAAAGAAAGAAATCACCAAGTGACTAGGTTTATAAAAAATATTTCTGTGAAACAGACATACTTAAGATGATGTCCAGAAACAACTGAGACAAAAAATATCTATGATAAAATCACAGACTTGACTGTAAAGATCATGGAATATGCCCAAGTATTTAAAACACTTCCCCTAGGAGTGAGTGGGACACGTGGAATCTGAGCTAGATCCAGGTTAAGCTGGACTATATCCAATAGCCACGTTACAGAAAGCACCTAGAGCAGAGATTCCTTTGAAGGACAGACAAAAAAAACCCTGCTTAGCTCTGCATAAAAATACGTGTGCCTTCTTTAGACTTTTGAGATTGGTTTGGTAATATCATCTTTTCCCCTCTCCTGACAAAGGGCATATTAACTTAATGAAAAGGAAAACACCAACTGCACAGAGATCACTAAAATCACCTAGAAAAGGGAGTAGTAGCAAACCCCAAGTTCCTTTTCTAGGTGGCCATTTCCTACAAAAATAACTGCTTTTTCCAGTCTTCAGTTCTGGTTTTGAAGATGCATTTTACCTCAGTGTTGACATGGAAATCACAGGAATTTAGGTGGGGGTTTTCTTTTGGTTTCCCCTTTTCTTTTTTTAGAGCAGGCAATAAATTTGAACCTCCATCGTACGCTTCATTTTGTCTAAAAAGAATTTTTCTTCATTTTTTGAGAAGCAGTGGACTACTCACTATGGCTTTCACCACTGAGGAAACTACTTCAACTACTACAGTATTAGAAAACCTAAGACACTTACATAGTACTACAAATAAGAATTAGAGATTATTTCCTTAGCTTACCCTTTCATTGGCATTTTAATCAATTTTGAGCTCTCCCCAGGTGAAAAAATCTTTTTGTCTTTTTCTTCTATCGTGTTTTCATTCTCCATTTTCAAACAGTCATTCATCCTTACAGTAATCTTTTGTTTCATTTGCCGATTAGTGATGTTATTTAATTTATCCACACATTCCTGTTTTGCCACCGCCTGCACTTTTGAACATCTTTGTTTGCTTTTTTCCTTCTTAACCCATAAAAACAAAGTTAAGCTTCACGTATTTCTAGAAGACAGAAACACCACATCCAAGATTGATTAATTCAGGGTTTACCCCTGAAATAATATAAAATGATCTTTTTTGTAATTCATAGAGAAGCATTTTCACAAAATTACACTACAAAGTGTATTATGCCATTGAAAGTACTTTAAATTCACTCATGATGCAAGACATAACAAAAATACAGCCCTTAGAAAGAAAACAATAGTGTCTCTTAAAACATGAACAAGAAAAAATTGAAAACATTACTGATGGACAAAGCGTTAGGAGGACTGCACAATGTTCGTTGTAACACCACCAGAAAAAAATCAAGTGGATCTGCGAACAAGGAGAGGAAAGAAAAAAAGATCCCAAACCCACAAACACAACTGGTTTCACAGGAAAGAAGAATTTTAGTGAAAGGCAATGAAGACACACGACGCAGATACCACAGCACATGAATTATTAGTCAAGACCCTGTTTAGAAGCTATTTTCATTCTTTGATTCAGAATCAGAACTGATATAATTGTATGGATTTCTTTTTATGGCAATGAAGAGATAACTACTTGCACTGGAACCAAGTGCCACCTATTGTTAAACTGGAACAATAATGCATTCCGTTTTCCAAAAATGGGGAAAAAAGACAACTCTCCACTGCCCTCTTTATTCACAAGTCACCTATTTCCGTTAGAACAAACCCCAATTTGTAGGAAGCATCTTCCCTTCATGACCAATAGCTAAAGTGAACAGGAAATACTCTGCCTGGCTCCAGAAGGCTGCGGGTCTCCCCAGGCTCTTTTACACACGCTCCATCGCTGCTATTGCTTCAGCAGCGGTTTTACCTCCCAACAGAGACTTCCTTAAAAACATGTTCTGACTTTCCTGAACAGTGGATTGTATCTCACAGTTTCATTGATTTGCACAGCAGAATCCTGCAGTTTCCATTGAAGCTAACGAAGACTGTGTGCTTTCAAACCCAAGCACATTCAGCACCTCCACCATAACTCTGAATTAGAGCTATTGCCTAATCCACTACATGTTGCACACGCTGCCCGTGCCCGCCCTGGCTAGCCCAGCCCTGTTTTGCCGATTCATCCAGGCACTTGCATCAGTGCGTCTGACTTGGTGAATTTACACATGAGAAACCAGGCATTTCTGACCAACACCCATGCTCTTTAACTGCACCGGTTATTTTTAAATTAATGACACATTACTAATTAAAGTGACCAAGACAAGTCAGAATTACAGCTTGGTTGTAGTCAAAATCACATGCGCCGCAGATTTTCCCTGAATTTCTTCACAGCAACACCTATGATTGCTGTTGTCAAATACACGACTGCTTCTTTCTTTACCTGCAGAAAGCTTGGCACGACACGTACAATATTGTACAACATACAGCTCCATCTGACAGTCAGACCAGAATGACCTTCCTGCAGTGCAGGCGGGCTGCATATCTCCAGTAGCACCCACAGCCCCAGCCTGCACTGCTTTAGAGACAGCAAAGATCCGCGCTGATGAGAAACGTTCTCATGCAGATGGCATTTCACCTTGTCTACGGATTTGAAACACGGGTTGCTTCGCGAAATTTAATTGTATGGTTTCGTTCCAAGGCAAAACAGACTGTCCAACAACTTTTGACTTACACTAAAAACCATAAATATTCACCTTCCATATGAACGGATACATGCCAGGATATGTACGGCTGATGAATTTTTTCGCATGTTGCTGGGGAGCAATACCTGCACGTGTTCATCTTTTTGTCCACCTCTACTGGGATTCCTTCTAGCTGGGTACGTTGCATCTCAGGGTTGTATGGAGGGGATTACCTCCAAGCAGGGGGACAGATCACCCCTGTCGCTCCTAAACTGCCTCTGCTGAGCATCTCAGTGCCTCCCACAGTGGTGGCTTGCTCAGGAAGAGGTGGCCTGTGATGGCTCCTCTCCGGTGCACATGCCCACAGGACCACCGAGCAAAGGACTATCCCACACCATCTTTCCCCTCTTTGAGAAAGAAAGCACGTACCTATCTATGGCTAATCTCCCTTCTGAAGCAGTACAGCTCAGCTGAGACCTCAGACTGCTTTTCTGCAGCACCTGGGACTCTTACCAAAACTGTCTCCATGGACTCTACCCGGACTCAGTTTTGTGCAGAGGAGGTGTTTACTGCCGCATGCGCAACAGCAACGGCAAGGGCAGGCAGCGCAGCGATCTCCTGTTACTGAACGTGCTGCTCTGGGACTCCCAAACAGCCGGTCAGTTATATCCCTGGCAGAGTTCTCCAGCAAAGCCACCCCCGATTTGTATCCACCTCAGCTGTACAAACACGGTGCAAACAGATGCGCAGCGGCTCTTTACCTCCAGCACTGTATGTCCCTTTCCTTCCCATGTCACCACCACCTGCAAAAGCGCTCATGGAAATGAGCAAACCCCACCCGCCAGAAAGAGGCAGGGCTTTCAAAGGAAAGGAGGGTATTCAATGGGAAGCTGCAGATGTGCCCTGCCTGAAGAAGGTACCACTGGCAACCACTCCTCTGTGAGAGCTGGGGAGATGCAGAGGGGGAGGAAGGCAGGCGTCGGGGAGTAACTAGAAGCCCTGGTTTGCTACTGCTGCAGTAGCCCTGGCTGTGGGGACAATAGAGCTCGCCGTGAAATGACGATCAACCAAAATATTTCAGAGGGGCACAGCAGGGAGCACAAGCTGCTGGGCGTCAGCAAAGGGCTGTGCTCAGCTTTTCTGCGGCACGTTGTCATAGGCAAGGTGAACACGAAGCACAGGGAGGATCTGCAGTTCTACCTGCCTTGCAGGGGTTTGGCCTGAGCTCCCCCTTTGCAAACCAAGTCACCCTCCCGCCACACTGCACAATCTCTGCTTAATGTATGTCCCAGCAATTGGGGTACCACATGCAGAGAAATCTGAGAGGTCCCCCCTGGTCACAGCTCTAGTCATCAGTGGTTCCAACAACGTCTGATGCTCAGGGTGTCCCCTGCGCCAGTGGTCCTCCCTCCAGGCGCCCCTCCTCCTCTCCATTTGCCCTGGAGTAGACAACTCAACATCACACCCATTCTGGGGAGATTTAAGCCCCAAAGAGCTCAGAACTGGCTGAAGCCAGCACAAAAGCCTATCTTCTCTCTGAGAGTTGCAATGTCCTTACACCCTCCCTGTCCTTCCCGTCTAGATCAGAAACCAAACAGGGGAAGCGGTGCACGCAGATACACAGAGAATACTGAATGGGACACACTGGCTCCTCTTCCAACTCCTTTATTGTCTCAAAGGTGTTTTCATTCTGTTGGAGGAAAAAAGAGAGAAATATGTAGAGTCCCCATGTTTATCCCTGGTAAGCACTTTCACATGTTCATTAAGTAAAGCAGATTAGATTGATTCCTCAGATATATATATTTGGGCGGGGGGGGGGGGGGGGGGGGGGATTATAATGAACTCATTCAGTTTTTAAATCAGGCTTAGGAGCCGTGACTCACTGGCTACGAATACATGTACACACATGCGTGTACAGGACAGCACAGAATACTCTATTTACTCATATGGCTCTGAAAAGACTTTTTTTTTTTCTATTATTTGTTGTTCTCTGCATCATTTATGGCTGGACTGCATGGACAAGATGGTTTTCTTAATTCTGTGAAAACCCTTGCATCTATTGATGCCTGCACCTCTAAATATAGTGATATGGTCATACAGCCAAATCTGCAAAGCGGATTACTGTTCTTACACCATTCTGGGCATAGCAGGCATCCCCATAGAAACACCCCTAATGGCCTAATGGCCATGCCTATTTACACATTTATTTCTGCTATTTCATCCTCTGTAAAGAACAAGTGCTCCTTTCCTCGACCTGTCTCAGAACAAATCTGAATACTTAAGGAATTAAAACAGATGAGTCGGCCAAAGGAAAATTTAAACATACTTAATTTAACAATGCCAAGGTGTTATTACTAAAATTCAAGCACTTTGACAGCAGGTATCTTATGAGTGCTGTGCAAAGTGACACAGAAAAGCCTCAAGAAAAATCTACTAGAGTTTGGGTCAATACACTAAATCCCAGCACAATGGTTCAAGGGTAAGGGCACTTTAAAACAGAATGCGTCCTGAATCACGTTAGGAAGAAGACAAAGAACATATCCTGCTGGGAAGATCATTAACTATTAGGAAAACTCGACCAGGCTACTATAAATTTGTCCCAGGTTAGAAAAGGCCAAGAATCTTTCAAAGGACACTACAAAAAAAATAACATTTAAGACAAAAGGCAGTGTAGGACCAAATGGAATTAAAAGGAGTCCTAGAAAGTAAATCTTTCAGTAATAAGCAAGCAAGGCTAATAACAATCTAGGGCATAGAAAAGATTAGCTCAGCACCAGGATGCACAGCAGATAGGAGAGCAAATTAGTTCTGTCTTACCAAAATGTAAATGGGGGGGGGATTCAGTACTTAGTGTTTCTCTTTATTTTTCCTGCCTCTAATTTTTAACTGTTAAGAGAAATAACACAAAAGCTTTATTTTTGCTAATGCCAGGCAACCAGAATCTGGAATTTAAATTAATCCTTTGCACACTGCCATTTGGGGATCATTTCTACCAGATCCAACAAGGATACAAGGGATAGGACAAGAGGAAATGGCCTCAGGTTGCCCCAGGGGAGGTTTAGATTGGACATTAGGAAAAAATTCTTCACTGAAAGGGTTGTCAAGGACTGGAACCAGCTGCCCAGGGAAGTTTCAGGGTGGCCTCACCATCCCCGGAGGCATTTCAAAGATGTGTAGATGTGGTGCTCAGGGACACAGTTTAGTGATGGACTTGGCAGTGTTAGGTTAATGGCTGGACTCAATGATCTTAAAGGACTTTTCCAACCTAAATGATTCTATGCTGTTCAAAATGACCTACAGTCTTCCTTCAAAAAAGAGGGGGTATATTGCTGTTTCAATTGTACTGGTTATCGGGTAATCCAGCCTCATAGCACTCTTTAAATTAAAGTTTACAAGCACCGAGATATTCCCCAGTGACTGCACTTTAGCTAGTTTGATATTAAGCTATACATTTTTCTTAACGTGATTAGCAGCATACCTCAAGCTATGTTTGAACATATATTCTTAGGTGAATGGGAGATACTACCAGCTTTTCATTAGACAGAACATATGAGTATTTTAAAAAGCCAAACTCTAACAGAATACACAGCACAAGCATGTGTTTCTGCCAAGATATTTTCTATTAAGTAAATCAAATGCATATGTTCGTTCTCTCCCTCTTCTGCCCATACTTAAAATCCAGGCAAATTTGCAGAACAGCGCAAAGAGCAAGGTGTTAGAACTTAGAGAGAAGACCCACAACTTCTCTCGCACATGCTCTTCTGCTACCTGTAGCTACGTGCTTACCTTTGCACTCACATTTGTTACACGACACACTTTGGTGCCTGGGAATTTGATTGATTTAGATTCGCCCTGACAGAAAGAAACCTTTTTTTTTAACCGTTTGACCTTGTTTCACTTCTAACTGGAAGATCAGTCCTGCCAGGAAGGAGGAATCTAAATCAATCAAATTCCCAGGCACCAGAGTGTCTCGTGTAACAAATGTGAGTGCAAAGGTAAGCACGTAGCTACAGGTAGCAGAAGAGCATGTGCGAGAGAAGTTGTGGGTCTTCTCTCTAAGTTCTAACACCTTGCTCTTTGCGCTGTTCTGCAAATTTGCCTGGATTTTAAGTATGGGCAGAAGAGGGAGAGAACGAATGATATGGAGAAATAATGTGAAATGGGGATAATGGACATGGATTGTGATTATATGTGTCTGCTTAAGGAATGTGGGTATGGTGACTAGTCATGGGTGCGGTGACAACTACAGTTTTGAGGAGACGCCTGCCCCTCTTCCTCTAACAAAGGGGAGACGCCTGCCTTTCTTCCTCTAACAAAGGGGCTATTTAAAAGAGAATAAGAAAAGATGAGAGACATTCAAATGCTATCTAGAGGGAGGGAGTGCTAAGTCTCCTTGCTGGAAAAGATTGGGTGGTCACAATCACCTGAAGAAGATCGGGTGGTCACAAGGACATGAATCACCTACAAACCTGCAAGACCACCACATTCCAGGAAACGGACTGATAAGCTAATTAACATACGAAGCGGGGTTTAGGTAACGAATATGTATAGGCGTTAATTGAATATTCATTTGTTCATTGTATAAATGTGAGATGGTTCGTCACTTTGGGTATGCACGCTTGTGGAGGAGCGATCCCCCGTGCATCTGCGCGCAATGAACATACCTACTTTATAACTTTCGAGTTATAGAGTCTAATTCCGCACGTCAGTTTGGCGAGCCAGGCAGGAGGATTTCTGCTCGGCTGAGGGACCAGCTGCGGAGCGGACGCTCCTAGGCGCGCCCCAGGAGATTTCCTCGGAGGAGCCTCCTCTTCTCAGCTGTTCACCCGGGAGCAGAAGAGAAACCCCTGGATCCACAGATAAAACGGTATGTTTAGTAACGGGGCGGCTGGTGAGACGCACGGAGATGTCCGGCGCGCAGCGTAGTCCCCAGGAGGAAAGGTACCTTGGGAGGGGGTTTGCTGACCAAGGGGTGGCCGCTAGCGATCTTGAGGGCAGATCGAGCAAACCCGAGGTTACTGCCATTCCTAAAAGCCCGGAGGCCTCGTGACGGAAAGCGGGGGGCGGGACGGAATAAGGCGGAATCTCACAGGAACAAGAGGGACCTCACAGCAAAAGTAAAAGGGAAACTTTTGCGTAGGAAAAAGAGGAAGCTAAAAACTTTCTTTAGGTTGTTTTAAGAATTGGGGAATTCCTGGAATGTAACAACTGAAATAGCGCTCTGTGTCTTGTTTGTTCTATGTGTTGTCTTGTTATATGTTCAAAACTCGGAGTTATGAAATGTATGTTGAAAAATAATAACATTCTGGTAATTTGTGGCAAATAGCGGAAAACTTAACACTCTGCTTAAGATCAGGAAAAATTGGTTTTTGTTTGTTGTTTGTTTATTGGCAATTGTTCATTGAAATGCATACTTTGTGAACTGTTAGTGTTCCTAAGAGTTTGTACATAAGTGCACGGTACCGTATAACATACTGCTTGTGTGACTGCGGGCTGCCCGGAGAGTGTGAATGGTGTGATTGAGATGCGCATTTTGATTTTCCGTGTATAGCTTAATTATTTTGACTAAGTGTGAGTGCAAGAGTGCTTGAGACAGGCGTTTGAGTGCAAAACGAGTAAAAAGCTCTATCCGCGTTTCCAACCTTGGGTGGCTAAGGCGGCCGGAGAAAAACAAAGTAATTAAAATTGCAAAATGGGAAATGGAAGGAGTAAGCCCTGTGAAAAATCGCCTTTGGGTTGTATATTAAAACATTGGAGTGATATCGTAGGACAGGGTGGTACCGAAAATAGAAGGAAATTGGTTAAATATTGTAAACAGTGGTGGCCTTTGTATAAATTGGAGAGTGATGCGAAATGGCCTCAGGAGGGAGGAACGTTAGATTATAACACTCTCCTGCAATTAATGTTGTGTCTGAGAAGAGAAGGAAAATGGGACGAAGTATCGTATGCAGACATGTTCTTCGCCCTCCAGGACAAACCTGAGTGGCAAAAGGACTGTGGATTAGTACCCCCTCGGGATCCTATGGTACTAGCACTAGAAAGAGTGCGGGATTAGCATCACCTGATCTTTGATTGTGGCTCTAGAAAAGGATAGGAAAAAACTGAGACCTAAACTAGAAAGATGTTCTTGTTGAAATTTTTGTGTTAAAAAGCTCAGGTTGCGGTTCCTTCTGTGGAGCAACCAGAATGAAACACGTTGTAAGATATAAAAACTTGTACTAATGTATGTAAAACCTGAGGCATGTGAGCAACCAGAATGAAACACGTTGTAAGATATAAAAACTTGTACTAATGTATGTAAAACCTGAGGGGTGTGTGTGTGTGTGTGGAGAATCAAAGACCTTGTGAAAGTGTTGGGGTGAGTTTGTACAAACCCCCGTACCCCCTCGAAGGTGCGACTGAAACATGCTGGGACGTGTGGCAGGGTGTTTGCTGTTTGCCTGCAAAGGCATGATACGTAATAACAACAGACTTAAAGCAACAAGTAGCAGATTTGCATTCAGGGTAAGAAAGAGTTAAAACAGAAGTGCTGCTGCAGAGGCAGGCTTGTGTAACCTGCAGAGCAGGAAGAGCATCTCCTGCCCCGAACCCTTCTGCTGGTGAGGAGGAGGGGTTGCTATTGCTGACAATTGAGCAGAAGAACCTGACAATGTCACCCCAATTGCTGCAGCATTTGCAGTACAACAGGACCGGTAACGGCCCTTCTAGGGCAGGGAATGGGTATGAGGTGGAATTTTAGTGAATACAAAACCAACTTACTTGTTAAACTTCAGTAAAAAAAAAAATAAAAAAAATTGTTACAGTTGTGGGAGCTGCTGGCCACCAGGAAAACATCCTGAAACCTTTAAAGTACAAACTAAGAAGACAAATAAGAATGCCAATTTCACCAAAATCTTTGTTGGGATGAGATTTATTAGAACATCTAGATGTTTAAAGAAGGAGAAATGAAATTAAAAGTTAAATATGATCAAGTAATTGAAATATTGAGTTTATCTTTAATTCAACAGAAAAGAGGACAAAGGACCTCCCTGAAGTAAGAGAAATTTTTAACCAGGTGTATCTGAAAATAAATTCCAGGAAAGGTGAAAAATGCTTTACCTGATACAGTAAAATGATAAGGGGGAGGCTTGCTCAGTTCAGATAAAAACAATATCCCTTGGTCAGCAAGGCTGTGGGGATATTGGCAGAAAAAGTGAAATAAAATACACTCTGTAGTAGTTCTACTAATGTAAATCTGTGTGTTTTGCCATGACAGTGACTTGTTATGGGATGTGCAGATGAAACTGCATTGACAACGAAGTACAAGGAATAAGGTTGGTCAGGTGCCTCCTACCATAGTCAAGGGCAAGACTGGGTTGGCCTCTGTGTTTGCCACCAAGAAGAATCTTGAGCTCCGCTGTTGGCTGCAACCCAGTAGGCGTTGAGCGGTGGGAACATATGCCATGCCAGACCTTGATGTGAGGCATGGCCCACTCTGAGGCACTGATTTGGAAATTGGAAACCGCCTGGCCAACCATGAGGCCAGACGAGTAACAGAGGAGGTAGGAAAGGAGGAATTATCCTTAATACCAGATGATAAAATCCAAACTGTAAGTACAGATCAAGAGCCAAACTATTCTAAAGAAAACTTAAAGGTAATTCAGGACATGAATTATAAAATAAAATTAAGTAAGTGGACTTATTTAAGGGATGGTTGTATAGTGGTACCATCCAATTTAATATGGACCACAGCCCTATTATTAATAAGACGCATTGGGGAGCTGATACTTTATATAAAAGTCTAAATCAGAAATTGAAAGGGCGAAACTTGTATACTGTAATAAAAAAGGTGACTCAGCAATGTGAAATGTGTTTACGCAATAATCCCAATACAGCAAATAAAATAAAACTAGGGAACATTAGCAGAGGGAATGTTCTAGGGCAACATTGGCAGATCGATTTCTCAGAACTTCCTAGAAAAGGGGGGTATCGATATTGGTACTAATGGATACCTTTTCAGGTTGGCCAGAAGCCTTCCCATGCAGAACTGCTTAAGCCCGGGAAGTGACCAAAATACTACTCCAAGAGATAATACCTAGGTTTGGAGTCCCAGCGGTAATGTCCTCGGATAGAGGACCACATTTTGTGTCCAGAATAGTGCAACAGATCAGCCACCATCTAGGAATAGATTGGCAATTACATACCCCATACCGACCACAATCGAGTGGCCAGGTGGAAAATCAAACAACAGATTGTCAAGTTAGGTCAAGAAACAAATCTAACTTGGCCCCAATCTTTGCCATTAGCTCTTACACGAATTCAAACTAGACCGAGAGCAAAAGAGGGGCTTAGCCCATTCGAAATTTTATATGGACGACCCTATGGGGTACAAAAGGGGATGTCTTCACAGATTGGTGAAGAAACAATGACTTCCTATATGGTAGCACTAAACAAACAATTAATAAGAATTGAGAAGCATGTGATGGGAACACGCAGTAGGGGTCTGGATGGACCTGTTCACGATATACAACCAGGAGACTATGTATACGTTAAGTGTTTTGCAGATAAAACCCTGGAACCACAGTGGACCGGACCTTTTCAAGTCCTACTCACCACCTACACTGCAATCAAGGTTGAGGGACAGAATTCTTGGATTCACCATACCCGGATTAAGAAAGCCCCTGCAACTTCTTGGAAAGTAACCCCAGATAAAAAAGAACTGAAACTCAAATTTACTCGGACAAATGGGAACAATGTGGGTGGCAAGTAAGTGAACCTGAGCGGTTGCGGATCCACCATATGGGAAGGGCACCACAACAAACAATATAGAACAAGAGTCGGGGACTGAGCCAGTGGCCAGTCTTGCCCAACTTGTTATTAGTAAGCCCCAACTCAAACAAAGATATTTTTGATCAAAACAGATTTTAACGTTTAGATTCTTAAAATGATCAATAGTGGGTTTAAACCATTTGTGTTTTTTTGTACCCTCTCTCTTGCCTACAACCAAGAGCCTGATAATTGGCCTTGGAATCATGCCCAGAAAAAACACACTGGAATAATGGGAAAGGTGGACTCAAAGACGAAACTAGCTATGGTGGTTTTTTCTGAAAATGAGGTGTACCAAAGGAATCAATGGGATCGGGAGGATGTACACAAAGTCGACCGATTATGGGGAAAATTAGGAGATAAGATAAAAGTAGGATGTCAAACATATAATGAAAAGGATAACACCAAGATTTCGGGAGACACCCAGATTAATGTCAGAAAGGTAGATAAGGAATTTACCCTTCTAAATACAACCATGTGCTTTAATTCACGGGAATGTTGGCACAATTTTACCTTAACCGAGCCCATCTTTATAATATGCCTAGGAAAGGAATCCCCAAGAACAGCTCTGACTTATAAGATCAAAATAACAATCATGCTAACCACTGTTCCTACCACCACCACAGTTACAACAACCCCATTAACGCTTGATCTTAAATTAACTAAACCAGATCCAAAGATTTATACAATTGGACCATATGTAATCAGAAATACAGGTCAGCAACAAATGTTGTTTAACCCAGAATGGTCTCTTAAAAGAATAGAGTTAAAAATACAAGTCAATGTTTCTGATGTTAAGCCATCCTGTTCCCCCTTCTTACGAACCTCTTATGAGGGATGGACAACTTGGTTAAGAAAAAGGGGAAATATTTATCGAAACAGAATAGTGAGAGATGTAACTGGAATGTTGGGAACAGGACTCGGAGTATTAAATTCCATAGACTCAGAGGTGATAATGAATAAACTAGCCGCCACCACGGCCGATCTATCAAAACTACAACAACCACTAAAATCTTCATTATTGGCATTAGGGGCACATCAATGGTTGATATCGAAGGTACTCCCCAGGTGGGAACAAATAAACATGGAAGATCATCAACTCATCACTAAGGCATTAGGTGGTTTACAGGATGACGTCGCCCTGGCTCTAAGTTGCATCCAAGCCCAAATGTGGATGCAATCAATAGCTGCATCCATAATAAGAGAAGGAGAGGAAGGCATATTTCCTACAGAAATTCGAAAGATGGTTTGGGACAGTGCTACGGAGGTAGAAAGAAAACTCCAGTCATGGTGGAATGTGGTGAACTTTACCTATGACCCCAACACACACACCATCACAGCTTTTGTGTTAACCATACATAATGCAGTAATAATTACCATACACCCCATTGTAGCCCTTGGAATTAACCATAATGGGGTGCTCCTATACCCTTTTGAACATAGAACATGGGCCAGAAAGATAGGCGACAAGTGGCAAACAGTAGATTAAGAATCTTGTATTATGCGAGAACAGCAGGGCTTCCTCTGTGAAAGCAATACTATAATGGCTCAGGATACTAGTTTAGATACAGATCAGAAAATATGTCATTTCGAGGCCCGACCAAATGCAAACTTGAAAACAGTAATTATATATGCAGGGAAGGGATGTGCGTGTTTGAGAACTAAGTGTAACACAATAACCATAGATGGAGAGGTAAAGGAGACTGCACAGTATTCAAATTATTGTATTTGTAATTTTACTACTATCACAGGATGCGATTTTAGTTACTCAGCCCCAGTAGTGTCTCATCAATTCTTAAAATCCAATTTTACCCTATCACAGATAATAATTCCTACCCCCATAGGACTAAATATAAGCAGTATAAAAGAACTATTAAAACATGCAGATTTACAACGTATACGGGAAGAAACCAAAGAAAAGGGACATGAAACTCTTCTTATGATCCATCATGATGTAGAGGGGATCAAGAAAGTTTTAAAAAAGGTAGAACAGGATAGAAACCATAATTGGTGGGATACTCTCTTTGGCTAGTCACCTTCTGCAACAGGAATTCTTAACACTATGGTACACCCCATTGTGATCTTATTGATCAGTTTAGGAATTTCCTTAATACTAACCATTATGTTATATTTGTGGGTTTGGAAAATGTATGATGCTTTATATCATTCAGGAAGGCTGCTTAAGTAAAAGAATTTACTTAATTTAATAGAAAAGGGGGGATTGATATGGAGAAAAAATGTGAAATGGGGATAATGGACATGGATTGTGATTATATGTGTCTGCTTAAGGAATGTGGGTATGGTGACTAGTCATGGGTGCGGTGACAACTACAGTTTTGAGGAGACGCCTGCCCCTCTTCCTCTAACAAAGGGGAGACGCCTGCCTTTCTTCCTCTAACAAAGGGGCTATTTAAAAGAGAATAAGAAAAGATGAGAGACATTCAAATGCTATCTAGAGGGAGGGAGTGCTAAGTCTCCTTGCTGGAAAAGATTGGGTGGTCACAATCACCTGAAGAAGATCGGGTGGTCACAAGGACATGAATCACCTACAAACCTGCAAGACCACCACATTCCAGGAAACGGACTGATAAGCTAATTAACATACGAAGCGGGGTTTAGGTAACGAATATGTATAGGCGTTAATTGAATATTCATTTGTTCATTGTATAAATGTGAGATGGTTCGTCACTTTGGGTATGCACGCTTGTGGAGGAGCGATCCCCCGTGCATCTGCACGCATTATAGAGTCTAATTCCGCACGTCACGAACATATGCATTTGATTTACTTAATAGAAAATATCTTGGCAGAAACACATGCTTGTGCTGTGTATTCTGTTAGAGTTTGGCTTTTTAAAATACTCATATGTTCTGTCTAATGAAAAGCTGGTAGTATCTCCCATTCACCTAAGAATATATGTTCAAACATAGCTTGAGGTATGCTGCTAATCACGTTAAGAAAAATGTATAGCTTAATATCAAACTAGCTAAAGTGCAGTCACTGGGGAATATCTCGGTGCTTGTAAACTTTAATTTAAAGAGTGCTATGAGGCTGGATTACCCGATAACCAGTACAATTGAAACAGCAATATACCCCCTCTTTTTTGAAGGAAGACTGTAGGTCATTTTGAACAGCATAGAATCATTTAGGTTGGAAAAGTCCTTTAAGATCATTGAGTCCAGCCATTAACCTAACACTGCCAAGTCCATCACTAAACTGTGTCCCTGAGCACCACATCTACACATCTTTGAAATGCCTCCGGGGATGGTGAGGCCACCCTGAAACTTCCCTGGGCAGCTGGTTCCAGTCCTTGACAACCCTTTCAGTGAAGAATTTTTTCCTAATGTCCAATCTAAACCTCCCCTGGGGCAACCTGAGGCCATTTCCTCTTGTCCTATCCCTTGTATCCTTGTTGGATCTGGTAGAAATGATCCCCAAATGGCAGTGTGCAAAGGATTAATTTAAATTCCAGATTCTGGTTGCCTGGCATTAGCAAAAATAAAGCTTTTGTGTTATTTCTCTTAACAGTTAAAAATTAGAGGCAGGAAAAATAAAGAGAAACACTAAGTACTGAATCCCCCCCCCATTTACATTTTGGTAAGACAGAACTAATTTGCTCTCCTATCTGCTGTGCATCCTGGTGCTGAGCTAATCTTTTCTATGCCCTAGATTGTTATTAGCCTTGCTTCCTTATTACTGAAAGATTTACTTTCTAGGACTCCTTTTAATTCCATTTGGTCCTACACTGCCTTTTGTCTTAAATGTTATTTTTTTTGTAGTGTCCTTTGAAAGATTCTTGGCCTTTTCTAACCTGGGACAAATTTATAGTAGCCTGGTCGAGTTTTCCTAATAGTTAATGATCTTCCCAGCAGGATATGTTCTTTGTCTTCTTCCTAACGTGATTCAGGACGCATTCTGTTTTAAAGTGCCCTTACCCTTGAACCATTGTGCTGGGATTTAGTGTATTGACCCAAACTCTAGTAGATTTTTCTTGAGGCTTTTCTGTGTCACTTTGCACAGCACTCATAAGATACCTGCTGTCAAAGTGCTTGAATTTTAGTAATAACACCTTGGCATTGTTAAATTAAGTATGTTTAAATTTTCCTTTGGCCGACTCATCTGTTTTAATTCCTTAAGTATTCAGATTTGTTCTGAGACAGGTCGAGGAAAGGAGCACTTGTTCTTTACAGAGGATGAAATAGCAGAAATAAATGTGTAAATAGGCATGGCCATTAGGCCATTAGGGGTGTTTCTATGGGGATGCCTGCTATGCCCAGAATGGTGTAAGAACAGTAATCCGCTTTGCAGATTTGGCTGTATGACCATATCACTATATTTAGAGGTGCAGGCATCAATAGATGCAAGGGTTTTCACAGAATTAAGAAAACCATCTTGTCCATGCAGTCCAGCCATAAATGATGCAGAGAACAACAAATAATAGAAAAAAAAAAAGTCTTTTCAGAGCCATATGAGTAAATAGAGTATTCTGTGCTGTCCTGTACACGCATGTGTGTACATGTATTCGTAGCCAGTGAGTCACGGCTCCTAAGCCTGATTTAAAAACTGAATGAGTTCATTATAATCCCCCCCCCCCCCCCCCCGCCCAAATATATATATCTGAGGAATCAATCTAATCTGCTTTACTTAATGAACATGTGAAAGTGCTTACCAGGGATAAACATGGGGACTCTACATATTTCTCTCTTTTTTCCTCCAACAGAATGAAAACACCTTTGAGACAATAAAGGAGTTGGAAGAGGAGCCAGTGTGTCCCATTCAGTATTCTCTGTGTATCTGCGTGCACCGCTTCCCCTGTTTGGTTTCTGATCTAGACGGGAAGGACAGGGAGGGTGTAAGGACATTGCAACTCTCAGAGAGAAGATAGGCTTTTGTGCTGGCTTCAGCCAGTTCTGAGCTCTTTGGGGCTTAAATCTCCCCAGAATGGGTGTGATGTTGAGTTGTCTACTCCAGGGCAAATGGAGAGGAGGAGGGGCGCCTGGAGGGAGGACCACTGGCGCAGGGGACACCCTGAGCATCAGACGTTGTTGGAACCACTGATGACTAGAGCTGTGACCAGGGGGGACCTCTCAGATTTCTCTGCATGTGGTACCCCAATTGCTGGGACATACATTAAGCAGAGATTGTGCAGTGTGGCGGGAGGGTGACTTGGTTTGCAAAGGGGGAGCTCAGGCCAAACCCCTGCAAGGCAGGTAGAACTGCAGATCCTCCCTGTGCTTCGTGTTCACCTTGCCTATGACAACGTGCCGCAGAAAAGCTGAGCACAGCCCTTTGCTGACGCCCAGCAGCTTGTGCTCCCTGCTGTGCCCCTCTGAAATATTTTGGTTGATCGTCATTTCACGGCGAGCTCTATTGTCCCCACAGCCAGGGCTACTGCAGCAGTAGCAAACCAGGGCTTCTAGTTACTCCCCGACGCCTGCCTTCCTCCCCCTCTGCATCTCCCCAGCTCTCACAGAGGAGTGGTTGCCAGTGGTACCTTCTTCAGGCAGGGCACATCTGCAGCTTCCCATTGAATACCCTCCTTTCCTTTGAAAGCCCTGCCTCTTTCTGGCGGGTGGGGTTTGCTCATTTCCATGAGCGCTTTTGCAGGTGGTGGTGACATGGGAAGGAAAGGGACATACAGTGCTGGAGGTAAAGAGCCGCTGCGCATCTGTTTGCACCGTGTTTGTACAGCTGAGGTGGATACAAATCGGGGGTGGCTTTGCTGGAGAACTCTGCCAGGGATATAACTGACCGGCTGTTTGGGAGTCCCAGAGCAGCACGTTCAGTAACAGGAGATCGCTGCGCTGCCTGCCCTTGCCGTTGCTGTTGCGCATGCGGCAGTAAACACCTCCTCTGCACAAAACTGAGTCCGGGTAGAGTCCATGGAGACAGTTTTGGTAAGAGTCCCAGGTGCTGCAGAAAAGCAGTCTGAGGTCTCAGCTGAGCTGTACTGCTTCAGAAGGGAGATTAGCCATAGATAGGTACGTGCTTTCTTTCTCAAAGAGGGGAAAGATGGTGTGGGATAGTCCTTTGCTCGGTGGTCCTGTGGGCATGTGCACCGGAGAGGAGCCATCACAGGCCACCTCTTCCTGAGCAAGCCACCACTGTGGGAGGCACTGAGATGCTCAGCAGAGGCAGTTTAGGAGCGACAGGGGTGATCTGTCCCCCTGCTTGGAGGTAATCCCCTCCATACAACCCTGAGATGCAACGTACCCAGCTAGAAGGAATCCCAGTAGAGGTGGACAAAAAGATGAACACGTGCAGGTATTGCTCCCCAGCAACATGCGAAAAAATTCATCAGCCGTACATATCCTGGCATGTATCCGTTCATATGGAAGGTGAATATTTATGGTTTTTAGTGTAAGTCAAAAGTTGTTGGACAGTCTGTTTTGCCTTGGAACGAAACCATACAATTAAATTTCGCGAAGCAACCCGTGTTTCAAATCCGTAGACAAGGTGAAATGCCATCTGCATGAGAACGTTTCTCATCAGCGCGGATCTTTGCTGTCTCTAAAGCAGTGCAGGCTGGGGCTGTGGGTGCTACTGGAGATATGCAGCCCGCCTGCACTGCAGGAAGGTCATTCTGGTCTGACTGTCAGATGGAGCTGTATGTTGTACAATATTGTACGTGTCGTGCCAAGCTTTCTGCAGGTAAAGAAAGAAGCAGTCGTGTATTTGACAACAGCAATCATAGGTGTTGCTGTGAAGAAATTCAGGGAAAATCTGCGGCGCATGTGATTTTGACTACAACCAAGCTGTAATTCTGACTTGTCTTGGTCACTTTAATTAGTAATGTGTCATTAATTTAAAAATAACCGGTGCAGTTAAAGAGCATGGGTGTTGGTCAGAAATGCCTGGTTTCTCATGTGTAAATTCACCAAGTCAGACGCACTGATGCAAGTGCCTGGATGAATCGGCAAAACAGGGCTGGGCTAGCCAGGGCGGGCACGGGCAGCGTGTGCAACATGTAGTGGATTAGGCAATAGCTCTAATTCAGAGTTATGGTGGAGGTGCTGAATGTGCTTGGGTTTGAAAGCACACAGTCTTCGTTAGCTTCAACGGAAACTGCAGGATTCTGCTGTGCAAATCAATGAAACTGAGATACAATCCACTGTTCAGGAAAGTCAGAACATGTTTTTAAGGAAGTCTCTGTTGGGAGGTAAAACCGCTGCTGAAGCAATAGCAGCGATGGAGCGTGTGTAAAAGAGCCTGGGGAGACCCGCAGCCTTCTGGAGCCAGGCAGAATATTTAGGTTTGCATGACGCCGTCCAGCTTTACCCCAGCACTGCTGTGAAGTGTCGCACCTCATCTGGAAGCAGCAGGCAGGGAAATAGGGAAGTGATTCTCCCTTCCCAGCCCTGAGGAGGAATGTGGCCTCTAGAAATGCTGAGGGACTTGGTACTTTATGCAGTAAGATTTGCACATGTATTTTGCCAGAGATACTGAGGCTAGAAAAACATGGCGAGCAATGTTCAAGACTATGTTCAAGACACCCATCGTTATAAATTATACATATAAGCACTTTTCAGCTGCAGCGCTAGGACTCCTGGAATAAAAAGGGTTTCAACACCAGCTGCTTCCCTTTGAACTGGTGGAAATCAAGTGTCAGGATTACCTGCTCCTCTGCTGTCAGACAAATGGCGTGTGAGGTGAGTTGGGAGGAGCTATGAAGATGCACAAAAACCTAGGTGAGCTGAAGACGACCAGATGTCAGGTTTACAATCTGCATTATCTGTGCTCCCGGGAGCCTGGGAGCCCAAGCCTGTGTGCCACCTCCTCCCGGGTGGGCTTCCTAGTGAGAGGATCCTTAGCCCGAGTGGGGCGGCTGTGGTTTGTTTGTGAACCTGTGGGCAAGGGTCAGGAGGCAGAGGAGAGCCTGACGGGGAAGAGCCCGTTTGTCATGTCAGAAGCAGATGGTCCCTGTGTGAGGCCACGTGACACCAGCCCCCCGGTTCCCATGAGAGTTGCCCTCCTGAATGCAAAGTGCCAGGGCCGGGAAGGCTGGGCTGGGGCTCCGGCTGGGGCTGTGTGGGCGTTTGTGTCAGTCCGTGAGTGACCTCTCCCTGCCCCTCGCCTTCCCAGCCCAGCCTGAAACGGGTTTTGCTCATCTGTTGCACGCTGTAAGAACCGCTGGGTGCTCGGGGAGCGGGGAAGCAATGGCAGCTGCTCTCATGTAACCCACCCGCTGTCACCCTGGGATGTGCCATGTTGTGTCGCGTCACTTCAGTCTCTGAGCAGCAACTGAAATACCGACAGGGAAGGAAGAAGAAACCCAGGGTGTAACTTCTGGAAAGCAGCCGATAGCACTTGTGCTCTGTTTGTCTTGTTCCATGTCATTAATACATTTATATAACTTTTCATAGTGATTTTTTTTTTTCTTTTCTACAAGATCACTTCTACAGGATCCGTATTGCAATGTCTGGAAGTAAAATTCAGTTTTCCAGCAACATCAGTGGGTCTTCTGCTCAGGCATCTATTGTCAGGGCAGCAGTTTGACTGAAATACTCTGTCTAGATCTATGTCTAGAGACACATTTGTGTCATGCAAGGAATAAAGCTGGGGTCTTCAAGATTTCAAGCCTGTGACTTTGTTGTTCATGATTTTCTGTGTACAACACATAGGGAAACTGAAATTGCTGGAGGAATACTGTGTGGCACACAGTGTGTCAGAGATACAGAGGTGTATATCTACGTATGAGAGAGGTTGTGCATGTTTAAGAAACAGGAAGGGCCTAGTTGTGACCATATGTAGTGATTTTCAGCAAATTTCCCTTATACATTAAAAGGTATAATGCCCTGGAAGAAAGGAATTCACACAGATGCATCTTAAATCTGTATTATGATAATTTTCTCTTGGAGTGCACAAATTTGAGGGGATGTTTTATTTTGTGTTAAGATTTTTGTCACAAGTAGGATGATTCAAGATGCACTCTAGGTGTAAATAAGTAGTATTAAGTCGTGCTGGTTATAAAAATGTGTGGTTTTTCACTGCAGGTGAGAACTCGGGATCTACCTTTCATACGTCATCATCAGCTGAAAAAGAAGACATGCAGGATGCCATTGAATATTGTGGGGTGTGGGTATGTAAACCCAAATATTTTGGATTACAGTCTGATTCAGTAAGTTGTACTATACACTAAGGTAAAGAAAACTTACCAGTCAGTGAATAATGCTGAAGGGAGAGTCCTGTAGGTGAAGGCTGTGTTACAGTCTGAAGGAAAGCTGGATACAGTTGTCTTATGGTGGGGTAAAATCCTTGTCACTATGTCGGATGCTTGCTGTTACTGATTTTTTTTCAGTTGGTTTGCTTAAATTTTGAGCGGTGTTTTTCCTCTTGTGCACTGCTGAGAAACAGTGTGGCCAAATGTGGGGTTTTTTGCCTGTGCAAAACGCACGTTCAAGTGAAGAGGGAGATTTGTCTGTAATAGGCTGATCTGTTTGGTGAAACATGCCGATCTTCCTCTTTGTAAGACAAAGGTCAAAGAGAACACCTTGAAATGTGGTGACCTTTCTGAGGCTTCCCCAGCCTCTGCAAAATACACTCTTGTTTGGCCACGTGAAGTGTTTCAAAAGGGTTTTCTCAGAGGGTATCCTAGAGGGGAATAAGGCAGGCGTCCTGCTTGTGTTGGGCATGTGGGGCAGGGCTGCACAGTGGGGTCTGGCATCCTCTGGAACACCCGAAGGGACAGAGTAGCAAATTATTTCCACCCCACAGCCGGGCATCACGAGAGAGGGACGTGCCTAATTCTAGGAGGCAAAGCACAGGACTTAAGCCTGTTGCAAGGTGGTAGTAGTTGGCCAGTGAGCTTGGGAAGGGGGAGGGTGAGACAGGTGGTGTCTGGCTGAGGTGCTCCTTCCCTCTTGTGAGCGGAGGGGTCTTTGCCGTGGGAGAACAGGGCCTGGCTGACGAGAGGAGCACGAGGAGCGTGACGGTCTCAGCCCGCTGGGACACCAAGGCTGCAGGCCCTGTTCAGAAGGCACCACGAGCCGAGGAGGCGTGTGGGCAGGACTGTGACACGGGGCAGAAGCAGTCGGAGCTGTTGAGAAACAGAGCGTGGGGACAGGGACTTGAGGGGGCTGGGTAGGGTTAAGGCGTGGTGCGGTTTTCCTGCGAGCTTGGGTTCCTGATTCCTGGGATGAGGGCAGGAGCAGGCAGGTTTCCCTAATAAATCCTTTCCTTTGCACCTTGGAGTGGAATTTATTATTTCTGAAGCTTGGGTGAAGAAATAATCCTCCCTTAGCTAGTTCTCTGTGTGGTGAACGGTAAAAAGCTTGTCATGTTCATTCCCGTTGGGTTAGCTTAGGTGGCTGGGGACTGTACAATGCCAGATGGTAGAGCGCGATGGCGGGAGGAGGGTGGGTGAGGAAAATGTTGGCAGTTTAATGAAAAATGGTATTAAAGCAATAAACCGTGAAAAATAAACATGCTCTGTGACAAATGCCGGCAGTTACAGAAAGCAAGCAGGCTAAAAGGTAAAAGCAACCCTAATGCCTAGGCAAACCTAACCCAAGAAACTGCTGTCTCTGAGTCCTTCTCTTGTTAAGAAGATGGTGTGCAGTGAACCTTTCATTTAGTATCCCTTGATTTTTGTTATGAAAATGGCTTTCAAAATCCCTTATTTCTATTATAGGATGAGTTTGCAACAGTAATTGCATAGATTAACTGTAATATTTTTTTTCTTGATAATCTTTCTGTCTGTACCTGTTTACTTAAGGATAAATATATTTTAGAAACTACCAACTTGACAGAAAAAAACAGCACATGAAAATCACACTGATAAGGCAGAAATTTTACATCAGAAATTTCACAGCAGAAAATGAGGAATTGCACAGTGCTGACAAGCAGTTAAGTCCAAAACCTTGGGAAGAAAGATATGCAAGAATGTGAGTTTGAAATGAGAAAAGGGAATTGAAAACAAATTGTAAAAATGTTACAGCAGAGCTAAAGCAGCTGCTTGGTGAAATTAATGAAACTGGGAAAACTACTTCCCTTGTGGAAGAAATGTCAGAAGATGGCTTCAGTGCTGAACTGAAGAGTTCTCATGTTGTTTTGTCTCATGCAACAGAATCAAGTAACAACATAGAAAGTAAAGGTGAATTTGGAGATACTAAACTTATGCTAGGTGGAAAAGTACCCAAAATGGAAACTGTAATCCGAGTCTTGGTGTCCTTTCTGATCAAGATAACTGAAATGCAAACATGGAAGATACCTGGATTACAGATGAAGCAGATTGCACAAATAATATCGAGGATACAAAGATGCCTCTAGCAAAAGGAGAGAGAGAAAAAAAGCGCCTCCTATGGAAATGGAAGAGAATGAAACTTGAAGTAGTAGAAATGCAGTGGGAGGTCCTGAATACTCCCCGAGATACAGCTTTAAAACAAGTCTTTTGGATGACATTTCTAATATTATTCCTTAAATAAGACCAGTTTCTACACGTGATGAAAATGCACTTTTTGTATCAGAGAGGGAACTTGGAAAAGACTCTGGATTTAGTGATGATTTTCCCAGGGACTGCTTTATCGACAACAAAATAGGAGAAACAGAAATGGAAAGTCCTTTTGCAAATGCTCAGCATTCGTGTGTCATGCTGAAAAGGAATCTTGATGAAGAACTAAAACAAGATAGGGGAAGATTTAAGGGTAAGGTAGGAATGCTGCAAATAGTATTCCTGGCTTTGGAGAAAGAGAAGGTACGGCTGCCAAAAGACTTGGTTCACCTGCTACGCTTTAATCTCGCTCCGGATCAACGGTCCTGTTCACTTTAGCTATTTGTCATGAAGGGGAAGATGCTTCCTACAAATTGGGTTTTGTTCTAATGGAAATAGGTGACTTGTGAATAAAGAGGGCAGTGGAGAGTTGTCTTTTTCCCTATTTTTGGAAAACGGAATGCATTATTGTTCCAGTTTAACAGCAGGTGGCACTTGGTTCCAGTGCAAGTAGTTATCACTTCATTGCCATAAAAAGAAATCCATATAAATATGTCGGTTCTGATTCTGAATCAAAGAATGAAAATAGCTTCTGAACAGGGTCTTGACTAATAATTCACGTGCTGTGGTATCTGCATGGTGTGTCTTCATTGCCTTTCCCTAAAATTCCTCTTTCCTGTGAAACCAGTTGTGTTTGTGGGTTTGGGATCTTTTTTTTCTTTCCTCCCCTTGTTCAGGGAGCAGTAGCCCAGCACAGTTCCACTTGATTTTTTTCAGGTGGTGTTACAACTAACATTGTGCAGTCCTTCTAACTCTGTCCATCAGTAATGCTTTCACTTTTTTGTTGTTCATGTTTTAAGAGACACTATTGTTTTCTTTCTAAGGGCTGTATTTTTGTTATGTCCTTCATGATGAGTGAATTCAAGGTACTTTCAATGGCATAATACACTTTGTAGTGTAATTTTGTGAAAATGCTCCTCTATGAATTACAAAAAAGATTTCATTTTATATTATTTCGGAGGTAAACCCTGAATTAATCAATCTTGGATGTGGTGTTTCTGTCTTCTAGAAATACTAAGAAATACATGAAGCTTAACTTTGTTTTTATAGGTTGAGAAGGAAAAAGCAAACAAAGATGTTCAAAAGTGCAGGCGGTGGCAAAACAGCAATGTCTGGACAAATTAAATACACCACCAGGCAACATCACTAATCGGCAAATGAAACAAAAGATTACTGTAAGGAAGAATGACTGTTTGAAAATGGAGAATGAAAACACGATAGAAGAAAAAGACAAAAAGAGTTTTTCATCTGGGGAGAGCTCAAAATTGATTAAAATGCCAATGAAATGGTAAGCTAAGGAAATAATCTCTAATTCCTATTTGTAGTACTATGTAAGTGTCTTAGGTTTTCTAATACTGTAGTAGTTGAAGTAGTTTCCCAGTGGTGAAAGCCATAGTGAGTAGTCCACTGCTTCTGAAAAAGTGAAGAAAATTTCTTTTTAGAAAACACGAAGCTCATGATGGAGGTTCAAATTTATTGCCTGCTCTAAAAAAAGAAAAGGGGAAAAAAAAAAAGAACCCCCCCACCCAAATTCCTGTGAGTTACATGTCAATACTGAGGCAAAATGCATCTTCAAAACCAGAAAGAAAGGCAGACAGGAAAAAGCAGTTATTTTTGTAGGAAATGGCCACCTAGAAAAGAAAAGTAGGAACTTGCGGTTTGCTACTACTCCCTTTTCTAGGTGGTTTTAGTGATCTCCGCGCAGTTGGTGTTTTCCTTTTCATTAAGTTAATATGCCCTTTGTCAGGAGAAGATGATATTACCAATCTCAAATAAAACCAATCTCAAAAGTCTAAAGAAGGCACACATATTTTTATGCAAACCTAAGCAGGAGTTTTTTCCTGTCTGTCCTTCAAGGAATCTCTGCTCTAGATGCTTCCTGTAACGTGACTATTGGATATAGTCCAGCTTAACCTGGATCTAGCTCAGATTCCACGTGTCCCCCTCACTCCTAGGGGCAGGTTTTTTAAGCACTTGGGTATCTTCCACGATCTTTGCAGTCAAGTCTGTGATTTTATCATAGATATTTGTTGTCTCAGTTTTTTCTGGACATCATCTTAAGTATGTCTGTTTCACGGAAATACTTTTTGCAAACCTACTCACTTGGTGATTTTTTTCTTTCTTTCTGTGTAATGCAGTAAAATTGCCCTGAATGCCGAAGGTGTAAAGGAAAGTAAAAGAAAGCCTTCAAAGCAGAAGGCTCATCAGCAGATGAGCTCTTCCAGTGGCAATCATGGTCAAGTACTGGAGCAGCAAGAGCTGGGGGCAAGTTTGGGTTTTTGTTGTATTTTGGGTTTTTTGGCAAATCTGATGCATATGAAGATTCTTGTTCTTTTGTGTGACCACACTACCTGGTGTGCTTTGGGTTGACAAACACTTCTTTTTTGTTTAGAGTGCTTTGAGCATGCTGGCCAAGTCAACAATAAGGTCAAGTGCACAAATTCTGATTAATTACATGAGTGTGTGCACAGGCATAGAAGTATTACATGTGTTTAAAAAGGGTGAGGAGAGACTTAGAGAAAAGCAAGATTACTCTTTCACTGCAGGTATCTCGGGATTTTTTGCCCTGCTCCCCGCTCCACACAGCTGTGTACCCTCCTGACTTCTTGCCCACCCTGAACTTACTTGTGTGGGTTGTGGCAAAGTGAGAAAGAGAAGTTGTTGACACTAGCTAAACTAGAAGTTTAGCACTAGCTAAAAATCTGGTGTGTTATCAACACTGTTTTGGTCAGAAATCTAACACAGCGCTGTGTGGGCTGCTGTGAAGAAAATAAACTGCATCCCAGCCAGACCCAGGACACCAGAGAATCCAAAATTACAGTTCTTTGACCTTTAGGAGAAGGATTCTCATTACTGAAGAGAGCTAAACCCCTGGTATTAAACAGGGAACGCACGTAACCGTATAGCTACATGTCTGTAGCTGTAAGATTTCTGTCACTTTGTGTGAAGTTGAGAGAACAGTTATTTCAACTATTTGCTTAATATCTTGTGGAAAAAATAGCCTTCCAATAGACATAATGGTAGACAATAACTGTTTCAGTCTTCAACTACATCTAGCAAAGTTGTTATACTAGATTTTAGTTTAATTAATTTCTGCAATGAAGTTTTCAAAGCAACTGTAGTATTATTCATAATGCAATGTAAGCATTTCAGTACTGAAATATATTTCTGTTTTCTAGACCTGCAGCAACAACCGGGAGTGAAAAGAACAAGGTACTGTAAAGCTGGTTTCTTGATAAACGGTTTCTATCAGCTTTTAATCACTTAGATGGGAACTGTGTTTATGTCGTTGTGATAAATAACTTAGTCCCAAAATAGGATTACAATCAAAGTTTGCAATGTATTAAGCAAATAGAGGCAAGCAAACAGTGCTGGGTGCGCCGGGAGTCTCCGCTCCACCAAGACGTGCGCTGCACAAAGTTCATTTTTTGTTTATATTTCCTAAACTATTACATATTCATAGCTATTTCTAAGAAAGGGCTGGTTTATGTAAATGGATCCTTGGAATAGGCGTGTACTTCGTGGCGCATGCTCTTTCTATCTCCGAGGGTCTTCTTAACCCCTATCCGGTGGTCGGTGGATGAAGTCAGCAGTCTTCCTCGGCTCACCCTTAGGATGACCCTATATTTTACACATGCGCCCTGTAAACTTCTCTTACTTAACACTATGCGGTTAGCAGCTCAGCCTGCATATCAGGGTGTGTAACCAGATGTCCTTTGTAAGATACAGAAATTAGGTATGTAGCCGGATGTTCTTTGCAAGATACAGGAACTATATACATTGATCACTCTGTTTTTCTTAAGCATATGGTTATACAAGGGTATGTAAGACAGAAGGTTACATTTCATCATGCAGTCCTAGCATTGTTCTATATTGACACGAATCAAATGAACACATTTCACACAGGGAAAGTGGCTGTGAAGAGGGAGAGCGATTTAGTGGGGCAGAAGGTTTTAGCCCAGCCGTAGGGTGGGAGCAGGCCAAACCAGGGGAAGTGATACAGGCTCCCCTGCGCCAGGCTGTGGGAAATGAAGGACCCATTACGGTGAGGGTCCCGTTTTCAATAACAGAGTTGAAGAATTGCAAAGCAACCGCAGGAAATTACCGAGACGACCCTGAGAAGGCGGCTGGTGTTTTTGAAATAATGATGGTTAAAACACAGGATCCAGAGTGTAAGGATATAGAGGCAATACTGCAGGTTTTGTTTGATAGTAGTGAGAAGGAGATGATTTGTCAAGCCGCTAGAATACATGTGGAAGCTGAGGTTAAAACAGGAACTGTGGAGCATCATTTCCCCTCTGTTGGTCCAAACTGGGACCTGCATGTTAACGGACCCAGGCAGCTTTGGACTCGGTATCAGAAAGGGATTATATTTGGCATTCAAAGTGCTGTGGCTAAGGCAATAACCATGTCTGAATGGTACGAGGGTAGGCACGATAGCCAAGAGCCCCCCACAGATCTGCAGAACAGAATGAAGGAGGTAGCCCGCAACTCTACAAGTGTTGACCCTGAATCTTAAGAGGGATGAGATCAATTAGCCCCTCTACTGGTGGGCCAATCCTGGGATGGTATTAGAAGAAAATTACAAAAGTTACAAGGAAGTGATTGCTTGAGATAGGGGAAAGCTGTTGGATGTTGCTTGGATTGCATATCGTCATAGAGAGAGTCAAAAGGGAAGAGTAAATTGTTGCTTGTTGGCGGTATCAGAGTAAAATAGTAGGGTGAGGGCAAGGGCCTGAGGATGGGGCAGAGCCCCGAGAGGGGGACTCCGGCCCAGCCCTCGGTTGGGTGATAATCAGTGTGCACAGTGCAAAAGGGATGGGCATTCGGAAGAAGACCATCTGCTTAATGATTGGAGCCCCTCTGCCCCCTTGCTCCCAGTAAGCGAGGAATGAGGGGGAGCGGAGGAGTCTCTCCCCAGAGGAGCCTCTGGTTAAAGCGGAGCTGGGAAGTGAAGAAGTTGAGCTTTGGGTAGATCCTGGGGCTACTTCCTCTGTTCAGAAGGCTTTAGAGGGGAACTAAGCAATAAGAATATAAGCATTGCTGGTATGGCAGGGACCCATGAAACTTGGCCATTTTTGAAGCCCTTAGCAATGAAGCTGGGAAAACAGTGGGTTACTCATCAGTTTTTACATTAGCCAAATTCTCCAAAAGCATTGTTTGGGGAGAGATCTACTCCAAAAAATTGGAAGCAGAAATCTGATTTTAAAACAAGGAAATAGAAAACTTCATTCCAGAAACTGTTTGTGTAGAGGCAGCAGCTTTGTTATTACAGGCTATGCTGCCTTGAAAGGAGAAAGATAAGCCCAGAGGTCAGAGATGCTGTGATTCCTATTGTACGAGCCGGAGAGGTTCCTGGAAAATCCCACAGGTCAAAACCTGTGAGGATTGACTTAAAGCCTGGATCATCCCTGCTGAGGATGAAACAGTATCGCCTTGAAGCTGGAAGCTAGGAATGGGTCGGTAGCGATAATTCAGAAATTCTTGAAGTACAACCTGTCCGTGGGGTGTGCGTCGAAATCCAACACCCCTGTTTTGCCAGTGAAAAAGGCCAAGGGTCAAGACTGCCGATTGGTGCAGGATTTAAGAGCAACAAATCACATACCTCAAGGTATTTATCCTGTAGTAGCACATCCATACAGATACTAAACCACCCTTACAGGGGAACAGGGATGGTCTACAGTTTTTGATGCGAAGGATGCCTTTTTCTGTGTTCCCCTGGGCACTGACAGTCAGAAGCCTTTTGCTTTTGAATGCGCAAACCCAGAAACGGGAAGGAAAATGCAATACACTTAGGCGGTTATACCACAAGGCTTTCAAAATATCCCGACAATCTTTGGGAATCAGTTGGCAAAGCAGTTCGACATTTGGAGAACAGAAAATGATCAGGGAAGAGTTCTGCGATCGTAGGATGATATTCTGGTCGCAGCAGGGACTTGGGAGCTGTGTCTTTCCCTGACGATAAGCCTTCTAAATGTCTTGGGAATTAGTGGATATGGAATTATCGAGGAGTCACTTCCACGTTTGGGGTTTGAAGTGCTGGAAGGCCAGAGACAGTTGGGATCCCAACAGAAGGAGGCTATTTGCTGCCTCGCGGAGCCTCAAACTCTCAAGGAACTACGAGGATTTCTCGGGGTGGTCGGATGGTGTCGGCTTTGGGGAGGCAATTGTGTTTTATTTGTGAAAGCTCGGTACGAGCTCCTGAAAACCTCCTGCCATGGGTCTGTTAGCGGGACAGAGGAGGGTAAAGCCACTTTCAAGCGTCTGAAAAAAAGTGAGCTCTGGTGGAGGCCCCCGCGTGGGGATTACCTGATGTGACAAAGACCTTTGCACTTTTTAAGCGTGAGGGAAAAGGCATTGCCTTTGGAGTTCTGGCACATTGTTTAGGGCCTCAGGGGCGGGCTGTAGCTTACTCCTGCAAAGAGCTGGATGAGGTGAGCTCAGGATGGCCTGGATGCCTTAAAGCAGGAGCAGCACCTGTGCTACTGATGCAGGAGGCCCCTAAGTTCACCGTGGGGCAGAAGGTGACCGTCCATGTACCACCCGTGGCCGTCACGGCACTAGAAGAAAAAGGAGGACATTGGTTGGCCCCTAGCATAATGTTAAACTGTCACGTGTCATGTGGGGAGGGGGTCCTCCCATTTTGGGATGGGGGGGTCTGTTTTTGGGGCTCCGTTTCCTTGACAGTGCAGATCTGAGGGTTGCCCTGCTGCTAAGACTTCCATCGAGGGGGAGCTTCTGCGTGATAACTGAGAATGACCTGCTGGAGGGTCCCCTTGGGGGATCCTGATGTCCCAGGAGTGCTCTGCGGAGGGTCCTTCTGCTTCCAAGATGTCCCTAATGTCACTAGGGTGTCCCTGGGAGGGTCCTAATGTCCCCGGGAGTGTCCCTGGTGTCCCAGGGATGTCTCCAGGGATGTCCTAGTGTTCTCAGGTGGCCCTATAGGCATTCGGGTTTCCCAGTGTGTCCTGTGGGGGTCCTGGTGTCCCAGGGGGAGTTCCTAATGCCCCTACAGTTTCCCTGGATGCAGGTCGTGTGTTTCCAGGGGGGTCCTAAATGTTCCAGTGTTGTCGCTGGGGTGGTCCTGGTATCCGCGGGCCATTCTAGATGTCCCAGTGGTGTGTCAATGGGTCCTTGTGTATCACAGTGTGTCCCTGGTGGGGGTCATTAATGTCACAGCGGTATCCCTGGAAGGGTCCTGATGTCCCCAGTCCTTTCTAGATGTCCCGGTGGTGTCTGTCAGGGGGTGCATGTGACCTAATATGTCCTTCTGGGGGTCCTTAACGTTCTAGTGGTGTTCCCCAGGGGAGTCCCTGATGTCCTCATGGTGTCCCTAGGGGGGTGGGGGGGGTGTTCTGGTGTCCTGGTGTCCCAGTGTGTCCCTGGGGCGTTGTGGGGTGTCCCTGGGGGTGGTCCTGGTGTCCCCAGGGAGGTGAGTGGGTAGTCTGTTATGTCCCGGGGCGGGGTTCCTGGGAAATTCCTAATGTCACAGGGGTGTCCCTGGAGAGGTCCTGATGTCCTAAAGGCTATTCTAATGATGTCCCAGTGGTGTCTCCCAATATGTCCTTGTGTCGCAAGGTATCCCTGTGGGGGTCCTTAATGTCCTTGTGGTGTCACTGGGGCAGTCCTGGTGTCCCTGATGTCCCAGGGATGTCCCCAGGAATGTCCTTGTGTCCCCAGCATGTCCCTTGTGCGTTTCTGGTCCTGTGGGGTCCTGGTGTTCCGGGAGGAGTCCTTAATGCCTCTACATTGTCGCTGGGGTAGGGCTTGTGTTAAAGGGGGGTCCTTAATGGCCCAGTGGCATCCCTGGAGGGGTCCTGCTGTCCCCAGGGAATGTGAGGGGGTGGTCCCTGATGTCCCAGGTGGTGTCCCTGGGAAATTCCTTATGTCCCAGTGGTGTCCCTGGAGGGGTCCAGATATTACCAGGCCATTCTTTATATCCCTGTGTTGTCTCCCCATGTGTTCTTGTGTCCCAGTGTGTCCCGGTGGGTGTCTTTAATGTCCCAGTGACATCCCTTTGGGAGTCCTGGTGTCCCCCCGGAAGTCCCTAACGCCATAATATTGTCCCTGCCTGTGTCCTGGTGTCCCCAGAGTGTCCCTGAGGAGTTCCTGTTTCCCTAGGGATGTCCTCAGTGAGCACAGCCTCTCCTGCCTGATCTCTGCCTGCCCTCACCCTCGCTGCACTCTGCGACCGAGACCTGCAGCCGCTGAAAAGCTCACCCACACCCAGCCCGATGACCAAGGCCGAGAAAGGTGAAGCGTTGCTGCTCCTTCCGCGGAGGATTCACAGCGGGCCTCTCTCAGGGAAGTCCCTCAGCAGCTCTCCTGCTCTTGCTTCTTGGTCAACCAGGAGTGAAAGCATGCCCAGATCTAGTCTGAGAAAGCATTTGGCACGTAATAGAGTTTCGCTTTTCCCTGTGGTCAGCCTTTGTGTCGTTTTCCTGGGCAGGGGGTCCTGGTCACAGGACTCGGGACCTTTGCTACGGTCCAAGAGTGATTCCAAGGTGAGGAAGAGATGTACGCGGTTCGAAGACCCGTCTTCCAGCTGGACATTGCTGAGTTATCTCTGCGGGAACTCACAGAGGTTATCCCTGGTGAGAAGGCAACTTTACATGGTTACCAGGGTAAAGTGAGAACCACAAACAGAAATCCTTCCTGGTACCTTCTCCGGTGGAGCTGTGCATGGGTGGTGCTGTGGAGCATTTTGGCTGCGGCCGAGTGCAAATGTCAGCTTTTCCCCATCTCACCCCAGAAAGTAGGTAGCACAACTGTTGTGGTGTGCTTCACATGGCTACCAGGGCAAAGTGAGAACCACAAACAGAAGTGTCCTGGGGCCTGGTTGTGGGCCACAAGTTCCTCTGGGGGGGCCCATGGTGCTTGTTGGTGCCGGGGGGGGAAGGGCATAGGGGCCTCTGGGGAGGCTCTGAGGGGCCATAGAGTCTAGGAAGGCATAGGGGCCTCGGGGGCGGCACAGGTGTCTCTGGGGGGGCTTGGGAGGCATAGGGGGCTTGGGGGGGGGGGGGCACAGGGGCCTCTGGGGGTTTTGGGGAGCCCATGGGTGTCTGGAGAGACATAGGGGCCTTAGTGAGGGCGGCTGGGGGCTTCTGGGGCATCTGGAGGGGCCCATGAGGCTAGTTGAGGGCCGGGGGGGGGGGGGCATAATGGCCTCTTGAGGGAGTTGGCAGGCAGGTGGGGGGGTACAGGGGCCTCTTGGGGGGCAGTATTGTTGCTGAGAAGGGACTTAGGTCCTTTAGGTGAGCTGGGGGTTGCAGTGACTATGCAGGGGCCTTGGCAGCAGCTGGGGGGCTGGTTGGAGGGCACAAGGTCCTCTGGCGGGGCTTGGGGGGCATCTGGGGTGGGTGGGAGGCACAGGGGGGGAGCCCATGGGGGGGCCATGGGGCTGGGGGGGCCATAGGGCAGCTGTGCCCCCTGCCTGTTCCTCTATACTCCCAGTTCCTGCTGGTGGGTCCATGGAGGGCCCAGGTCGAGCCCCCTCCCCAAGTAAGGGGGGGCCCAGGACAGCGGACATGGTAAGGGGGCTGGGGGTGGCACTGACACACACCCCCGAAGCCCCCCCGGCACCGCTGTCCTGGGGCGGGCTGGCGGGCGAGCGGTCCCCCCCCATGCCTCCCCAGCAGAAAACAGCCCGGGGGGGCTGCCCCACCCCCCTTGAGCAGGCAAGTGGTGAGGGGGCGGGGGGGACAGGATGGGGGCTATAGGGGTTAGGAGGGGCTATAGGGGCTATGAGGGAGCAAACCGGGGCTGTAAAGGCTGAGGGGGCAGGTGGGTGGGGGTGCACGGGGGCGCGGGGGGGCAGGTGGTCAGAAGACGCAGGGGGGTGGTGGAAACGGGGGGGGGGGGCAGGTGGGCGGTGCGTGGGGGGCGCACGGAGTGAGCGGGGAGGGGCTCTCAGGGCAGGCACAGTTTTGGGGAGGGATGGGGGTGGGGGTGTGGGTGGAGGGGGGCCGGGAGGGGAAGGGGGCTGGACGGGCAAGACAGGGGCTATAAGGGTTTTGGGGGGGGGGGAGGGCGGCAGGGGGCCACAGGGGCAACACACCCCGGGGCCGTGGGCATGCCCGTGGCCGGCGGCGGGCCCGGCCCGGCCCCGGAAGGCGGGTTTAATTTCCGGCCACGCGGCGCCCTGGAGCGGCCGAGGCGGTGCGGGGCTTCCCCGGGAGCCTGGAAGGCTTTCAGGCCGGGCCGTGCAGCGGCACGCTAGGTGAGCAGGCGGGCCCAGGCCTCCCCGTCGGGCAGCGGGGGGGACGTGGCGGGCCGGCGCTCGGCTGCGGCAGGGAGCGCCTGGTGCTGGCGGCGGGCGGGCTGAGGCAGGAGGACGGCCTGGGACCGGCGGGGCTGCCGGCAATTCTCGTCTCCCCGCCAGTGACGGTGGTCAGCGGGCTGCTCACGGTGCTGCCTTTTTCTTTCTCGGAGCTGCGCCGCTACCTCGGCGAGGAGGCCAGGAGCGGCTGCGGGGCGGCTCCGGTGCTCCCTTGTGGTGGCGGGGCCCGGGAGAGGGGTCAGCCCGCGGCGCCCTGCTGCCCACCCACCGCCTCCGGGCTGCCTGGGCAGCCGCTGCAGCTCTGCACGGGGCTTTGTCTTTCCCCCAGCCGCTGGCCGGGGCCGTGGCAGCGGGCTGGGGCCGCAGGGGCTGCATCGGGGCCTGTGGTAACGCTGTCGCAGGGGGGCGGCTCGGGAGCCTCTTCCTGCCCCTGCGAGCGGGCATGACAAAAAAGAAAGCCGGTGGCGGAAATTCCCCCCCACCCCCACGGTTGCTATTTTTCGTTAAAAAGCATTACAAAGGGCAAGCGTGAGGAATTGGTGGTGCCTCGTGGTTACGCAGCCAGGCCTGCTGGGCGCTTAAACCAGTGCGTCCAGTCAGGTAGCATTATTTTTCTAGGTTGTAAATAAGCCTGAGGTTTAAACCCACTTACATTTCTGTATGGCAGTGTACTTGGTCAGAGAGCTCAGTCGCACTGACAGAGCTGGCACAGAGTTCCCTTGGGACTCCAGACTTGACTGTCTTGTTGAAAGGCTCGAGAGCCTGCTTTGGAAGTCACTTGGCAAGGCACAGCTTTGCCGTGATTTTGGTACTTGAATTCTGACTGTGATGCCAATGCCATGTATGCCCGTATGAGGTTCATGGGAACAAGGGATGGCTGATTTCAGAGCATTTAAAACACCACAAACTCTTGAAGAGCTTATAGGACGCCAACCTATTACAGATATCTGGCAGATGAGGCAAGCTCCTGTTTGTTATAGTCGGTACTTTTGTGAGGCATGTCTTTGCCTAGTCCAGGGGTCCTCAAACTACAGCCCGCGGCCAGATACGGCCCCCCAGGGTCCTCAATCCGGCCCCTGGTATTTACAGGCCCCCCCCCCGCCGGGGGTTGGGGGCGGAACCAAGCAGCCGCAGATGACTGCCTGCCACTGCATCCGCGCACCGGCCCTCTGGTTAAAAAGTTTGAGGACCTCTGGCCTAGTCCCTCTGAAATTGCGACAAGGACTCATGGCTGCACTTCAGGAGCAAAGCTGCCGAGCACATGGGCTTTTCCTACTAGAAATCAAGCAGCTGTTCTGGCAAAACTTTACTTTGGTTGCATCTTTAAACCCTAGGAGGCCGACTGTCCTGGTTTCAGCTGGGATGGAGTTAATTTTCTTAGTGGCTAGTCAAGTGCTGTGTTTTGGCTGTGATGTGAGAACAATGCTGATAACCGCACTGATGTTTTTAGTTATTATTGCTGGGTGATGTTTATACTAAGTCAAGGACTTGTGGGTTCCTTGGGCCCTGCCAGCCAGAGGGCTGGGGGGCACAGGACACTGGGAGGGGACACAGCCAGGACAGCTGCCCTGAAGCAGCCAAAGAGGTATTCCATGCCGTGGGACGTGCTTGGTATAGAAACTTGGAGGGTTAGCTGGGGGGGGATCGTTGGTTCGGGACTGGCTGGGCATCGGTCAGCGGGTGGTGAGCAGTTGTACTGTGCATCAATTGGTCTTGGTGGGTTTTTTTTCCTTTTCCCTTCCTTGGGATTTTACCCTTTCCTCCCCACCTCTCCATCCTAATTGTTGTTACTGTTATCACTGTTGTCCCTATCTCTTTATTCTATTTAAATTATTAAATTGTTCTTATCTCAACCCTCAAGTTTTGCATGTCTTTCTGATTCTCCTCCCCACCCCTCTGGGTGGTGGGTGGGTGGGGGTGAGCGAGCGGCTGGGTGGTGTTTGATTGCCGGCCATAGTTAAACCATGACAGTCTATTTTTTTGGAGCCAAACGTGGGGCATCGAAGGGTTGAGATAACGACAAGTCTAATCGGACTGTGTTAGATTAAATTGTTTGCAGTAGTCATTGTATTAAATTAAATGTAATTGGCTACAATGCTGGCTTATCTGTTTTTGAGTTTGCTGCCCAATCTTTAAATCCTGGTAGGCTGACAAATGGGACACGCTGGTTAGAGGAATGAGCCTTTTTCCAGGGAAAGCTCCACTGACTTGAACTTTAAGCCTAAATTATCACCTTACTGCATTTACTTTGTGTGTGTTAATGCTTACCTGATAAATATATTTCAGTTGATTTATCAGTTTAGTTACAAGTTGGAGTAAGTGGTCCTTGGCTATACGTAAACCTCTCCTCTGCTTTTTTAACATGTTGTGTGTCATAACACTTACTGTTGTACTTCAATACAAACCGGGAATGATTCTGGTAGTGTTGCAATCTAACGGTAATACTGCATCATCTTGTCTGTGAAGAGAAGGGAATCAAGCCGACTGTCGCTGTTCTACCAGGCAGGGTGGACACCCGAACAGCTTCGGTCTCAATGCCCAAGCCTGGGCCCAGCCCAAGAAACGACTGTCTGCTTCAATAATTTGGCCATAAGGTATTAACTGGTTGTGTGGGAAGGTGCCTAAACAATACTGTCTGTTCTTTGCTTCGGTATGTCTCATCTGTAATGGATTCTTAAACGTTGGGTGTTGCAGGAGGCTTGGAGAGGCTGTGTTGGTCCCCGGCCGGCAGGCCATGCCCTGTGGCAGGGGCTGGGGTCTGCAGGCGGGCAGAGATGCAGTGTGCAGGGGCGCAGCCTGTCGCCCGCTGAGTCACTCTGCCGGCTGCTCCGGGGAGGCTGCTTTGAGCAGCGCTTTTGCTTTTGTATTCCTCTTGCTGAGAGGCAATGTTTTACTTTTGTTCTCATGAGATTTTGTCACATTAGCTTTAGGCCCGTTTCTCACTTATTAATTAAACCTGGTCTGCGAAGGACTGGGGCTGCCCTTCTTCCACCCGTGCTGTGATGTCATGTGCAGATTTTGCATGTAAAGTCTCTGCTCTGATATCATGGCTGACCCCTGTGCAAATACCTGTCTTGGGCTCCAAGTGCAGTATTTTATACACCCGTTCAAGCCACCCACCTTATGGTAATTACAGCATGACAGTATTTCCCTTGTTTGCTTATAGGACATTTGCATGGAATAGGGTTTTAGGCTTTAAAAAGGTTAGGATACAGCCCATCCCCTACTTCCCTGTACTTCACTGATCCAGTTATCCTCTTAAAGGAATTAGAATGGTATGACACTACTGGCTCTTGGGGAAAAAAAAAATTGTGACTGTTTTCTAGTGCTGCGTTACTTTTTAGGTGCTTGTACATTTGTTTTGGTGTCCCATTCCCTTACCCTGTGGTTCATCCTAGTACCTTTTCATATTGAGTCGAGGCCAACCACTGTGTCCCTCACCACTGCTCCTTTCTCTATAGGAGCAGGCAGATAGGGCAAGTAAGAAACAGCGGTAAAAGTGCCGAGCAGAGGATTTGGTTCTCCCTTTCCCAGCCATCCCTTTGATTTGCTTTGTGACTTATTCCATGGTCCTTTATTATCTCTTCTTTAAGAAAAGATAGGTATTTACCACACTGCCATAACGTGAGTTTTAATTAACCCACAGCTGAACAAAGCAAACCAGACCTAGCACAGATAGTTCTGTCATTAATTGGCATGCTTTAGGCAGGTAAAATGGGAGGAGGTTTACCCGGAGACCTGTCTTCCCTAGTTGTTTAGCTCCTGGCACCACCACCTATCCATCACCTGCCTCAGTCCTACCTTTCTTTTCAGGGTTGTGCAGATTATCAAGGCATATAGGTTGTGCGAGGTCTTGATTTTCGAGCCTTGCTTCTTTGGAGGACATGCCCTTGTCTGCACAAGGGGTGAGGCATGTGTCACTGTAGATGTCCACCAAGAGCTGGACACCTGGCCATCCTGACATGAGGTGTCTTGAAATAGATCTGTATCAGTCATGCCAGTCTATACATGTGCAAGATATTAGGAAGAGCTATAAGAAAGCAAATGCAGCGTAGTCGTGTATTCTGCACATACACACCACACACCGTGGTGTTCTAAAGCAGCCTTCTGCTTTCAGCCTCCCAGGCAACGTTACTTTACAGGACTGTGCCTTTTTGTGGTGGTTACCAGGCTCGTTCAGTCTGTTACTGAGCCTTCTTTTATGGATGGATGTTTTTTCTGTCGTAGGTGATGATCAGGGCTTGTATGTAAATCTGAAGTTTGACAGGTAATCCCAGTGGAGCAACAGTAGTGGGTAACAGGTAAACTGAAGCCAGGAAAAGGCAAGAGCACGCCTGCAGTTTCAGGCAGTGAGGCTGTAAAGAGGCTGTGTAAGGACACTGGTGATGACTAATACGTTGTCCTTTCCAGATGCAGACTTGTGGGGTTTGTGGCAAAACAAAATAGCACATCAGCACAGGATACAGATGCATCCACAAGTCATGACGAAACGAGCTGGTTTGCCTTTACAATTCATTTATCAAATCACTTCCTGTTCCCATTTTGAGGCTAGAGGCTAATGATTGATAAGTATCACTTCAGGAACACTACATGGTGCTCAGTTCAAATGATGTTCAGTTAAAAAGCAAAACAAACAAAAAACCCCCACCCCCACAAAACCTGAAGAGTGTCTGTTTTGGCTTGAAGAGTATTAAGCAACCTGGCAGGACAGCTGAAAACACTTTGCATATGCCGAAGCAAACAAGAATTTTTGTTGCCAGTTTGGATTTGGGGAGTATACAGAGATGTTCATATGCAATGAATCAGTCCTCAGTTCAGAACTTAGATGCTCATTTGCCTGGGGGGGGATGACCCTCCTATACTTTTTTTTATTTAATCAGTGAAAACTGCTAGCTGGGAATTGATTTGGGGGATCGGATCCAGAAACACCTTTCTCTGAAAGGCAGCAGTAACAGCAGTTCAGTAGAAAGGATAAACAGCTTATAGGTGTCTTCTGACACTGAATATTGGTCAAGGACCCAGATTACTAGAAATGCTGTCCTTCCAGGCTTTAATAATAATCTAAACGTTTCTATAGGTTTTCTATTAATTAGGATACGTAGGGGTGTTTATTGACCATTGAGAAATAATTCCAGTGTTTATCAATCTTGCTGTGTTGTTGGCGGCTTCAGCTTCCTGGAATTTGCCACTTTTAATTTGAGGGCAGAACTCTGTGGTTCTTATGCCTATTCCAAGAATTCACGAGGGAGAATAAAAGGCTGTGTGTTGTTTTGGGGTGGGTTTTTTTGTTTGGTTTGGTGGGCTTTTTTGGTTGTGATTTTTTGTTTTGTTTTTTAGAACAACAACCGCCTCAGACACACTGTCATGTCTTAGTCACCTCCTCATTTTCTAGTTTTGTGCAAACGTGCTGCATTAAAATGACAGTCTCTCTCGGACTGCCCTTACGGAGCCAAGGAGTTACAGCTGCGATTCCAAATAGAGGCTATGTCCTTTATTTCATTTGATTCCTATTAGCTGTAACAGAGTCACTGGACAGCACTGAAGTGCGGCAAATGAAGAGACGGGACACAGCTTGATGCAAGCAAATGTCAATTTATTGTACAGAAGCATGCATTTTTACACACTTTCAGAAGCTGCGCGTTTTAAACAGATTGGTTCTTGAAGCTAAGCCTTGCATACTAGGCTGTTGGGGCTCTTGCTGTATTGAATGATTATACTGAACTCTGAAGCAAGTGGAAAAATACTGAAGAGATAAGACGAGGTTACGGCCAGAACAGTGGGATGAAGAAAAAGGAGCAAATTGCAGATGTTGGCACAAAACCAAGGCCAACGGGACGTGATAAGAGGAGCTGGGAAACCGCAGAAAGGAGCCTACGTGCCAGAAAAAGCAGAAACAGAAATCTTCCCAGTAAACAATTGTTAACCAATCATATTATTATACGCTTGTAAAATAGCCAATCACATTATTGCACGCTTATAGAATGCCTTATAAAAGTCTACCTGGTTTGTACAATAAACGGATCAGATCTTGAACTCTGTGAGTATTTGAATCTGACTCCCGCTCGCCCGAAATGCCCGCAGCACTAGGCAATCCCTGATTGGTAGTCAACTACCATCAATTAACAGCAAGGTGTTACCTTTCCTTGGCGCCATCCTTGGCGCCATCCGTCTCCCACTCCCCTGTGCTCTGTAAACATGTCTCATCATGTTAATTGTTGTCTAGACAAGCTCGAGCAAATTCCCCTCAGCTAACGGATTGCCACGCATGGTCCTAGTTTCCAGCCCGCTCCTGCATCTCCCCCTTCCTGTTGCACAAAAGAACCCCTGAAACCAAGCAAAAACAAGGCATAAGTAATAGAACAAATAAAAAACCAACTAAGACATATTATCAATGTCAAAATAACCCACTGTCTTTGTTCCGTACAGTTTTACAATTTCCCCTTTTTGTTTTTGAACAGCTAGTACCAGGTTTGCCATGTTCTGCAGGGCCCTTGCAAACATGACAGCAACCAAGGTGACAGCAAACAAACAATACTGCCAATTGAGTGAATGGATGCCAAAAAGGCTGAAATTTTCTCAGATTTTGATAACATGTTGCTGCAATGGGGCGCCTAAAATCCACGCAGCACATACCATCCAAATCCTCAGAGCCATGTCCTTGAACCAACAACAAAAAGCAGTGGCAATTTTGACTCACATGCTTAACTGCCTACCAAACAAGGTGATTTAACTCTTTAATGCTTTCCCTGCTGTTACTCTGGATAAGAGAAGAACCGCTGCGACACGTTCCCATCATAGCCTCCTACTACATTAGCATCTACAGAAAGACAATGATCGACATTCAAAGTGTAAACAATATCAGCTTCTTTTTGGATTAACATTATACATAGATGGAAGGGCACACCAAACAAGAACTGGTTCAGTCAAAAAGTTCGAAACATCGCATGCCTTCTCTGAACATACCTCTGGGGTCATTCCCTTCATTCCCTCTCTTTTTTATGCAAAGAGAAACACTTTTACCATAACAGAGAAACCCCTATTTACATCTCTGAGCCCGGACACAAGCCACAGCTGTATGCTCCACCAGGCTCAGGGCAGGAATCGTTTATGTAGTTACATAGCTATATATCACTACAAGCATGAAGACACCTATTAAACACTAGATAACCATGTTTATCTTTCCTAGTCTCCTTCACAATACCTAGTTGTTCTCTCATTATGAATCCTCCCTTCCCCCACTGCTTTGCTTAACTCTTTAACAGCCTCGTATTGCACAGGCTGCCACTCTCGAGGTTGATCTGTCTGATAAAATACTGAACATGCCCTAGCGACTCCCAAAACCCATCACTTAAGTGTTTCCCACTTGCATTCCTGCCACCAATCCCTCAGACCCCCTTTCACCCTCCCCAAAAATACAATCAATGCATCAGGAGAGACGAGGGGGTGGGGAAAAGGTCTAGCTCCTTTTCCAGATCTATAGGACCTGGATCAAAAGGTTTATCAGTGTCAATGGAATCATTGTCCGAGTTGTCCTGTTCCCATGCTTGGTCCTGTGTTGTGAGGGTCGCTGCAATCAGTGACGGAAGCTTTGGGGGCAGAGGAGGTATGGACAGAATCGCCATCGCTGACGGTGTCTTGAGAAGAGTCGCGCTGTCGGTGGAATTTACAGCTTTCTTCTGGTTTAGCACCGATAGTAGAATTAGTCCACTTTTGGCAAAGAGTAGTCAGAATTTGCCACCAAGATGTTAAATGCATTCCCGACACAGAGTTCCCCTCCACGGCAGTATCATACAATTGGCTGCTGTATGTACACACTTTCATTCTTTCAAAGTCTCTAAAGTTTCTTGGCTGCTCACCTGTCTCGATGAATACAGGTGTTATCCTCGGGGTTTAGGTTGTCCGCCTGGTCCAGACAGCAAGACGATCGTTCAGCCAAGCCGTCTCCTCCGGAACGCAGCCCTCTTCCACGAGCTGTCTTTTTTCCATCTTTATTCTTCCAAGGCTTCGGAACACCACCATAGGGGTCACCATTTGAGGAGATTGAGGCACGGACTCCCTGATCTGACTAGAAGACCCTTTATGAGTCCATATACGTCTCTTTCTGGGGACGAAGCCTGATTCCCCGTTACAGATTTCCCACAGCTCACCTCTCAACTCCGGAGGGATTTCAGGCTGGCTCCTGCTTCCTTTCAGCAGATCATTCAAAGTTCTGTGGGATTCGCTGCATGTCGCTCAGATAGGCGATTCGAGAGCCCTTCACGTTAGATCCTTAAACGCATCACGTCGGGGTCACCAATTTGCGGCGAATGAAGAGACGGGACGCAGCTTGATGCAAGCAAATGTCAATTTATTGTACAGAAGCAAGCGTTTTTATACACTTTCAGAAGCTGCGCGTTTTAAACAGATTGGTTCTTGAAGCTAAGCATTGCATACTAGGCAATCCCCGATTGGTGGTTAACTACCATCAATTAACAGCAAGGTGTTACCTTTCCTTGGCGCCATCCGTCTCCCACTCCCCTGTGCTCTGTAAACATGTCTCATCATGTTAATTGTTGTCTAGACAAGCTCGAGCAAATTCCCCTCAGCTAACTGATTGCCACGCATGGTCCTAGTTTCCAGCCCGCTCCTGCACTGAAGGATGCTTTACTCAATGTTCTGTCCTGTTTTTATTTACCCGATTGCCTTAACGGCACAGAAACCATTAGGAGCAGCCTTCAGCAATAAGTATTTAGATCTTGTTCAGAGCTTTGAGCCCAGCCATGTGAGTTATCTGCTCTGTTTCTCTGTGCTGCTTCAGATTTAAGTTTTTAGAGTAAATGTGGAGTGTGATCAAGTACATTTTGGAGCAATTTGCAGGCACTGCTTTTGGAGCCCGTGACAAACTGCCAATGTGAAATAACACCTCCTGCGACGCTCATCTGCACGGGAAGCTGTGGGAGCAGCACTAAGTGAGGGTTGAGGGCAGAAGGCTTGAGGCTTCTACTTCTTGCCTACAGGTAACAAGCCTGGCCCCCCAGGGACTGGGGCTCTATGGGGGAGTTTTTCCTGCCTGCCACGTCCAGTTCCCATAGCCTCTGGGGAGGGACGGTTTCTGCAGCTCCCTCTGTGCTGATGCTGCAGGCAGCAGCTGAACCAGCCGGGCTGGAGCCTATAAAGAGGATCGGAGAAGTGTACTGAATTTTCCGATGTCCCATCCCAAGCTAGGTTCTCCCTTGTTTTTGGACCAAGGGCTCTGGGGATCTGTGCTGAACTCTTTACAGTTTATTGAGCCTCCTGTGACCAGATGTGGTGATGACCCCGCTTTACTGAGGGGAAGGATGTCTGATGTTAACTAGTCATGTCCAGTGGAAGCCTGTGGGAGTTAACATGGGCATAGAGAGTTCTTTAATCCAGTGCTTGGTGGCACAGACTGCTTTAATTTTGACTTAAATGAGATAGGCACTTGGAATGCAAACTGCAGAGATGTTCCACTTACAAGCAAAGCATTTGACGGTTTCACTTTTTTAAAAAAACTGAACAGGCAGTATAAATAAAGGAAGCAAGCTGAACTGTAAAAAAAATAAAATAAAAATCAGTGAAGCTATCAAGGAACTATGTGTACCCTCTAGAACAGGGGTCCTGAAACTTTTTAAACAGGGGGGGGCGGCATGCAGATGAAGTGGCAGGCAGTCATCTGCAGTTGCTTGGTTCCCTTCCCCACCCCCCCCCCCCAACCCCTGGCAGGGGCAGGGGGGGGTCTGTAAATACCAGGGGCCGGATTGAGGACCCTGGGGGGCTGTATCTGACCAGCGGGCCGTAGCTTGAGGACTCCTGCTCTAGAAATTCAGCTAGCTAACATACCAGTGGGTGAGATTTGTGCATTTTTCTTGGTGGAAAAATATTTCTGCCCTGTGAGCCCTGAGGATGGCTCTGATAGCAGGGAGAGGCAGGTTCTATCACTGTGCAGAAGGGTGATGCTTCTGCTTTCCTGGCTGGGTTTGGTAGTGCTGTCAATGGTGATTGTGTGGCTCTACCAGATCAGTCATTTGAAATGTTGCCGCTTGTTATGTATAATTGGTGGCTTTGGTCTGGTGGGAAGCTAGATCTGCCCTTCACACTGTGTGACAGGCCATCAAGACCATGTGTCAGACTGGTTATGCCTTTACTGGTGGCTATAGAAAATCAGAGGGCAAGTGTTGCTCCTCACATTCACTCTTTCCACCTTTTTGCAGGCTCCGTGAGAGAGCACCTAGATGTGTTTGAAGCGTCTGGGAATGAAGCAGACACGGCTTTGCCACCTCCGTCAGGATCTCGGAAGGGGAAAATAGTAAGAGAAGCTACCAAAGCCCCAGCAGAATTGGGACAGGGGAGATGGGAGCTCCCAATAGGGTTGGACATTTGGGAATTGTGTGCCAGACAAGTACAGAATAAATGCTACATGTGAAGCAAAGACACCATAAGATGAGGAGTGTGTGAAGGGCATGTTTGTATGGGAAAGAGCAGTCTGAAGGCACAAAAGGAAAATTGGTTGAACACAAGGATAAAATAAATGAAAACATAAAGCAAAAGCAAGAAAACAAAAGTAGTAGGTAATGTTTATTTGGAGGGGAGTGTGTGTGTGTGTAAATCCCAAGCCTTAGGAATAGCCTGCAATTTCTAAAAAAAACACCCCCAAAAAGGGCAGGCCGGGGGGGAGAAAAAAAGAGACTGATCTAGGAGAAACATGTAAGAACAGGGAAAGAACCTGGAAAGGGCATGAGGTTTAAGGAAACTTTTGAGTTGCCACTAGCAGCAGGGATGTCCACTGTTAGCCTGTATAAATATGTGATCTAGTGGTGACACGGCCTCTCCTCTTTCTCCTCTCAGTCCCTGCGCTCCCCTAATACATCTGCCTAGTCTGGGCTCTGGTCCTGCCCCATCGCCAGGGTGTTTGTGCTGTGGCCAGGCTGAAGGGTCCTTAGTTTCTATTGTGCTTGTGGCAGTTCACTATAGTACAAATAATGGATATAAGCTAATCATTAATGTAAGCTATGTTGTCACAGGGAGGCTGAATGGGAGAGAAAATTCACTTACAAAGTAAAGGTTTTCAAAGAAAATATTTACCAAAGAGCTTTCTCTGTTGGTGTGTTCTGTACCTTGGAAATGGAGACTGACTGTTAAAGAAAACCTTGAGTAAAACAAGAATAAAAGAAAAATGACTGAGAGATTACTGTGCCATGTGCACACTATTGCCAAACAAAGAACTTCAGACTTGATGACAAAGCTGTATATAAGCTTGCATGATGAAATCTGAAGCTGGATAAACGCAGCTTGGTTTTCATTTATAGTTTAGTACCCGTAATCTGTCCGGCATCATAAAGATCTTAAAGCTGAGCCAAGTTTTAGGAGACCTTGGGTGAGTTATAGTTTCTGATGGAAACCATGCAAAAAAAGATGGGCTTTCATGCCAAAGCAGACAAAAGTTAGGGTTTTGACTGTGTTATGCTTCAGGTTTCAGAATTAAAGTCTAAGCTCAAAGTAAAATAAAACCAGGACACTTCTGGCCAACAAAAGAAAAAGTTAACTGGAGCTGCTGCTTGCTTGCTGCTTTGTTTTGGGGTTTATTTCTTTTTTTGTTGTTTTTTTTGTTGTGACAATCTGTAGTCTGCCTTTGTGGTTTTTTTTTGTACTTCCCACGTTGTCAGAAATGAAAATGGAATACAGATTCTGTTCTGCCTTTTATTTTCTTGTTGACAAACATCTGGAGACTCAGCTTCTATAATAACTAAGCCTTAGCAAGTAGGTCTTGCTCTACAGTGTCTCTTGGGAGTGGTTGTTACTACTGGCTCTGCTCTAGAGGAGGAAGACAGCTCAACTTGTGTTTTCCCGTTGCAGATGTTGTCCTGGAGAAGGCCATGCATAAGTGCATTCTGAAGCCGTTGAAGAGCCATAATGAAGCAATGTTGAAAGTGTTTCATACTGCAGATGGTTTTTGGAAACAACTGAAGGAAAACCGTCAGGTGGTGCGGCAGAGGAATCCTCAGGAACTGGGCATGTTTGTTCCAACACCAGACTATGTGGATGTTGAAAGTCTGTGACCACGCAGAAAATGTATTCACCTGAAAAGAAAGTCGTGCTGCTGCTGAGAGTTTGCAAATTGATTTATACTGTTATGGAGAATAACTCTGGTATGATGCTTCTTGTGGTTCAAGGTCATTGTTTTTCTAAACCTGGGGTTGTGTTTTGGTGGAGGAGATGAGACCACCTGATTCTGCAGCTTTGTCTCCTTCTCCTGGAGCTCTTGTAGCATCTCCTTGCCCTTTTGAGAGGGATTCTTCCTCTCTGCTTCCTTCCTGATCTCTCTGCATCTGGCAGCACATCTTACAAATTCAGTGTGAAGCAGAGTTGTGAAGCAGCTTGAAAAAAAATCCAACCACCAGCTTTGCTTGACTGTAGGCATTTGAATTTGGCTGTCAGAAAGGCTGTCCTGTAAGCCTAGAATTTGACACTGGTTCTAAATTAGTATTTTCCTGGAAATCATAATAAAGGATGCACCCAGTATCTAGCTGTAGTAATTCAGCAGTGTGTATGCAATATGACAATTACAAGGGCTCTGTGTTAATGGCTAGAGGAAAGCAGCCCCTGATCCAGTGTTTTGGGTTTGCTGTGCCTCTGAATGTTCTCATTTGGAAAATTTCTTTGTGTTTTTGCAAGAGAAATAACATCTATTTTTACGCTGTAGCAGGAGTCCCCAAGTGACTTGAAACCTAGATGGTGAAATGGAACCACAGACCAGTTAAGACCCGCTTGATTAGTCAGTGGCACAGTTAAAACGCTGTGCTGGACAGCATGAATTCATAGGTGCAGCTCTATTGCCTGACATCTTATCATACGCTGCAGTGGTAGGTCACGAGCTAAGGTGAAGCAATGCTGGTGGTAGTGGAAGATTTTTTTCTCTTAAGAAAGTATAAGCTGCTGCAGGTGGTTGGCAGTTTTCTTTCAAGCGCTGAATCTGCAGCTGGGCTCTGTGCCGATCAGGATGCTTGCTTTCTTTTGAGATTTGAGGTGAATGGTGAAAGCTTGAGGCTGTGAAAGACCCCCAGGCACTTCGGCAAGATTTGGGCAGGAGCTTAGACCTGGCTTATTTCTGTGCAAAATCCTGCATTTTAAAATGTATATAGGAATCTTTGCCCAAAGTGATGTAAAGTTTGGTTTTTTTCTCCATACTGTATTATCACATTGAATAAGGTATTCCCAACATGCAAAAGAAAAGTACTGAGAGGCTTCTGGTGAACTATTGTACTGAGGGGCTTGGGCTAAGATGCAGCAAGTGCTCCTTGGGGTTGTCTTGCTTTGTCGTGTAAAGTTTTAAAATGTGGCATGGAGCCAGCACCTGTTTCCAGTACCTGCTTTGTCCTGTAATCTCAGCCATATAATAGTGTAATACCTGGAGGGTATGTCTTAGCTGGTCTGACTTTCAATATCAGCCCTTCAGTCCTCTGGAGTTTCGCCATAGTTTAAACTGGCTCCCAATCTTGATGTTTCAAGTGACCATCACACCGCTTCTGCAATGAGCACAGTTTGGCCAGACCCAGAGATCTAGCCACATAGCGTTTTCTAAAGAGAAAGTTTAAATGCAGTAAGAGGAACACATACAGACCTAGGTACAGCAGAGCCTCTGTGTGTTGCGTGCTGTTGTTACTGATGATGCTTCACCAGCTAGTTGGGAGTTACGTGAGGCTTTGCTCACTGGTGTTTTTAACCATGATCCATCAAGGAAATGTGCAGAGTTTTCATGTAAAATCTAATAGGCTTTTATATACAGGCTTCTCTGCTGGGTTTCGGACTCAGGAACTGATACTTGTGGCTGGATCCTTCCAGAAAGGGGACGTCGTCCATGCATGTATAAAGAAAATGCCCATTGATTTTCTTTTAGCCACTGACAGAAGTGCGGGTGGAGGTCAGGCCAGACTGGCATGGCTACTTCTTGTGAGTTCACCAGTTGAGCTGACACCAAGGTGAGCCCAGTCTTTAAATTCCCTTGCGTGCTTCAAGGTCTGCATCATCCAGTTTGTGCTCGTTAGAAGTACAAGATGAAGCTGGACGCTGCCCACCAAGTGTCCGATGATGTTCTCTTTGCTGCACATCTGTAACGAGAGGCTCTAGAGTAATACAAACCTGGTCAGTAAAGGCAGCAAAATAACACTTTCCTTTCAAACACCGAAACTGGTAAAAGGGTGTGATTTGTCTATCGCTGCCTGTGTTCTCTTTGACCCAGGGAGGCTGTATGGAGCTGATGACTTCTTGCCTGTGTTGACATATGCGCTGGCCCAGGGTGATACGCTGGAGCTGGATACTGAAACTGAATACATGGTGGAATTGCTGGATCCATCTTTGCTGCATGGAGAAGGTAATCAACTTCTATTAGAACTGAGTGGAGGGCTGGGGAAGGGGGATTCTTCCTCACCTCGTTTGAGTAGAAACCCTTTTGACGGAGTCATGTAGTCAGTGATGGCGGTAGTGTAACAAGAGAACCTCGTCATTATTTCCACCTTAAAATAAGAGAAGGCTGGTTAGCTTGCAGAGTTACAGCCCCAAGTGACCTGGGAATCTACCGACGTCTTAGGAGGACGTATGTTGTTTTCTGCCAAGAAGGAGGAGGCGTCCTGACTTAGCAAGCAAACATAGGCTGTGCAGGTGCCAACTGTGGTTATCCTTCTGTGCCTGAAAATGTCCTGAGAGTATGTATGGGTCTGCAGCATTTAACTGAGTTGTGAGACCTGGAATGGGACCCGGGTTAGGTGCTTTGTAAAAACTTCTGGGGGAATTCTCTGCCCCTCTGGGGAAAGTGCTTTTGAGAATGTTGCCCCCCTTAATGATCCCGGTTTATGCCCGATACTTGCTTCTCACAGAGTATTTTTATGAGGCCTAGGAATATGTTTCTTAAGGCACTCTTGAACAATGGCTGAAGTCTGCTAGAGGCAAGGAAATCTCCCTCCTTTGTTTTCACGGTGGTGTTTTTAACAAAGAGGTATTCTGCCAGCCCTTGGTAGGCCCCAGAATCTATCAGTTTATGAGGAAGTTTCAAAGGTTCTTGTGACCAAGCTCAGCTGTGAGTTAAGTATATGTGTATATGTCCCATTTCTGCTATCTCTTGGGTTGCTGAAATTGCTGTATCCTTTTACATGCCGATATGCATGACAGAACTGTGTCGGGTTTCCTCTGGTTCAGTACTAGTCTGTTCCCTGCTTTGTGTGCTGGGTGCATTGTTCAGGAATCTTAGGACAGAAAATACTTCAGATGTGAAGCTGGAGATCATTAACACGCTTGAAAGGCAGAAATATTTACTGGGCTGTTAAGTTGTGTCGTTTTTAATGTAGCAAAAGTCGTTCATCTATTGGCTGGCCCTGTCTGTGTACTAGTTAAACTGTACGGTGCAGGAAAAATTGTTTAGTGCTTTGGGGTTGTGCGGTTCAAATGTAAATGTATTTTCCAGTTTGTCTGGTGGGTCTTGCGTGTCTTCCACGTATTGAACTCATCACAGAGCTGAAAGCGAGAGGATGCTGTCGGTAATACAGAAAGCACTACTGTGAGCATAGACTGCATCTCTGAATGACTCCACAAATAGACCGTGCTGCCTCTTAATTGAACGCTCCCACTCAAATAGTTTACTTAAAGAGCAAGATAAATAAATGATAGCCTGTCTTCTGTTTCTCCTGGTACTGAGGACTGTTGCCTCCTGCTGAGAGTCCTTTTCCTTTGTGACCTGCAGCTCCTTTTGTACATCGGCAACTCTGTTGTGGCTGTACTTTGTTCTCCACTCATGTAATAAAGGTGAAGTCTGGAGAGCTGTACACGCTGCCTCCTGAACTAGTTGGATGTAGTGTTGGACACAGGTGAACAACCACAGCCTGCCTTTTAAAAACAAAAGCAAAACCTTTGGGATGCTTCCAGGTACAAATCACACGCTCGGTCATTGCTTTGTTGCCACTAAGGGGGTCACTTTTAAGTTCCTGAACAGTGGTAGATGGTCTTTTATGTCGTTTAAACAGCTGTGTTTGTTTGATCCCCACTTGAAGCTCAGGAAGAAAACAAATCGCTGTTTGGAAACTGTTTAGAAGAAAACTCATGTTCCACCTTTGTAAAAACACTCAGGAGTAAAGGAGCGACACTGGTCATTTAAATAACCGGCCACCCCCGGCGCTAGCGGACCCAGAGATGGATACTGTTGCACCACTTTGATAATATGGAGCCCAAGCAACCACTGCATGGCTCTTAGCAGCTGAGAACACACTGTCCAGTATTTTGCAGGCAAGTAAGCTGTTTTTCTTTACATATAAATATTTTGGCCATAGAATGCAGTGACTTTCGTGTATGTGTGCGTCTGTTTATTAAAAAAAAAAACCCAGAAATTGTTTGTACTTTTGACTGTGACCCGTTGGAACTGGCGTGGTGTTTGTGACCACTCTGAATTGTTCTTCCCCTGCTGTCCTTCACAGGAGGCTATTCCTTGGCAAGTGCTTATGGAGCACTTTTGCTGATCAAGAACTTCCAGGAAGACCAGGCTGCCCAGCTGCTGAGTTCAGAAGCTAGAGATACTCTCCGGCAATGGCACAAGAGGAGGACAACTAACAGAACAATGCCTTCAGTTGATGATTTTCAGGTAGAGCTTTAGGCTGAAGAGAAAAAAAGCCCAGGGGATGGTTGTTTTGTTGGAAATCTCCATTTGAGAAGTATGATTCATAATGATTTCCTTGGGGCCACAAGTGGTGTGAAGCAGTGCTGAGAAGATGGCTGGCAAATTTGCCTCTGTTTCAAAGTCTTTCCACTTCATAACAGAGTGTGTTTATGATGGTATAAAGGAAACACTAAATAATGGAGCTTTCCCACTGTCCTTTGTATTTAAGTCGTGCAGAGCGAGGACAGACCAAATTGTATTTTAGATTCAGCTTCTTTGTACGCTTTGCTGTTAAAAAGAACAAACCCAGATTTCCAGTGGTATAAATCATCCCAACTCCCCAGTAGCGACTGGTGGCTTACCGTGGGTAATAGAGAGGAGACTTGGCAGAAAAGCTTGCCTACAATTTGAAAGTTTAAGCAAGGAGTAGAGTTCTATATTGTGGATGTCTTCATGTTTGTAGTTTGTTTTGTGTTTTTTTTTTCTCCCCCCTCCCATTTCTTACTGCTCTTTCAGAGTAGGGCTGTAACTCCAACTGAAGAATAACAAAACAGTCGGGATTACTTTATCTTTTAAAACCAAGTCTGCATGCCTTTCATATAGGAAAAGATTGTTACGTAGATAGGCGTGCTGTTGTCTGTCCAGATGCATCAGTTTGCGAACTGAAGCAAGGAGGATGTTGGAATCAAGAAGAAAGGATTTACTCCTTTGTGTCTGGTTGTTTACAGTTCATACCACAGTGCAAAGCTGCTGGAGAGGCTAACAACAACCGTCAATAAGTTATGATGTAGCTAAGAGCTTGATAAATGAAGGTATGGGGTCATCAGGAGGTAATTAAACCTTTCACTTGCGGCTCCTTCTGCTTTATCAGTGTCCATGCAGACAACCACAGCACATCACTGAACACGAAGGAGCTGGGAAAAGCAGCAGTCTCCCACAATATGCCTCTCTTAGGAAGAGGAGAACTGACAAACAGAAATTCCAAACTGTGGCAAGTGCACAAAGCTAGTCCATCTTACTGGGATCCATTTTATATTCTGCTTACCTGTAGTTAGGTGTCACATTCAAGTAGCTTGAGTCTTTGTTCTTTCTAGCAAAATATTACGCTTAATAGGAAAATTAATCACCTTTGTATTTCTGCTGGATGACTAAATGACAGAAGATTTTTTTCAGCAGGATCTTGTACTCAGTTTCACCTTCTCTTCCTCAGCAGCTGAACTTCAGCCAAGCTACCTGTACAGCTGGACACCGTGCTGGATACTGGAAGATGCAGGGGAGCACGGGAAGAGCTGGCACCAGGTGTGTCCAGGGCTGCTCCTTTGACTCTTTGAAAGAGAGCCTCAAATCAGCAAGGTCGCTCCGCTTCCAGGCTATGCTTGGCACAAATTCAAGCACTTTGCTGCCTGCCCAGAATGCCAGTTTTCCATCTCCTTTCTCCACATCTGCAGTCCTGAAATGAAGCACCTTCCCTACAAGGTATGTGTAACACAGCTTCAGCTCAACTCATCTTTCCCACATTGAAACAGGATGTGGTCGCTACATGTCTGTGGTGCTGTCTCACAGCCTTACCACCAGCTTTTGGGTCCTGGAAAGGCCTTCATCCTCCCTCCCTCAAAAGGATGGAAAAGCAAAAAATCCGGTATTTTGATGATGATGAAATACAACTTGCTGATACTGCATAAAGAATTTTGATACTTACTATATGAGTTACAGGCATTTGCACAAACCTCAGCCGCTCCTTGAAGCAATCCTGTCCATCTAGAAGCATCGAAAAACAGGTCTTCTGTGTGTTAGCTACGTTAGAAATTGAAACTGTAGTGTGCTTTGCCTTATTTAGAGCTGATTTGATTTTTTTTATTTATTTTTTCTTCACACCAGCTAACAAAAATGGATTAGTTCTGCTCAGTCCTAATGGTTTAAAAGCTGTTGCAAAGTTCCAGTGTTTCAGTCTGCAAGCTATCAAAAGTTTATTAAAAACCCAGAGTGCTCTTTGGAACTGAAGTCATATGAGCATTCTTCTCAGTCTTAGCTTTTAACAGCTTGTTCTTAGGAAACGTGAATTTTTGCCATTGTGATTTAGCATGCTTAATTTATTCAGTGTACAAACATAAGTATCAGCTCAGTAAATAAACAGGTCTTTCTTACTGTCATTTTTTCCATCTCCTTTCATTTTACTGCTTTTAGTTTCTAATTGCAGTTAGTTTTTTGCAAAAAAGCACGTGATGGCAGGCTGCTTTGCTCATGTGTCCAAAAGTGTTTTGTAGTTGGGTGTGGTTTTTTTCCAGTTGCTTTTTATTTTACTTTTTAAATACTTTTTGAAAGGTAGAACTGCGTTTCCTTGTAGGGCTTGTTTAGAATTAATCCATGTTATCGGTTGTGCACATGTGTGAATTTCAGCAGAGAAAAAAGATCCAGCTTTTGCCTCATGATCATACGGATTTACTTTAATGTTGCAGAGTAAATTTTCTTTCTGCCTCCCTCTAAGCCTGTTAGATGAAATTTGGTTACATCAGGCTCAGACACTAAGTTGCCATCGGTTAATGTGATGAAAATGTCCTGCATGAAAATGGATTGCCTTTTGCATGCTGCAGCATAAAGAGTGTGAATGGTTTATCGTGCAGCAACCTGTGGATCAACACCCTTGTGTGTTGCTGGCAGAGGGTTGGGTTGTTTTTTTTTTCCTTATGATGAACATATTGCTTGAAGCTTCTCTTCAATAGTATTGACCAGCAGTAGCAGCATCATCTCTTGGGCATGCTGCCTCTTGTGGCGCAGTTCCTTAACAACCGAAAAAGAAAGAGCCTCCCATCGTGGTCCCCCTGCCCGACCCTGAGTGTACAAGACCGGGGTAACTATAGTCTTAGCCATTTCTAAATCCACCTCCCTTAAAGCTTGTTTGTTTATTTTTGCCCACAGATCACGTGGATCAGGAGAGTATAAATCAGGTCCTTTTTCAGGGTCTATCGGTCCTGGGTCAGAGGGATCTTCCTCTGATGGATACTCAACTGCATTGACACCCAGGGTTTTAGAGCACTGTGACTTAGAGGCTGGTAAAGAGCATGCAACTCCTCTTCCTCTCCTTCCTCTGCCTTTTCTTCTTGTGCTTTCATAGTTTCAAAAATAACTCTCCATGAAGAGAGCAGATGGTGGGACTCAGTGTTGCCTTTTGTCGCCGAATCCCACAATTTCACCCCTGTGTCGTCCCAAAGTTCCCGTGTAAAAATTGTAGATGCAGTCACTGCGGGCATATCTACTTGCACCCACTTGAGCATTGCTTTAAGGTCATGCCCAGAAATACTTTTCTTATGTTTGTTAGGGAGACCTTTCATAAGCTCATAAACGTCTCTTTCTGGGGACGAAGCCTGATTCCCCATTACAGATTTCCCACAGCTCACCTCTGAACTCCGGAGGGATTTCAGGCCGGCCGGCTCCTGCTTCCTTTCAGCGGTTCATTCGAAGTTCTGTGGGATTCGCTGCAAGTTGCTCAGGTGATTCAAGAGCCCCTCCACGTCGGATCCTTCACTGGATCACGTCAGGGTCACCAATTTGTGGCGAATGAGGAGACGGGACACAGCTTGATGCAAGCAAGATGTCAGTTTATTAGTGATTTTCTTACAATTATATACGTTTCTACCTTCTACATATTACACACTGATTGGTTGATATTTAAGACACACCGTTTAAACAATAGGAACTGATTAGTTTACCTTATCATAGCAACAATTCCTATTCTAAGATTAGGGGGTTTCTTTCTACGCCGCTTTCGTGATTGGCAAAGTTCCTTATCGGCACTATGCGTTCCCTTAGCTGGCTACTTGTTTCTCTGTCCGTCTGGTTGCCTCCTCAACTGTAATGGCTCAGGGTTCTGCAGTTAGCTTGTTCCTTGGTTCCCAGGGCTTGTGCCCTACAAGTCTCTATTCATCAGGCTAACAGTACTTGGACTCTTGTTCTTGAGGCCTTGTCCTACAGCCTCTGATGTTTATTTTGCTTCACAGCATTTAGTTTCCTAGTAAGGCCAAACACCCAGTCCCGTTAAAACCACTGATGTTTTCAATGGGGCTTTAAGACTGCTATCTGTTCGTTTGTAATTGCAGGGTTAGAATGTGAGCCAAGGAAAGGAGGATGTCAGCTTATGAATTTGTTATGCCTGCCACAGTCTTATCACCACCGTCAATTCACAAGGTGGCTGTAATGTACAGGAATCACTGGTGTGCGTTTCACAACTAGAACATAGAGAGGATTGCTGTTTGTTGCTGAGCTTCCTGTTTTCAGAGGATGAGGTTTGGAGGTTTTGTTTCTGATGTCTGTTTTCTCATTTTACAGAACTACCTTCGTGTTGCATTCCAGGAAGTTCACAGTGCGTGTACAGGAAAGACCTTACTAGTAAGACCCTTTATCACTACAGCAGATGTATGTCAGCTTTGTGCTGAAAAGTTTAGAGTGGACAATCCAGAAGACTATAGCCTGTTTCTTTTTGTTGATGACACCCGGCAGCAACTGACAGAAGATACCTACCCTCAGAAGATTAAGACAGAGCTGCACAGCCGCCCGCAACCCAAGGTCTTTCGCTTTGTCTACAAGCGCATTAACAGTGATCCATATGGTGCCATTTTTCAAAACAATGATGAGTCAGCTTCTTAAAACCAGCAACTCCTTTAATTTCTGTTCCGTGTTAACTCTTGAAAACATCTTTGCTGGCTGCCTGCCTTAGGAGCTAAAACAAGTCTTAAACCATAAATACCTAGTTAAACATGTGCATTGCATACAAAACTCCGTGTAAACCGTGCGTATGGCCAGTTATACAGAGTGTTCCACCAGTGTGTTTGAGCCAGCAGCCCATGAGGCTGAATTTCTTGTACCACAGACTCTTTTGAAGCATATTATACCGTGGCCCTTTGCAGGTCTCTTGCTGTAGTGTGCAAAAATGTATTTTCTTGCACTCACTCTATAGCCGAATGTCTTAGCATACATATACTTGAATCAAAATGACAAGTGTTTCAGTAAACCAACTGGTATGAGCTTAGTTTCACCAGCATGAGTTTGACAAGACTGTCCGATGCAGCGCATCAGTTAACTCTTCATTACTTGGATGATTGCATCCTTTCCTAATTTTTTTAATTACAGAGATTTGCCGTGTTTTTACGTGTGTGTGTGTGTATATATATATATATATATATATGTATATATATGTATTTGTTCCTTCCAGTTGTTTTTATTCCCCTTCTTCTAGGGGGTTTTAGAAGGTGGGCACAGAATGGGAGTCTTTGTAGGGACCCAGGAAATGAAGTGTTTAATGGTAAAGCTTAAAGCGTTTGCTGTACGGAAGGTTTCTCTGTACCCACCACATCAGCTGCTTATTTAGCAGTGCCTGATGTTTATAAGAGTGCCCTGTGGAAGTCTGCATATTCATTAATGAGCTAACAGTAGCTTGGCTCTGTGTAGAAAGGAGAGGAACTATGAAGAACACACACCCATCCCTGCTTTTATTTTTTTATTTTTCCTTAAACGTCCAGTGTTTCCAGGGCCTTTGCTTTCTCTTGCCACATTGGCAAAGCATCCCAAGCTCTATTGCCCCATAGTCACAAAAAGTCTTCAGTAATTGCTGGGATGGTGAGTGGGTTTTGGGCTTCTAGCCCTCCATTCCTTCGGTCGTGAATTCCACTCAGTTAAAGACTCGAGAGAATTGCTTAAAACTTGCATTTGGCAGTCACGCCTCAAACAGTGAATTTGTGGAGATCCATTTATTTATTTACACTAACGAAGAAAAAACTGTACTACTGCATCAAAATGAAACTTAGTGGCTGCTGAATCACTGAGTAATAGCGTAGAATCGCTGCTTAAGCCTTTACCACAATCATTGCAATGTTTGTTTGTAGACTGCTTGGTTTTTTGTAAAGTCGTGTGGCTGCGTGTGGTGCATTATTCCCAAGGTGCTCCTTAGTGCTCTGATGCTCTGTACGTTCGCAGTACCGGGTAAAGCGGAAAGCTCTGTGGCTGGGGAAGAGTGGCATGGACATGTTACTGCTCTCTCTGTTGCACCGGAATTTCAACAGCTGGGTTTGGCTGCTAAATTGATGGAACTACTGGGAGAAATTTCAGAAGTGTGAGTACCATGCTTATCTTTAATCTTCTAAAAGTAACCTCTCAACTGACATGGCTTAGGTATTTGACTTGCATGAAAGAGACCCAGAATTTTGCTTTAAGCAGTGTTCTGATTCGCTGAGGATTCCCTGTAATTAGAGAACAAGACTAAAACTGTCATATGGCGGTGTAAGATCTCAGGGTTTCTATGAAAGCTAACTTGCCAGAATGAGTAGGGTGTAGCCTGAATTCTAATAGAGATACTGTATAGAAAAAGGTCCTTGTCTTGACAGCAAGAGAGTTTCATGGAATATCAACACTTTCCCGTAGGGTCTCCAGCGTGATCGTGAGATCGTTCAGTGATCATGAGATTTTTGCAGTTCCTGCAGGCAGCCTTGGAACCAATTCTGTATGGCAGACAGTACCTTAGCTTACTTTTTGTCATGCTTGGCTGCTTGTACTTGCTGAAAATTTAATTGAGCATCAAATGAACCCAGAGGGAAATGTCCTGAACTCATGGTGGTAGGGCAACCCCATTGTAATCGGTAAAATGGGAAAATTGCACATTGAGGAATCTGCCTTGTGAGGAGAAGGGCTGCCTTGTGTTAGGTGACTGAACTTTGTGACCCGTTCCGCCACTGCCCCCTGCCACACACACTGAAGGAGGCAGTCCCTAAGCCAATGCAATTGAAAATGAGGATTTTTAGATGATTTATTTTTTTTTTTAATGAAAGGTTTCTTATGTGTATATGAGACCTGTGCGAGTGCTTAGCTTGCCCTGTTCTTTCTGTTCATAATTTTGAACCTGCGGGCTGGTATAAAAGAATGGTTATATGACAAAAATAAAATAAAATCTGAACTTATACCGGATTTGTCCCTTGGGAAAGGAGTGCATCTGTTACTGCAGTGTGAAAGGTGTTTGATTAGCATATGACATCGTCAGACCTGCTCTTGGTCAGATTACAAGTTATGGGTTATTTAGCAATACATTCACCTGCTGTTCCTTACTGTGGTTTTTCTTTGGTTTTATGTTTCCAAAGAAAGGGTGGATTTTTCGTCGATCTCTTTGTGAGCGTATCAAATCGGGTTGCAGTAAATATGTATAAGCAGCTCGGCTACCGTGTGTACCGGACAGTATTGGAGCGCTACTCTGCTAGCAGTGGAGAGCCAGATGAAGATGCTTACGGTAAGTGGTTGTTGTGCCTTAAGTTGAATGGAAAGGTTCTTGTGTTGAGGGTTCCTGGGCCTGTACAAGTTCAGATAGTCGTTGATGAATGGGATTCTGTATTCTGCTTTAGATAGGTTTTCCTACTGAAGAGTACATCAGTTAGGAAACTTGATTGCAGGAAACGGAATGAAGCTGCGTCAGGGGAAGTTCAGGTTGGACATTAGGAAAATCTTATCCACTGAAAGGGCGTTCAGTCAGGGCACCAAACCTGTCAAGAGCTTAGGGAGCATCTGGATGATGTTTTTAGTCATATGGTTTAGTTTCGGGTAGTCCCGCAAGGAGCATGGAGTTGGACTTGATGAATCCTTATGGGTCACTTGCAACTCAAGATATTCTAGGAAATCTTCTTGAAAAATGATCTTAACGTAATAGAGAAGTCACTTAATGTGGCTTTGTGCAATGACTTTCTTTCATAATAGCATTATTTTCTTTTGCCATAGGTACGAGGAAAGCTCTTTGCAGAGTTACAGAGAAGAAATCAATTATACCTCTGCCTCATCCTGTGAGACCAGAAGACATTGAGTAACTGTAAACTGTGATTCTCAGACAACCTAGTAAGAGTGTCAGTTTCCTTCTCCCCAAAGCCCCCAAGAACTCTACAGATGAGAAATATTAGGCTCAATGTTTTTCCCCGTGAAATACCAAAAAGCAATATTGAGAAGCTTACCAATGCTGCTTCTGTCGGTATTGGCTGCATATTCGTGCTCTTACCCTATTGTTCTTCCTTTTGAACCATGACACTTTGGAGACTATTAAAATGGAATTGCTTCCTGTATGGTGGTGTCATGGTTTTCCTTCTCGGCCACAAAACAGTCCCCTCACTTTGTCACTCCCACGGAGCCCTGCTCCAAAACTGAAAACGTCTGGCCGCTGCTCCCACACAGAAGGTGCCAGGAAGGAGTTCTGTTGCTGGCTCTCGCCTTCCCTTTGCAGCCATATAACTGCTGCGACAAAACCTGGGCTCTGTTCTTTCTGAGCCACAAAACCAGAAATTGGGTACATCAAAATATACTCTCCAGAACTCAGAGGTCTCTGTTTCTCTGTGCCTTTTACTTACCTCATTCCCTAATTTAATTCTTGGATCCATCTGTCCCTTCACAGTCTGTCTGGATGTCACAGATGCTGTTACTTGGAGGCATTGACCAGGCACTTAGTTCCAACACAGGTTTCTGTCACTGTCTTCCCTGCAATTTCTTGGAGTGCAGAGGAGTGAAGGCAGAGGGTTGATGAGTATTGATAACATGCAGCTGTGACCTTGCCTCCAAGGCAGTGGGTTGAGGGACATGGATGATGAGCAGCTGCAGCTCGTTCCGCTAAGTAGTTAAATAGCCCTGAGGAGTGTGGGAGAGGGGGTTGGATGGAGGGGGTCTGGTCTGGTCTGGTCTGGTCTGGTCTGGTCTGGTCTGGTCTGGTCTGGTCTGGTCTGGTCTGGTCTGGTCTGGTCTGGTCTGGTCTGGTCGAAGGAGAAACAGCACAGACAGTAGAATCTGACTGACGGTAAAAGCCTTGTTGCAGCCTGATAGCTTGCTTGCGCTGCAGCAGCAGGTGCCCTGTGTGAGGCCACCTGAGTTGGGCTCCAGCTACAGCAACTGGTGCCCAACGTAGCTGAGACAAGCGGGAGAACCTGTGACCCATAACAGACATGGTGAGAGGCGAGCTGTTGCAACTAATCAATATGGGTGTATTGTGATATTTGTTGTCTGTCTTAACTCAGATCGCAACTGAAGAGGACGTATATTACTTGTGCTCATAACAATCTCCAGGCAGGGTTTTTTCTTTTATTACAGTCCTGGGCATGCAGGCTTTTGCTACTATTCTGGTTTTGCTGTTCTCCTTAAGTGCCCAGTGAGGTTTGCTCTAGTATCAGTCATGGCAGTTAATGTTCTCTCGTTCACCTGTTGTGTTTTTAGCACCAGTTTCTGTAGGCGCAAGGGGTCCATTTTAGATCTTTGAGTCACCGTGTCGTGCCGTTGTGGTTTTTCCATTGGCAAACTGCTGCTGTAATTCCCTAAGGGGCTTCCTAGGTCAGGAGGTAGCGGATGGGAGCAGGTTGCCACCCTGGGTCAGTGGTGAGTGCTGGCATGTATCATCTGACCTAAAGCTGATGTCTGTCACCACTTTAGCTCTGGAATTACTCTGAGACCCAGGGAACTCTGGTTCCCTTAAGCTGCAACCTTGGAGCTTTTCCAAGCAGTGGATGAAATTCCTGTCACAGGCTCTAAGGCACCTTAAGGAGAAGGGGGCACAGTCTGAGTTTTCCTCCATGTAGGTGTCAGGGAGGTACAGTTCTGAGCTTAGTACTGGCCGCTACTAGGAGACGCTTTCAAGTGATCCGAGTGCAGCTCTGGCTACCCAAAGCTGGACAGGGTTGGCAAATGCTGATGTAGAGTTTTGGTGGTAAACTTGACCAGCCTGTCTTAACGAGCAGGCATGTTCTTTGTTCACAAGCACCGTTTAGTCCCGCCTAGGCATCCCGAAAGTTTGAAGGGCCGTGGTCACATCTTCCCTTGGTCACACACAATGAACGGTTGCCTGTGCAGAGCTGCTTTTTAAGGAGCATGCTGTGGTTATATTTTCTCTGTTTGGCTTTGCATTTGGGAAATAATGTAACAGTTACAGCTGAACCAAAGGAGCACGATACCTGACGTGGCAGAGAAGGAGGTGCATTTTACTAATTTTTTGGTGTGCATCAGTTTGACCCCAAAATGACATTGTGTCAAAGCTTGTGGCCAAGTTCCGCTGTAGATGTTGACTTGGGATATGAATGGCTCCAGGTGTGCTTTAGGAGAGCTCTGTTGGTGTAGGTGTGCTGAGCAATTGCTCTGCTGTGTGTGCAGCTGTTCTGGTTTGGCTTCCAGGTGTGCATCATCCTCACAGAAGAAACACCCTATGCTGTTGCTGTCAGGATGTCTGGTGTGGTACAATAGGAGGAGGTTCTAGATACTAGAAGTTGCAAGGCCAGCTCTGGGACAGCAACTCAGGAGTCCTTTCCAAAACGGCTGACATCTGTCCAGATCCTTAATTCTACTGAGAGAAAGAGGGGTTTAAACTAAATGAATCACCAAGGGGGTTTCTTTGGAGGAGTCTCATCAAGCACAGGCATAGGCCCCATCCTGCTTATTGTGGTGGCAGGAAAATAAGCAAGCAAGCACATCGTTCAAACTAAGATACAGTTTTGTGCATGCCCCACACCTTTTTGCACATTTTAGACCCGTTCAGCAGTGCAGTTTTATCTTCACTTTGAGCTGATGGCAGCCACTGCTGCATGAAAGCCCCAAAATGGCTTTGGCAGCTGGAACGCCTGTATCAAGACAAAGCAGGGAAAGAGATCTGCATGACCTACTAGAAACAGCTTGTGCTCCAGTGCCCAGACATGAAGATTCACATCATCTAAGAAAAAAAGATTCCAAAAAAAATGCATAAAACCAGCCCCAAATCTCAGCTGCAGGAGCAAGACAGCCTGCCCTTGATTATGGAGATCAGCACAGAAGTCTGTTTAACTTCCAGCCATCCATACTGAAAATTCCTCAGTATTTGCTTCCTGTCGTACTCTTTGCAGAGCAGAGCTCGTATTCAAGAAGTCAAGGACTGTGGTACCCATAGTGCGTTCACAGACTCTGCAGTGTGAACCAGTTTTAGATTCCACCACTTGCCTCCTCAACTGTAACTCAAGAGTGGCTCAGGGCTGAGAGGTTCCTATCCCTGTTCCCTGGGTGTCTCAGCACCACCAGAGATGTTACCTTTGGTACCCCTTGCTGAGGATTCTTCTGTGCATTTTAACCTTTATCTCAGGAGGCAAACACAGCATTTTGCAGAGGACAGAGACACTCTCTCCCCTCTGTGCTCTTGTTCTGCCTCATGAGAACACAGGGATGATGGGTCCCAGTCTCCTTGTTTATCAGCAGTCCTGGAAGTGGACACGGCTCCATGCAGTGCCCGTGGTCAACTGCCAAGTAAAACAGACAAGAATGTGCATGCCTGGGTGAATGCAGCTTTTTCTTCCATCTGGAGCTACAAGCCTTGACGATAAGTGTGTGACTGGGTGTTTTCATCCATAAAGAGATCTTCAAGACGTTGTTACAGGGAGTAGCTGACACATCCCATCTATCTATCTATGTCACTATGGTATCTAGGCACTGTATAATTTCACATTATAGCTGATTATGGAAAACATTTCCCTAGAAGACTGTTGGCCCTTTAGTAACACTAATGCCCTCTTTTGTGACATTCCCCGGGACTGTTATAAGAGCGGGGCTTGCCTGCACTAAGAAATTTACCATTGAAATTATACAGGCATTTCATACTGCATAACTCCCACTTGGGATGCTTTTCCAAAAGAGGCACTTTTCTGATCTTATTTGTGTTACTCAACTGGGGAAAGGCATTATTATTTGGAATAATAATAGAGATCATGCTGTTACACCTACAGTACTTTAACTACGCTGATAACTGTTGTAACTTTTTTTCAAGCCAACAGACCTTTCTCAGTCTCTGTCATTCTCCATTCATCCAGTACTGTGCCACAGGAGAAATTCTGGAAATACCAAAGAAACCTGCAATGACAGTCTGTAATCTGAGCTTCTGTGAGACCAGGTGTTTTGGGATTGGATTTGTCTCCTCCTGGAATAGACAGGAAAAATCTTCCCCAGCTGATTTCTGCTAATACCTTGATCTGTGGCCCATCAATGAGCAACTTATTACAAAACCTACATCTTTGTATTTCAAGTTGTTTTGCTTTGGTTGGATGTACTGTTCATGAAAAGATCTAGGTGCCAGAATCAGGCTTTCAACATGCATATTTGCAATGACAAATTCAAAATTCCCTTTCCATTGATGTTCTTGGAGGCATCTTCAGACTTGCTGCTGCAGTCGCTACCACTAAATGCCACTAAATCAGTAAATCCATTTATTGAAATAGTCATACAGAGCTGCAGCAATGACACACAAACTCAATCCAATTCAAAGCTCTTCTAAGCAGAAGGAAATAAAGATTCAGCTCTGTTCTCTGTGAAACTTGAGTAAAAAAGGGTGGAAGCTTATGGATGTATATGGTAAAGAAAAGGCCATTCAGGGGACAATACAAATGAACCCTAGCAATAACTCAACAGGGACAAGAAGGTGAATGGTGTCCCACTCCTTTAGCAAAGCACTGAAAATACCTCTGGGATTGTCCAAGGCCCCTTGATTCAAGATATGTCTTTCCATCAGCTCTCTGAAATGCTCAGCAGTAACATCTGGAACCCCCATCCAATTATCAGATGAAACGCAGGAGGATCAAAGAGAGAGTTTCCCAGCTGTCTTGAGAACAAGCTGGAGCGTGGGATAATCAGCAGCTTCTGACTGCTGCTAACCACCTCTCACTCATTAGCATTTTCCCCCGGCCTCCCCACCTGCATGTGCAGTCCCCTTTGCCTCCAGAGTACCAAGGGCCCCTCCATGCATGTTTCTTTAAACCTGCCTGTAACAGGCATTGCCCTGACACATCCTAGAAGTTTATAGCGGTCTCTTTTCTCCTCTCGCCATTAACTGGAGGCAATGCCTTTTGGGACATACTTGCACTGCTTGGGAGTGGGGATGAGAGCAACAGATGGGAGGGTTGGGGGGGGGGGGGGGGGGTCAGGAGGGGTCAGGAGCTCCAGGGATCCTGGTGCATCTCCAGACGGGTGACACCAGGCGAAGAAAGTCCCCCGTGGAGAGTCAGCCAATTCACGACAATCACACCAATATGGCTACATGCCGTGCTCACTTTATTAAACAAACAGGTCATATTTATAACTTAAACCGACCGCCCACCCGACTTTACACACAGGTGATTGGATAAAAGACTCTGGCCATGCGGGCATCCGTGTCATATGCTGCAGGCACCTGATCAGAGTGTGCCAATGAGTGTGTCGATTCTGCGGTTCCCAGGACTTGCTCTGCACCTGGCTTCTTGTTCGTGCATAGCTTGTTTTATTTCTCACACTGCTTGTTCCCAGGGCAATTTAAAGTTGCTCTGCAGCTTCAACTAACAGGCCTTGGTTGTCCAACCTGGACAACGGTAACATATGTCCTCGGTCCTTTAAAAATCCCTCTGCACCCCTCCAGCTTTCCTGTCAGTCCCTTCAGGTACTGGGAGCTGCTCTAAGGTCTCCCTGGAGCCATTTCTTCTCCAGGCTGAACAACCCCAACTCCCTCAGCCTGTCTGCACAGCAGAGGGGCTCCAGCCCTCTGAGCATCTCCACGGTCTCCTCTAGACTTGCTCCAACAGCTTCATGTCTTTCTTATGTTGAGGGCCTCAGAGAAGACACAGCACTGCACAGGGGGGGTCTCACGAGAGCAGAGCAGAGCAGAGCAGAGGGGGAGAATCCCCTCCCTCGCCCTGCTGGGGATGTAGCCCACGGCATGGTTGGCTTTCTGTGCTGCAAGCACACGTTGCTGGGCCAAGTTGAGCTCCTCATCCACCAACACCCCACAGTCCTTCTCCTCAGGGCTGCTCTCCATCCATTCTCTGCCCAGCCTGTGCCTGTGCTTGGTATTGCCCCAGCCCACATGCAGAACCTTGCACTTGGTGCTTCTTTCCTACTTTCCATTAGATCTAGAGATGTGGGTGACTTTCCTTCTACGGAACATGCAGCAAGAGCACTATGTCAAATCAAGGTTCTCTCTCTTTGAGTTTCAAAATTTTTTCACAGATTGGTACTTGCATAACGGCTGCTTAGAAAAGAAATCTTTGCCCAGAGGAGCCTGCTGTGTGGCCCAGCTCCCAACGAGGTGTTCAGGCCTGGACATAACTTTTAATACCAAAGTGCAAACCACTTCTGTTTTGATGGAGTTCTGAGAGTTCTGACACCATTTAGGTAACAGCATGAAATGTTGGCATGTGGCTGAACTCTGTTGATTCAATAGCTGGTAAATATTCCCTGGCCAGCCTTCCAAAAATAATCTGTCCAGGGGGATGCAGGAGGCTTGGCAGCAAGTAAAGCAGGGCTTTGCAGGGTAGGGGGGTGGTTTCTCATTGAACGTGTCCTCAGGGAGACTGCCATGTTTGAAGCAAATGGGAGGCTGGTGGAACAGGTGCACACAGCCAGTGTGCATGTTGTAAATAGATGTTATGATTGCTAGCCTTAGACTCTGTGTTAGCAATTACTATATCCAAATATAAAAAAAATGGAAAATATCAGAGCTGCACAACAAAGGACAGCCCTGGGAAGCACAAAAGCCAGGAAACAAAACCAGTGCATTTACGGGTACCTTAACTCTGCATCTTCGTGTTACATGGTTTGCTGTTAGATGCTGGCAAAACAGAGTGTATTACCTCTGGAAGAACTAAATTCTGCAGCAGAGTAATAGTGAGTGCTGCTTATCGTATGGAGCCTTTCCCTCTTTGTAGACAAGTCAGCTAAGAAGTTCATTGTATTTGTGATTGTTTTGCTAAAAATGGTCTGGCACTGGAGGCTGTCCCAGTGTGCCTCCCCAGCCGAGGGCAAAGCCGTGTCTTTTTGCTACTCTAACGTTGTTCCTTGCTTGATAATACCGCTGTAATGGTACCCAGTAATTTACAAGCAGAGCTGCAACCCTTTGCAGCCTGGGGTCAGATGATAAGATGCCGACAAGTGATATTACAAGGTGGGACAAGTGCTTGCCCCTGTGTCTCTCTCACTTTCATGCACTCTTCAGCCTTTGCCCTCAAGACTGAAGTCTTTTGGCCAGGAGGCTCCGTGAGGGCCATGGCTGCTTCTGGAGTGCCTTGTGCAGAATATGTAACAGATAATAAAAACGATTATTGGTAATCAATTATTTAAGATTTTGTTACTCCCCTGTTTTCCTTTTTCCCGACGCAAAGTTTCCCTTACATTCTGCTATGAGGTCCCTCTTTTTTTAACTCATTACTGTGAGATTCTGCCTTATTCCGTCCCGCTCCCCGCTTTCCATTGTGAGGCCTCCGGGCTTTTAATAGGATTTGGCAGTAACCTTGGGTTTGCTCAATCTGCCCTCAAGATCGCTAGCGACCACCCTTTGGTCAGCAAACCCCCTTCCCAAGGTACCTTTTCCTCCTGGGGACTACACTGCGCGCCGGACGTCTCCGTGCATCTTACCAGCATTGGTGGCCACAAGCCAGCAATGCACCACTGCTCCAGCAGCATGCTCAGAGGCTCTACCTGGGAGGTGTCCTTTCAACACCTCTAAAAAACCCAAATCCAGCCACACCCCCATGACAACAACAAAGCCACAAGCTCTACCTCCTGCACCAAGGGCTTCAGAGTCGAGAGGGAGCATCCACGTCCTCGTGAGCACCTGCTGGCAGGGGCCACTGGGTTTCCTCTCTCACCTTAGGCTACCACCCAGCACGGTGCACCACCTAGGCTTCCCCCCCCACCCTCACAGCCAGCTGGGGAGCTTCACAGGTGAGCAAGAATGGCTCCCACCAGGGCATCGTGCCCCCTGGGCTTTGCTGGGGATGTGTAAGAAGAGTTCGTTGCATGTGACAAACTGACAGGGGGCAGGAGGCGATGAAGAGGTCCACCAGGCAGCTCGCTTTCCAAATGCAGACGTTCATCTCCCCCCCGAGCTCTCCCCATGGCCAACCCCATGGATACCACACAATTCAGCCACCCCCCCCATCTCCCTGAGGGGAGCAGGTTTGCAGGCGCTTGCCTGACCTGCAGCTGCTCCATCTGCTTCTCCAAGGCTGCCACTTTCATCTTCCAGCTCTTCCTCAGATGCTCCTCTTGCTGCAGCACCTCTGACTTCTCAGAGAGCTCGTTCATCAGCTTGCCGCACCACTCCTGTAACCTGGCCACCTCAGCGTTTTGCCTGCACCAACAGAAGCAGCGTTATTCCAGCCTGCAGGCCAGTCAAGCATCCCTGGCGTTACCCAGGGGGAACACATCCTCCTGGTGGGCCTGATAACAGGGCTTGAAACATCTCAACGGTTGTGTTGGCCTGTTTCTCGGACATGCCTGGTCCTTCAGGGATGGGGTGGAAGGAGCTGACACATCAATTTCAAAAGCTCCGTTTCCGTCACAGGAGACATTCCTTTCTCATGAAATAGAAGACGCAAGGATCTGTGTTCCCAGACACAGGAGAAAGTACTCTAAGCAGCTGGAGTCTGCTCTGTAATTAATTGACCACTGTTAATCACCAGCCATTTCAGACTTTCTACAAAAAGGGAGTGCCAAATTCTTCCCCCTAGCTCCTGGTTGTTCTGTATGCACCAGGCAGGTCTCGGTTCTCTGCAGCACCGTTCCCATCAAAGAGCCAGAAACATTTCTTCTGAAGTTGGTGAGCACAAGCTCTCCAAAGTGTGGAGAAATGCTGCAGCGCCTTCTGGTCCCCTCTGCCCCCTCCGCTAGCATCAGCACAGGTGACTCCAAAGCAGAGAGGGCTTCCCCTGCCCTTCCACTTGGGAAAAGCATCCTTGTTTCCCCTGCCAGGCCCACAGAAGCCATTTGGCAATCTCTTCCTCACTCCCTCCTCTACTCCAGCTAGCTGGGGCATCTGTAGAAGCACCCTCCAGAAAGGGGGTGGCCAATCATGATGGACAGCCACCCCCAGGGCTTGCCAGAGGGGGCCCCAGGCTCTGCCCCCACCCCAGTCTTACTTGCTCTCCATCTGACTTCTGATCTGGCAGAAGGCATCACTCAGGATGGAGTTCTCCTGCTGCAGGCGAGCCAGCTGCGTGTTGGGGCCATTCTCCAGCTGCTCCTGCAGGGTGCGGATCTAGGGAGAGACCAACAGGGGTTAATGCCGCCGCTGCCAGCCCCTCAGCTCTCCCCCGAGGAGCCCACTCCATGAGCAAGAGGGACTGGCAAGGACTGGCAAGGAAGCCACAGCGAGGTGTCTGCTGATGCTGACAGCCCCTGCGGCTGCTGCATCCCATGAGGATGATCCCACATCCCTCTTCTAGCATGAGCACCACAGCTCAGGAGCACTGCGGGGCTCTTGCCCCTCCCCGAGGCTCTGGCCCCCTCGTCCACCTTGGTCTTCTCTAAAAGACCAGGCAGCTGCCACCGAGGGCCAGCCGGCAGCCAGCGGAGGAAGCTGCAGAGCACCGCGTGGGGCTCACCTTGCCCTGCAGCTGCTGCGTTTCGCTGACATGGTCCTGGTAGCTGGCCTGCATGCATGCCTGCACCGCTGCCATCTCCTGCTCGCGGGCCAGCAGCTGCTCCTTCAGCTTGCCCTCCAGGGTTGTCGCCTTGGCCCGCTCGGCTGCCAGCTCCTTCGAGGAGAGAAGCCACCCGGTCAGTTTCAGCGTAGGAACTTCCCTGCTTTAAGGGGACTCGAAACAAGTGGCCTCCTAGCTCAGAAGACTCTAAGAAGTGTAACCCTTTCGGTGCTGCCCCCAGGCCCAGCTACACCGTTCCGCACTTACATTTCCTCCTGCATTAAGCTTTGGGCTCAGTGGCCACTGGATGCCACTGTTGTTCCACACTGGGCCAGCTAAGAGACAGGAGTGACAGCCTGGAATTTTATTCCCCTCCCCGGCCCCAGGATCAATATCATCACATCAAGTTTGGGGCAAAGCAGGAAAACTAAAAAAAGAAAACACCCCCACAAACCAAACACACACCCCCTCTGCCCCCTGCCAAGGCAGGGGTGCTCTCTTGGCCGGCTGGGTGATGCCGTGCCGCTGCCCGGGGCTGCCTGCACAGGCCGGGGCTTAGCACAGCACTCAGTGCACAGGGTGGCTTTGCCCTCTCCTCTCCTGCCTGCAGGCAGATGGACCTGCTGCAGCAGGGTCCTGGCGGCTGCAGGGCAGGAGGTGCTGAGCATGACGCGCCGGGGGTCCCTTCTGACTTCAACACCCAACAAGAGGTGGAGGCAAGGGGCTGAGTCAGGCAAGGGGGCTGTAAATAGGATCAGGCTCCTTAAAAAGGGACTGATCAACATCTTCTCAGCTCAGGGGCTCTGGCAAGAGATGAGAAGGGCTTTATTGTCCTCCGTAAAGCAGCAGAAAGCTGCAGTCTCTTACGGGCACGGCTTTAGCCCCCTCCAGCTGTGGCTGCCAACAGGGCACATGCCTCCCCGGGCTGGATCAGGCCCAGCAGAGGAGCTCAGGTGGGCATCTCCTCCCCTTTTTGGGGAGAAAACAGCAAATGGATGAAGGGCCCAGAGAACCCCTGGGCTTCACCTCCAAGGGCGGGTAAGACACAGGGAGAGGGAGGCACACGGCGAGCCGTGAGGCGCAGAGCCCGTGCCAGGGGTGCCGGGAGGGCTGCGCGGCACTTACCTGACTCAGCTCCTCCACCTTGTTTCTGGCAGCGGCTGCAGCCTCCTGCTTAGTGGCGATCTGCTTCTCCTTCTCCTCCAGCTGACGTTTCAGGACAGTGACAGGGTCACCCTTCTGCTTGGCCTGCCGGCACAGGGTGGCACATCAGCAGGGACCACCACCTCCTGCATCACCACGCATCCAACCCCTCCACCCCACACGCACAGGGTCCTGCCCTCTGCTCCAGGGGAAAATTCAGCTCCTGTCTCTAAGGCTGACCCCCGGGGGACAGCCTGCCCAAAAACGGGCTGCCTTCACCCCTCCGCACCCCCGGAGGCTTGGCCCAGCCCTGGTGGACACGACGCTGCTGGCAGCCCTACCGTGTGCCAGGTGTCCTGGACGATGCCCGCTTTCTCCGTCAGGATCTCGATGAGCCGCTGGGCCTCCCCCTCACTGAACACCGTGCTGCTGACAGTGGACACAAGCGTCTTGTAGGGCAGGTAGAGGGGCCCATCCGAGTCCGCAGGTGCTGGGGAGGAGAGAGGAGGGGTTGGGACCGCTTGAGCCAACGGCAGGGCTGAGTAGCATCACCTCAGTTGACTTCAACCCCATAACTGCCATTTCACGCCAGCAACCGCCCAGATGTCCACAGCCAAGTTTGATACCTCTCTAACTGAAAGCAATGTGACGAGCGCTGGGGACGGTGCTCACCACAGACAAGCGTTCCCTGAGCCAGCTGCCACCTCTGCCTGGCTCTGCTACTGCTCCTGCCACCCTGCCACCGCCCTCCATCACACTGATCAATTCCAGACGGAGCTGGGCACGCTTTGCTAAAGCCAGGGAGCAGAGACATGGTGGGCATCAGAAGCTGGACTCCATTGTGACACAGCCTTGCTGGGGGACTGTCGCTCCACGCAGTGGTGCCAGTGATGCAGAGCAGCAAGGTCATCTCCTGCCTTTCACCAGGCAGGTTCATTCCAGCTCTTTGCTAAGGGAACGAGATGACTCCAGCCCTTCTCCGATCCCTCTGCCGGCTTACCCGACGGGGATATATGCAGAGGAACTTGGCCTTACCTGGCTCGCTCTTCTTCTTGGATGCAGACACCTTCTTGACAGGTCCATTATGCTTCTGCTCCTCATGGGCTGGAAGAACATTGCTTTTCTTTATGGTGACAGAGCTGACCACTGGAGCACTTTGGTGCGCCTCTGGGACCTGTCCATTAGGTTTCTCTTGATTTTTCTTTCCTTTTCCTTTTTTCTCAACAGCTTCCTCTTTCTTCTTTTTCTGTTTTTCCTTCTGCTGAGTCTTCTTAAGCCCTTTGCCTTGCTTGGCCAAGGCTTCCTCAGAAGGACGGAGGACCTTCTCCATGAAGGTGAACACCAGGAAGATCCCAATGGCTGATACCACCATCAAACCTCCAAAGAGCACAACATTCAGCATCTGAGGGTCATAGACATCCATCCTGCCTTATTCTTCTGTGCCTGCAAGACACCACAACAACAGTTAGTGGGGAAAACAAAGAGGCGCAACAGCCTCTCTGTGAGCAGCGAGTTTCCCATGTCCATCTGTGTTGTGTGGGCAACCTGCTGACACCTCCCGCCCCCTCCCAGGTTTGCGCTCCTCCGCTGCGCTGCCTGCGCACGGTGCTCCAGCCACACCGCAGGGGCTGCTTGCGCTGGCTGCAGCAAGCTCCAGAAGAACCAAAGAGGGGAAGAAAAAACCAGGGATGCAATCAGAGACAGCCATGAGCAAAGTGCCCATGCCATGTCCAATGGGACGCTTTTGCACGACCCTGGGCAATCCCTGCAGCCCTGCGGCAGTAAGAGAGCCCGTTTCCAGACTGCCTGGTGCAGTTTGGCCAAGACCTGGGCTCTCCCTGGGCCACCTGGCCTTATCTCTGCACCCAGGCTCAGGTGGAAGTGCATCCAGGGTCTCAGCTTTGGAATAGAACACCCCCCTGGAAGGGGAAAGCATGCACGGGAGAGCTTTCCCCAGCTTTGCAACAGCCCTGGCCGCCTCCCTTTGCCAGCCGCACCCTGCGGCACTGCTGGCCTCTGCCCAGCCTGGCAGGGAGGACACGCAGTGACCACATCCCACTGGGTCGCTGCTCCCAGCCTCCAGTGATGAGAACCACCCCAGCAATGATGCTACAGACGCCACACAGAGAACCAAGACTCTACCATCTCCTTGCAACGCAAACACCATGAAAAGGCCTAAGTTCAAGCCAAAAAAAAGCAAAAGCATGGTCATTAACCATCTCATCTCCCCAGCAGATGCCCACAGGAAGAAACGAAACTTGCAAAGGGAGCACTGGATGTGGTGCTTCTCTTTCCACCTCTGCTGTTAACTGGCGGGCATCCGTTCCCACCCTCCTCTCCACGCTCAGGTTCTCCACCCGTAACACACGGAGCTGCAAGGGAGACTGTACTGCCTGGTCTGAGACCTGGCAGGCAGGGTGCAGCCCCACGCGGAGGAAGATGCTGCTGCCTCCACTCTTCTTAATCGCTAACCGAACCCCGTCCCGAGTCTGGAAGCCAGGCTCTTCCCTGCTGTCCCACTCATGCGTTTCCCCCATGGGCATCACCTCCACGTGGCTCACAACGCCCCCCCCCCCCCCCCCCCCCCCCCGATGCTGCAGTCAGGCAGTTCATCTGCGCAGGGGCACTCCCCAGGAGGTGCCAGGCTGCGCTTTCTCGTGATCAATGCATCAAGCCCTCGGCTATCAGAAGTTCCCATCCCCGCGCTTAACTGTAAACATCATTGAATTTCCTCTTTAAGAGGTTGTGGGCTGGGGACAGAGGGAGTGGCTGGAAAGGGAGGAGGCAAAAATAAGAATAAAACTACTGAGATCAGCATCTTTTCAAAACCTCAGTGCTCACAGGGAGAGACCTCAGAGCCTTTCCCTTTCCCTTTCTCACAGCCGACAGCGGCGAACTCACTCACAGCCGAATCCGCACTGGTGCAGCGAGGGGGTAACAGGGCAATGAAAACGTCGTCTCCAACCCCCAGGGGGGTTGTTGAGGGCTGTTTCAATCAGCAGCCCAGCTCTCCCTGCCCGCCTCGCCAAGCATCCCAGACAAAGCAGCAGAGAGCCAGCAGGCGGGCAGGCTGCCAACACCAGCTGGAATCAGCCTCCCCCGGCAGGGCCAACTTTCTACACCAGGGCACTGCGCGAGATCCCAGCTGATACTACAGGCATCGCTATCCCGGTCCGTCCCAGTCGTTTGGGATTTCAGCGGCCTCAGCTGGCTCCATCCCAGCACAGCTGGTGCCAGCCCCCTCCCTCCTGACAACGCAGCATCACTTTGGGATGGTCCCCATCGGGACAGAGGGATTATTCCTAACCTGCAGGGTGAAAAGGGATGGATTTCCTCTTCCTGGCAGGAAACAGAAACGAGGGTCCAGAGAACACGTACCCACGTCCTTCTGCTGGCTTTAGGGCCAGACCAATGTGCCCCAGAGCTGACCGGGGCGGAGCTGAGCGCCCTGCATTCCTCACCTGGCAACCCCAACAATGCGCTGGTACCAACAGAGCTGCTGACCTCACACTGCCACCACCAATAGAACTGCTGACCTCACACTGCCACCACGTCAGACTTAGATCAAAATTCGCCACTCCAGCTTAGGGCAAGGGCATCACTGACTGCTGGCAAATGCTCTCCAGCCCCGTCAGCTGCTCCCGCCACCTCCCAAAGCAGCTGGATGCTGGATTGGCCTTTGGGTTTTGGTTGTGGATGGCTGGGTTTTTTGAGATACTAGTGAGAGATGAGAACTTCAGAAGTGAAATGCCCTGTGATGCAGCTCAAGTGAGCTCTGGCTAAAACTTACACCGTCTGACTGAATTTTAGAGGCACTAGAACTGTGCGCAGGACAAGAGCAGGTTTTGCAGTGTCTGTGACACCATAGCTGTGCCATGCAGAGCAGCACATCTGCACCATACAGGCTAGAAACCATTAGATTCCTTCTAGAGCTGCTGCTGTGGCAGAGGACGTTCAAGCCTGTGTCTGTTGAAAGACACGATCTCAAACATTCTGTGCAATAGTAGTAATTAACAATGTGCTTGATTTAGAGATGTGGTTGTGATTACTCATTTCAAAGGGCATTGCATCTCCACATGGAGAAGCAAAGTTCTGATCAGCCTGTCAGACACCGTTAACCAAGGAGTAAACATCTTGCTGCAGCATTCAGAGATTTCATGCTCAGTCGGCCTGGCTTGTAGCCAGAGAGCGCTGACCCCCTTCAGTTCCTCCTGCTGCACTGGGCCAAAATCTTGCAGCCTGCAAGACAGACAGGATCGCTGTGCAGCAGTGCCAGCCTTCACACGACAGCTGGCCAGTGGACTGGAACTAGCCAGGGAGGCTGTGCTGCACAGGTGGAAGTTAAAAAAAAAAAAGAAATCCTGAAGAAATTCAGCTTTTCTCCACATCAGACGGGCTTGGGTTGGGCTCCCTGATCTCCAAAAAAAGAATCCATTGTTGATCCCTTGGAGCAGCAAAGCCTTTCTGGTCTCTACAGCCCAGATTCTCACTCTGACTCTTTCACCCACCTCTCCAGAGCCAGCGGGAGCTAGGTCAGCCATTGGAGCCTGCCTGCGTGTAGCTTCCTCACCTGCCATACCCAGGGTAGCCCTAGAAAGGAGAGATGCGCTCCTGAGAGAGCCTGCAGTGAAAAGGGGAACAGTCTGAGCACGGATGTAATGAAAACGTTCTCCCCGGTATTTCTACATTGCTATTTGGCGTGTAGCCAGATGTCTGCTCTGACACACGTCAGAGAAAACCATCCAAATGCCTAAGCTAAGGCAGGGCTTACCTGCTTGGTGACCCGATTGCCTCTTCTAATGTTACTACCAAGTACATTTGATTGATTACTAGCATGCTGGAATACCACATTGAGTGTTTTGCCTCTTTTTTTAGGCATAAAGCATGAATGCCAAGCAAATGGGCCAGAGGACCTGCCCCGAGCTTGCACTGCTGAGAAGCCAGGAGGCTCCCTGGTCGTAGCTTTTGAAGCAAGTCCCGTGTAGATGTCATGCAGTGCCACAACTCTACAGGCATTCCATGTTTTAATAGATCAGTTATGTAAAGCAACCATTCTAGGCAAGGGTTTCACTAACTGCAGGGAAGCTGTCTGGTAGGATAAAGCACATTTTGGAGATGTAGCTCGTATGTACAAATGACCCTCAACAAATCAAATCTAAGGATTTCTCTTGGTTTATTAATATTTGCATTGGTTGTCCAGCAGCCCAATACTGTCCCCAATGGACTAATGCTAAAGGTCTCCAAAAATGTTGGTCCAACGCTGCAAAGTGTCAATGTATCGTGGGATGAAAGGGGGGTGGGGGTGGGGTGGGGGTGTGAGAACAAACTGGTTCCTGTTCTTAATTTTCTGAGTTGTAAAAAGCAAAATTCAGTCAGTCTTTTTGAGGCTGCTGGTCAAATGGCCAAACTCAGAAACAGTTTCCCCTGTAACCACTTTATACAGAACTGAAAACCTGTAGTGAAAGTTAGGCTAAAACAACCTGTTGGCACAAAAACTGGGTTAAATTCTTAGTGCTAGCAGTTGTAGAGCAGTACTAATAAAGGCTAATCCTGAAGTGAAACAGACATAAAATGGACAAATTTTTCTGGAGAAATAGTCCTAATCCACTCTTGTAAACTCACAGTGCAGTAATAATATTTAAAGGTTCACTTGTTCTAGAGGTTCAATGTTCTTGTTATGAAGTGCCTTGAGATCTCCTTCAGCCTGAGGGATTCTATCAACTACTTTTCTGTTGACACAGTTTAATTTAGAACTACCTTCGTTTCACTAATACACACTTACTAGCGGGTCAGATGCTTCTGAGGCTTCTACAAATGCCGATACTTCTATCAGAGTGCTCCAGTTCTATGGGCAGTACAGTGAAAAGAAACCACATCTCAAAAAGTGGTATTCTCAGCCCCAGTCTTTGGTCACTTGGTCCATTTGTTCATAATCACTATTGATCTAACTTGGTAGAACCAATCAGCCTGACTAATATGGCTTGATCTGGGCTTTTTGTCTGTTAGCTTCTTTAATTCTGTAGAAATGCATGGAAATATCACCTAGACAGTCTGACCTGAAATTGAAATGCCTTTTGTATGGGGGGTAGAGAGCATTCCTGTGCCAGCTCCAGGGATCTTAAAAGGCTTCCACGTTTCACCGGTGGTTGCTTAAAGCTGTTTCCTTTGTGCAGTGTGTACATGGGAGTTGCATAGAGTTTTCCTGTATGTCTGTAGAGAAGAAGAAGAAAGAAAAAAAACAAAACAAACCCCTTAGCCTCCCGTGCGTTACTGGGATATGTTCTGTGCGTGCCAAATTCAAACAGCCTAAATAAATGGGCTTTCCCTTCCCTGGGTCAGTGAGTGATTCCTCTGCAGCCTGCGGATTAGCCCTCCTGCAGCGGGGCCAGCGCTGCCGGCTGAGCGTGCCAGTGCCCCGCGTCAGCCGGGGGCTCGGGAGGCTGGTACGCGCCTGCTGCAGCTGCCGCACGGGGAGAAGGGATGGGGGTACGGGGCGGGGGGAGCAGGCTGGAAGTAAGAGCTGGTGGAGGTGGATGGAGTGGGGCGTGGGGAAGCAGGTTCACCTGCCTGCTGAGTGACGGCCAGCCTGCCGCGGGCTCTAGCTCCCTGGCAGCGCCTGCTCTCGGCCTGGGGGGCTTCAGACCCAAACGTCCACGCCTTGGGGAGCTTCCTGGGAAACTTGTTGCAGTCCGAGCAGGAGAAACCCTGCACATGTCAGTCACTTCCCCTGTGAGAACTGGGGGGGCTTTCTCTGGCCGGCTGCTGGAGCCCAGGCGCTTTCAGGCCGCCCCCTCCCCTGAGCTCTGGGCAGCTGTGTGGGGACAGAGCGGCACTGTCCCCACCGCTCCCGGCACAGCAGCGGGCTGTGCTGGCTTAGCCGCAGGGCCAGGGAAATGGTGGTCCGTGACCTCTCGCAGCATGTGCCCTCTCTGGCCACACTGCGCGGTTCAAACCTTGAATTCAAAGGCAGGCAATGACGGACTGCTCTGACTTGGAACCCACACAGGTCACAGCGTTGTGAGCACAAGGGTTTCTGATGCAAAGAGACCCACCAGAGCGAAGCTTTGTGACTTCCAAGACAAGCAAAGCGGCCTGGTTTGAGCTGGGGCTTTTCGCTTGTGTTTCAGTCAGCTCTGAGCTCACCCAAAAGCGGCTTGTTGTCGTCCTCATCAAGGGCTCCTCCTTGCCGAGGTGTCTGCAGCACTGGTCTCTGTCCAAAGTCCAGGTTGAGAAGGAAATGTGGTGACACAGCGGGACTGGTGCTGCCTGACAAACAACAGGAACTCTGAATAGTGAATGCTGTACCACTTATCTAAAAGATGACACACCTATGTTTAGTTAAAAGTCGGGAGATGTCCAAGGACCCTTATTGCCACATGACGGATGCACAGACTGCTAAAGTCCTTGGGTTGGTTATCTTAAGAAGGGACATTCTGTCTTAGATTCCTGTTGTACATGCAACGTGGTGAAGACAAAGACTTTAAACATGGCCACTGAGGAATAGAGTCTGCGCAGAGACAACTCGTCAAGGACATTGTGCAGGCATGAGATATGTAAATGAATTCTCAGAATTGTAATGAATATGTAAACAATTTCTTGGAAAACTAATGAATAGGTATGAGTAGCTTGTATAAAGGGGGGACTGAAAAGTCACCTCGGGGTGCATGACTTTGGTGGCGCGATCCCCCATGCACCCAGCGCTGCCGAATAAAGATAACCTCCGATCGCCTGCATACTGCTGACTGATTCTTCAAATCACCCTCTCCTGACAAAGGGCATATTAACTTAATGAAAAGGAAAACACCAACTGCACAGAGATCACTAAAATCACCTAGAAAAGGGAGTAGTAGCAAACCCCAAGTTCCTTTTCTAGGTGGCCATTTCCTACAAAAATAACTGCTTTTTCCAGTCTTCAGTTCTGGTTTTGAAGATGCATTTTACCTCAGTGTTGACATGGAAATCACAGGAATTTAGGTGGGGGTTTTCTTTTGGTTTCCCCTTTTCTTTTTTTAGAGCAGGCAATAAATTTGAACCTCCATCGTACGCTTCATTTTGTCTAAAAAGAATTTTTCTTCATTTTTTGAGAAGCAGTGGACTACTCACTATGGCTTTCACCACTGAGGAAACTACTTCAACTACTACAGTATTAGAAAACCTAAGACACTTACATAGTACTACAAATAAGAATTAGAGATTATTTCCTTAGCTTACCCTTTCATTGGCATTTTAATCAATTTTGAGCTCTCCCCAGGTGAAAAAATCTTTTTGTCTTTTTCTTCTATCGTGTTTTCATTCTCCATTTTCAAACAGTCATTCATCCTTACAGTAATCTTTTGTTTCATTTGCCGATTAGTGATGTTATTTAATTTATCCACACATTCCTGTTTTGCCACCGCCTGCACTTTTGAACATCTTTGTTTGCTTTTTTCCTTCTTAACCCATAAAAACAAAGTTAAGCTTCACGTATTTCTAGAAGACAGAAACACCACATCCAAGATTGATTAATTCAGGGTTTACCCCTGAAATAATATAAAATGATCTTTTTTGTAATTCATAGAGAAGCATTTTCACAAAATTACACTACAAAGTGTATTATGCCATTGAAAGTACTTTAAATTCACTCATGATGCAAGACATAACAAAAATACAGCCCTTAGAAAGAAAACAATAGTGTCTCTTAAAACATGAACAAGAAAAAATTGAAAACATTACTGATGGACAAAGCGTTAGGAGGACTGCACAATGTTCGTTGTAACACCACCAGAAAAAAATCAAGTGGATCTGCGAACAAGGAGAGGAAAGAAAAAAAGATCCCAAACCCACAAACACAACTGGTTTCACAGGAAAGAAGAATTTTAGTGAAAGGCAATGAAGACACACGACGCAGATACCACAGCACATGAATTATTAGTCAAGACCCTGTTTAGAAGCTATTTTCATTCTTTGATTCAGAATCAGAACTGATATAATTGTATGGATTTCTTTTTATGGCAATGAAGAGATAACTACTTGCACTGGAACCAAGTGCCACCTATTGTTAAACTGGAACAATAATGCATTCCGTTTTCCAAAAATGGGGAAAAAAGACAACTCTCCACTGCCCTCTTTATTCACAAGTCACCTATTTCCGTTAGAACAAACCCCAATTTGTAGGAAGCATCTTCCCTTCATGACCAATAGCTAAAGTGAACAGGAAATACTCTGCCTGGCTCCAGAAGGCTGCGGGTCTCCCCAGGCTCTTTTACACACGCTCCATCGCTGCTGTTGCTTCAGCAGCGGTTTTACCTCCCAACAGAGACTTCCTTAAAAACATGTTCTGACTTTCCTGAACAGTGGATTGTATCTCACAGTTTCATTGATTTGCACAGCAGAATCCTGCAGTTTCCATTGAAGCTAACGAAGACTGTGTGCTTTCAAACCCAAGCACATTCAGCACCTCCACCATAACTCTGAATTAGAGCTATTGCCTAATCCACTACATGTTGCACACGCTGCCCGTGCCCGCCCTGGCTAGCCCAGCCCTGTTTTGCCGATTCATCCAGGCACTTGCATCAGTGCGTCTGACTTGGTGAATTTACACATGAGAAACCAGGCATTTCTGACCAACACCCATGCTCTTTAACTGCACCGGTTATTTTTAAATTAATGACACATTACTAATTAAAGTGACCAAGACAAGTCAGAATTACAGCTTGGTTGTAGTCAAAATCACATGCGCCGCAGATTTTCCCTGAATTTCTTCACAGCAACACCTATGATTGCTGTTGTCAAATACACGACTGCTTCTTTCTTTACCTGCAGAAAGCTTGGCACGACACGTACAATATTGTACAACATACAGCTCCATCTGACAGTCAGACCAGAATGACCTTCCTGCAGTGCAGGCGGGCTGCATATCTCCAGTAGCACCCACAGCCCCAGCCTGCACTGCTTTAGAGACAGCAAAGATCCGCGCTGATGAGAAACGTTCTCATGCAGATGGCATTTCACCTTGTCTACGGATTTGAAACACGGGTTGCTTCGCGAAATTTAATTGTATGGTTTCGTTCCAAGGCAAAACAGACTGTCCAACAACTTTTGACTTACACTAAAAACCATAAATATTCACCTTCCATATGAACGGATACATGCCAGGATATGTACGGCTGATGAATTTTTTCGCATGTTGCTGGGGAGCAATACCTGCACGTGTTCATCTTTTTGTCCACCTCTACTGGGATTCCTTCTAGCTGGGTACGTTGCATCTCAGGGTTGTATGGAGGGGATTACCTCCAAGCAGGGGGACAGATCACCCCTGTCGCTCCTAAACTGCCTCTGCTGAGCATCTCAGTGCCTCCCACAGTGGTGGCTTGCTCAGGAAGAGGTGGCCTGTGATGGCTCCTCTCCGGTGCACATGCCCACAGGACCACCGAGCAAAGGACTATCCCACACCATCTTTCCCCTCTTTGAGAAAGAAAGCACGTACCTACCTATGGCTAATCTCCCTTCTGAAGCAGTACAGCTCAGCTGAGACCTCAGACTGCTTTTCTGCAGCACCTGGGACTCTTACCAAAACTGTCTCCATGGACTCTACCCGGACTCAGTTTTGTGCAGAGGAGGTGTTTACTGCCGCATGCGCAACAGCAACGGCAAGGGCAGGCAGCGCAGCGATCTCCTGTTACTGAACGTGCTGCTCTGGGACTCCCAAACAGCCGGTCAGTTATATCCCTGGCAGAGTTCTCCAGCAAAGCCACCCCCGATTTGTATCCACCTCAGCTGTACAAACACGGTGCAAACAGACGTGCAGCGGCTCTTTACCTCCAGCACTGTATGTCCCTTTCCTTCCCATGTCACCACCACCTGCAAAAGCGCTCATGGAAATGAGCAAAACCCCACCCGCCAGAAAGAGGCAGGGCTTTCAAAGGAAAGGAGGGTATTCAATGGGAAGCTGCAGATGTGCCCTGCCTGAAGAAGGTACCACTGGCAACCACTCCTCTGTGAGAGCTGGGGAGATGCAGAGGGGGAGGAAGGCAGGCATCGGGGAGTAACTAGAAGCCCTGGTTTGCTACTGCTGCAGTAGCCCTGGCTGTGGGGACAATAGAGCTCGCCATGAAATGATGATCAACCAAAATATTTCAGAGGGGCACAGCAGGGAGCACAAGCTGCTGGGCGTCAGCAAAGGGCTGTGCTCAGCTTTTCTGCGGCACGTTGTCATAGGCAAGGTGAACACGAAGCACAGGGAGGATCTGCAGTTCTACCTGCCTTGCAGGGGTTTGGCCTGAGCTCCCCCTTTGCAAACCAAGTCACCCTCCCGCCACACTGCACAATCTCTGCTTAATGTATGTCCCAGCAATTGGGGTACCACATGCAGAGAAATCTGAGAGGTCCCCCCTGGTCACAGCTCTAGTCATCAGTGGTTCCAACAACGTCTGATGCTCAGGGTGTCCCCTGCGCCAGTGGTCCTCCCTCCAGGCGCCCCTCCTCCTCTCCATTTGCCCTGGAGTAGACAACTCAACATCACACCCATTCTGGGGAGATTTAAGCCCCAAAGAGCTCAGAACTGGCTGAAGCCAGCACAAAAGCCTATCTTCTCTCTGAGAGTTGCAATGTCCTTACACCCTCCCTGTCCTTCCCGTCTAGATCAGAAACCAAACAGGGGAAGCGGTGCACGCAGATACACAGAGAATACTGAATGGGACACACTGGCTCCTCTTCCAACTCCTTTATTGTCTCAAAGGTGTTTTCATTCTGTTGGAGGAAAAAAGAGAGAAATATGTAGAGTCCCCATGTTTATCCCTGGTAAGCACTTTCACATGTTCATTAAGTAAAGCAGATTAGATTGATTCCTCAGATATATATATTTGGGCGGGGGGGGGGGGGGGGGGGATTATAATGAACTCATTCAGTTTTTAAATCAGGCTTAGGAGCCGTGACTCACTGGCTACGAATACATGTACACACATGCGTGTACAGGACAGCACAGAATACTCTATTTACTCATATGGCTCTGAAAAGACTTTTTTTTTTTCTATTATTTGTTGTTCTCTGCATCATTTATGGCTGGACTGCATGGACAAGATGGTTTTCTTAATTCTGTGAAAACCCTTGCATCTATTGATGCCTGCACCTCTAAATATAGTGATATGGTCATACAGCCAAATCTGCAAAGCGGATTACTGTTCTTACACCATTCTGGGCATAGCAGGCATCCCCATAGAAACACCCCTAATGGCCTAATGGCCATGCCTATTTACACATTTATTTCTGCTATTTCATCCTCTGTAAAGAACAAGTGCTCCTTTCCTCGACCTGTCTCAGAACAAATCTGAATACTTAAGGAATTAAAACAGATGAGTCGGCCAAAGGAAAATTTAAACATACTTAATTTAACAATGCCAAGGTGTTATTACTAAAATTCAAGCACTTTGACAGCAGGTATCTTATGAGTGCTGTGCAAAGTGACACAGAAAAGCCTCAAGAAAAATCTACTAGAGTTTGGGTCAATACACTAAATCCCAGCACAATGGTTCAAGGGTAAGGGCACTTTAAAACAGAATGCGTCCTGAATCACGTTAGGAAGAAGACAAAGAACATATCCTGCTGGGAAGATCATTAACTATTAGGAAAACTCGACCAGGCTACTATAAATTTGTCCCAGGTTAGAAAAGGCCAAGAATCTTTCAAAGGACACTACAAAAAAAATAACATTTAAGACAAAAGGCAGTGTAGGACCAAATGGAATTAAAAGGAGTCCTAGAAAGTAAATCTTTCAGTAATAAGCAAGCAAGGCTAATAACAATCTAGGGCATAGAAAAGATTAGCTCAGCACCAGGATGCACAGCAGATAGGAGAGCAAATTAGTTCTGTCTTACCAAAATGTAAATGGGGGGGGGGGGGGGGGGGAATTCAGTACTTAGTGTTTCTCTTTATTTTTCCTGCCTCTAATTTTTAACTGTTAAGAGAAATAACACAAAAGCTTTATTTTTGCTAATGCCAGGCAACCAGAATCTGGAATTTAAATTAATCCTTTGCACACTGCCATTTGGGGATCATTTCTACCAGATCCAACAAGGATACAAGGGATAGGACAAGAGGAAATGGCCTCAGGTTGCCCCAGGGGAGGTTTAGATTGGACATTAGGAAAAAATTCTTCACTGAAAGGGTTGTCAAGGACTGGAACCAGCTGCCCAGGGAAGTTTCAGGGTGGCCTCACCATCCCCGGAGGCATTTCAAAGATGTGTAGATGTGGTGCTCAGGGACACAGTTTAGTGATGGACTTGGCAGTGTTAGGTTAATGGCTGGACTCAATGATCTTAAAGGACTTTTCCAACCTAAATGATTCTATGCTGTTCAAAATGACCTACAGTCTTCCTTCAAAAAAGAGGGGGTATATTGCTGTTTCAATTGTACTGGTTATCGGGTAATCCAGCCTCATAGCACTCTTTAAATTAAAGTTTACAAGCACCGAGATATTCCCCAGTGACTGCACTTTAGCTAGTTTGATATTAAGCTATACATTTTTCTTAACGTGATTAGCAGCATACCTCAAGCTATGTTTGAACATATATTCTTAGGTGAATGGGAGATACTACCAGCTTTTCATTAGACAGAACATATGAGTATTTTAAAAAGCCAAACTCTAACAGAATACACAGCACAAGCATGTGTTTCTGCCAAGATATTTTCTATTAAGTAAATCAAATGCATATGTTCGTTCTCTCCCTCTTCTGCCCATACTTAAAATCCAGGCAAATTTGCAGAACAGCGCAAAGAGCAAGGTGTTAGAACTTAGAGAGAAGACCCACAACTTCTCTCGCACATGCTCTTCTGCTACCTGTAGCTACGTGCTTACCTTTGCACTCACATTTGTTACACGACACACTTTGGTGCCTGGGAATTTGATTGATTTAGATTCACCCTGACAGAAAGAAACCTTTTTTTTTAACCGTTTGACCTTGTTTCACTTCTAACTGGAAGATCAGTCCTGCCAGGAAGGAGAGGTGAAACCTCATGACAGCTAGAGGGTGAATAATCTCTCTTCAAACTCTAAAACTCTGCGTATGAAGTTTCCTTTACAATTTGTACTCCACCGGGCTATTAAAAATGTATGAAAAGCAGAGCAAGAAATCAAGCCGCCCGTCAGTACAGAAGGTGCCAGCAGCTCCTCCTCGTTTCGCGAAAATCCAGCCCTCACACTGAGGCTGCGGGACCAAATCCTGTGCAGCTGGAAGCGGCAGCGAGCCCTGGCCCCGGGGAAGGGCAGCTCAGCACCCTGCAAGGACGAGGCGCATCGCTCCGCTCCCCGCCACCCCGGGATGCCACACAGCCCCGACGCCGGGCAGCGGCGGCAGCACGGGCTCGCTGACGGTAGCGGCGACCCTCCTGCCTCCCCCGAACGCGTAACGAGAGGTGAAAGGACCGTCTGGGCTGGCGGCCAAAGCACCTGGAGCAGCATCTCCCACCCCGGCAGGCCCGCCACCCGCCGGGCCGCCTCCCCCCTCGCACCCAGACAGGGGGCGAGCCCCAGGAAGGGACATGTCGCACCGGGACGTCGCGCAGCCCCTCCGAGCGCCGAGGCCGGCCAGGGCTGGCAGCAACCGTCTCCTCGGGACCTGATGCTGCCGTCCAATGGCCGGATCCCATCGCCCGCCGTGCAACGGATCGAGCACCCGCATGGCCGAGGGACCAGCTACGCGTGTCTGCGGGGATGGGAGCTGGGGAGCAAACCCACAAAGCTAGCACAGCTCTTCGCAACAGGAAAATACTTTATACACCTGGAAAAACCATTTACGATGACCTTTAGTCACACTTAATCCTCACTGGGTCTTATGAGCCTCGTCCCCATTTAAAGGCACAGCGGTCTTTAGTTTCACTTAAGTGTTCATGCACAGTTCCAGTAATTTCTGTTTGGTCCCATTAACCAACTGGTTCTCCTTGAGCTTACCTTATGCCCCAGCTTGACCCATGGCATCTGTTCCCTCTCCTGAGGCCGTGTGCTGCCAAGCGCCTGCAACACGCGCTGTCCTCCGGACCCTCTCCTGTGCTTCGCTGCAGACCCTCACATCTTTTCTCTACGTCGCCATTTAAGGCGCAGAGCTGCCTTCTGCTGACCACCTACGTGCAAGCCGTCGGTCCGCAACGCTTCCCGGGGCGCCGGGGGCTGCCTGCGGCGCGGCGCGGTGCGGTGCGGGGCCGGGGCCGGCTCTGCGGGGGCTGCCGGCGGCTGAGGCGGAGCCGCGAGTGCGGAGCCGCAGCGCAGCCCCCGGGTTCGCCCCCTGCGCAGGGCTGCCCGCTCCCTTCCCTGCGCGCTCCCCGGCGCTCGCCGCCTTGCTCCGGCCTCTCCCGGAAAAGGGGTCCGCTCTCCGGCTGGCAAACGCCTGCCCCGAGCTGGGCACGGCCAGCGCCGCTGTCGCAGGAGCGTGTCGGGGCGAGGGGCGGCAGCGAAACGTCTCGAACCTCGGCAGCGACAGCCCCGACCGCGCGGAGACCCAGCAGTGAGCCCGGGCCCCCCACGGGAGGCGGCTCCGGCTGACCGGCACCTTCACGCCACACTCGCGGCCTCTGCCGTGGTCATGACCGTCCTCCGCAACTGCTCGGGGGGCGCCCGTCACCCGCAGCTCCCCCGGCTCGCCCGCCCCGCTCCCGCAGCCACCCCTGGGCAGGGCGGGGGGGGACGGCGGAGCCCTCCCCGGCTGCCATGCGGGGTCTGCGGCCCGGGCACGGCGGCCCCGCCGGCGCACTCCGCAGCGAGCGCACCGCGGCGCGGGGGGGCGGGGGGCGACGACCGGGTTCCAGCCGCCGGCTGTCCCCGAGGGAGGGGCGGGCGGGGTCGCTCCAGCCCGCGGCACCGCCTGCTGGACCCCGGGTGGCCCCCCGCCCCCCGAGCCGCCCCCCTCTCGCAGCCCGGGCTGCTGCCCAGCTCCTGCGCCGAGAGCCCGAGGGAGATCGCTGCCCCCCGGGCCCCGGTGCCCACCCGGCGCTGGAAAAGCGCAGCCCCCTGCGGCATGCTTACAGGCACCAGGGGCTGGGGGCTGCCTCTGCCTGCCTGTGCGGGTGTGTACACCGCATAACCTAGCGCTGACCCTACCTGCATGCACACGTGTGTGTGGCGGGCATGCCCGCTTGCCACGCGTGTGCCCACTGGAAGACACTTCCTTGGCCAGAGCCGGGGCGGGGGCTGCAGCAGCCTCCCCTCTCTCCTGGGCTGGTACTGTAATAAGTAACTAAAGGTAATTTGCTGATCAACCAGGGTAAGCAAGAGGAAGGAACCCTTTGTGGTGGTCTTAAGAACTTCCTGTTTAACAAGAAGAGACATGTCCACAATGTTATCTTGCTGCACCAAGCATGGGAAGGTCCTGTCTGACAAGAAGCCACGATAATAGAACCAGCAGAGGGGTGTACTGAAGATGTCAGAAGTGACCTCGGTGAAGAGAAAAAGAGCTGCTCAGCTTGCTTGAATTTGCACGCCGTTGGTGTAGCAGGAGACTCCCTGGCCGCCCAGTGCTGTTTTGCTTACTTGTCGCTTGCTTTAATAAATCACATTTTCTAATTGGCCAGTCTCTGTCATTTAATTGGACAGGTAAACTCTAACAATTTTGGTGCCGTGACTCGGATGAGGGCAATCTGGCCTGAGGTCCGTGGCAGGGGAGGCGCCCCGCTGGATAAGCAGCCCTTGTCAGGGTGCTTGTCAGGGTGCAAATCCTTTACCGACGAACCTCAAATGTGACAGTAAGCAAATAAAACCGGTTACCCCATAACCTTTGTGCACGAAGCCTGAATGAAGACGCAGGACGCGTGAGTATAGGCCGGTTAACTGTTCGGTTGGGGTTGGGTATCCTGAAGCGTGCGAGGGGCTGCGCCACGAACCAGGGGAAGCGACTGCGTGAGTGAAAGAATGCGTCTCGGAAGATGCAACAGAGGAAAAGCAAGCCCTCTGATCCCATGGGTGGTTCTGGGGTCCAGATTAGGCTCCCACAGATACCACCGGAGAGTCCGCTAGGACTAATGATAAAATTTTGGGATGAGTACCCTTCTAGGCAGGGTAAGAGTAAAGTAAGATTGATACGCTACTGTATGGAAGTTTGGGGTGGGAAACAAATTAGGGGCGACCACCTCTACTGACCAGTCTTCAGGGCATCTGAAGACTGGATATGCCAGGCTTTGAATAGATATGTGAATTCAAAAGACCCTTTTTGCCTGGAGGAAAGTGAGCATGCTTCCTTATGGATAGGGTCTGAAACTAGGGCCCTTTTGTTCCAGTTAAAAGAAAACAAAGGGGGGAAAAAGAAGAAGAATAATAGAAGTGAGGATGAGATCCCTACCTCTCCCCCTCCGTATATACCTCCACCGCCCCCCACCCCCCCAGCCCTTACCACCTCCCTCACTCCCCTCCTGCTGCTATCTAGACCCTGTGAAAGTGTTAAAGTATCGGGGTGAGTTTGTACAAAGCCCCGTAGCCCCTCGAAGGTGCGGCTGAGTCCTGCGGGACGCATGGCAGGGTGTTTGCTGTTTGCCTGCGAAGGCATGGTATGTAAGAACACAGACTTAAAGCAACAAGGAGTAGATTTGCATTCAGGGTAAGAAAGAGTTAAAACAGAAGTGCTGTAGCAGAGGCAGGCTTGTGTAACCTGCAGAGCAGGAAGAGCATCTCCTGCCCCGAACCCTTCTGATGGTGGGGAGGAGGGGGTTGCTGTTGCTGACACTTGAGCAGAAGGACCTGACAATGTCACCCCGATTGCTGCAGCATTTGCAGCACAACAGGACCCATAACGGCCCCTCTAGGGCAGGCAGCGGGTCTGAGGAGAGTAAAGGTGAGTCTCTGATGGGGAAATTTAGATGTTTGAAAGTTGGTTGTGAATAGGACTGGATAAAGGTTTGAGTTGATTTTTACTAAGGTAATCGTGATGTAGAAAAGTTGATAGAAGGAATAGGGGACGTGTACAGAAGGTAAGAGAAGAAGAGCTGGGTCGTGCTAAACTGGTAGAGGAGATGACCGAGGAGGAATATCAGGCAGAAGCGAATGAGCATATTGTAGGGAAAGTGGACACTGGAAGCGAGATTGCCCTAAGCTAAAGAACCAGCAAGGGGTTCTGGTGAACTAGGGACTAGGAAAAATGAGGTGGAATTTTTAGTGAATACAAAACCAACTTATTTGGTGTTAAACTTCAGTGAAAAGAATTTGTTACAGTTGTGGGAGCTGCTGGCCACCAGGAAAACATCCTGAAACCTTTAAAGGACAAACTAAGAAAACAAGTAAGAATGCCAAATTCACCAAAATCTTTAAGTGGAAAAGAGGACCTCCCTGAAGTAAAAGAAATCTTTAACCAGGTATATCTGGAAATAAATTCCAGGTAAGGAAAAAATGCTTTACCTGTTACAGTAAAAATGATAAGGGGAAGGCCTGCCTAGTTCAGGTAAAACAATATCCCTTGCTCAGCAAGGCTATGGGGAATATTGGCAGAAAAACTGAAACAAAATACACTCTGTAGTAGTTCTACTAATGTAAATCTGTGTGGTTTACTGTTGCGACGGAGGGAAGACACAGTCGCTCAATATGAGTGATCAGCAGACTTCGTTTATTGTACCTTACAGTCACCTTTTATGCCTTGTTATAATTAGCTCATACATATTACAAAAGTTAAGCTCATTATTGGTTAGTTGCCTAAATACCAAGCCCGCCCCTAGTTTCTCTTCTGTAGTTTTCTGTTCCCACCTGCAACATTCTTTTCCCACCGAAATCTTCCTGTTACTGTGTAACAAGGACAGCCAAAGACAGTGTATTTTGCTTTACTTCAGATAAGCTGAGAGCGATGTGCATTTTTGTCCAGCCAGCTGGACTATGTCTATGTGACCCTTTTCAGCTAGCCAGTTATCCACAATTCCCCCGTTTTTATTTTGGGCGACATAGGCCTGGTTGACCATTTTCAATAACAGCATTTTAACACAGGAAAATACACAGCCAACTTATAAAATCTCAGTTCAGAAGTATAATTCCAGAAATACTTGAAAAATAAAGTTAGCTTGAAGCTTTAATTTAGATGCTCTTTCTGTTCCAGTGATATAAAAAGTTTAAAAACTTCAAAGGTAATTTTAAAGTTCTGAACATGGACTAATGCAAGCTCAAAACCCAAAAAGAAACCAAACTGATGTTTGACTAGGAATATTTGCAAATATTTTAGTGGAAAATCCCTGACCATTAACAATTTTCTGTCCAAATAACAACTGCCCTTATGCAACCAACCAGTCCATACATTTTCTGAAGAATACCTCATTGATATCAAAGAATTAACAAAGGGAAAAAATTAGTTCTAAGCTATATACATTCATAAGTGTTTTTTTCAATAGTTACATACAGATTTACACACTAAGCCATAATGGCTTGTAGGTGATACACACAAGAAGAGTACGTTGCTTATCTGTCTGAATGTCTATGCTAAATTTGACAACTGTGCCACAAGCCAAGCCTACATGGGTGCTGTATGTTATGCACGTTCCTTAACAAACAGAAGTATAATAGACAAATTCCAAAGATCTAGTCCCCAACCTAATTATATTATTTTGTAGCCAATTAAGGAAAATAACACAAATGTGCATATCTACATGTGCACACACCTTTTAGTTCAGAACCAATCTGTGATAAAAGGCCTTAGCCTTATGGCATCATCGAATCTTAACGAGTACAGTAATTAAAAATGCAGTCTTACTGTAAGTGCGATTTATGCTGACATTCCCTCAAATGCTACACGTGAGTATTTCTCACTCAACTGCCTCAAGTTAAAATAGTAGTATTTGTTAATATGTATTAAAAAAAATCATTAATTCTCTACAATAGCAGTTGACTTCCATAACACTATGTAAGCAAAAGAGGCTTAAGATGGGTTTTCTGAATACTAACAACTTATTTTAGACTGTCTAAACTCAGGGCTTGAAAGATTTCACTCTGCCAGACATAGAAACACTGTTGCACTCCAGTTGTGATATCCCTTTTCCCAAGTTGTCACATGCACATCTCGCTCAAGCAACATTATTGTTAAAGTTTCTCTCTGCTACATAAAAGCATATTGCACTTGTAGATATAAAAGACAGCACCCTTACTTAGATTATTACCTTATTACCTCATAACTCTTAGTATACCTTGTATCTCTGATTTCATCACTTCAAAAATTCACCAGAAGCAGATAAAACCACAGCATCAGACTAAACTACACCTTAACTGCTGATTCAAATAAAGGCATTCTCTTCCACATATGCCTAATGCTTACAAATAGTGTTGGCTGGTTTTGATCAAGAAACTATTATTACAACAACGATCAAAAATAATAATCCTGTTTGCAAAATGCCTTTAAGCCAGCCTCCTAGTCACAACCAATTTCCACATTCAGAATACAGCATAAATACAGAATACAGAATAAATTATCTCCATCAAGGCAAAAAAGCTTCTTTTTAAACACAGAGATGTTTGATAGTTCAAGGCAGAAACCCATTTCTTGTAGGTGACATCTGAAGCACTTTTTTTTTTTTTTTTTTTTTTGTGGGTTTGTAATCAATTCCGTATTTTTCCTTGAGAAGCTTAAGCTGTTCCTCTTGTTTCAGGAGTGTTTCCAACTCTGATTTGTCGACTAGGTCCGTATTTCCCAAAGATATCATACATTTCCTCCGCTGTGATTTTATACGGCAGGTTCCGAATATAAAGGGTCCGATTGCCCTCTGGGGGCAGCCGGATGTCAGCTCGCTTGGCCGCTTGCATCGCCATGGCGCCGATCGGAGGGGGGGGGGGGGGGGGTGCCGCCTCGGAGAGAAACCGCGGCCGGGAAGGGGCCTGCCGGGCCGCGCCGCCGCTCGCCACTGCCGCGGGGGTCCCGGATACTATCCCATACGCTAATAACCCGAGTAATTCCTTTTTACAATCTATGTCCCGAACGCTCCGCTTTTCTATAAAGCATATGAGCGAATCATACGTCGCTTGTCTCTCCATACCTTCGTCAGCGCTGTTGCAGCCTTTGCGAGACTTCGGCGACGCGTGGCCGGCGGGACCCTCTGTAGGTGCTCCCGGGCGCGGGGACTGTGCCCTTCCGCCTCCTGCGCTGCTTTCAGGACCGGTACCCGAATCTCCGTCGAACCGTGGCTCGCAGGTTCAGCCCTCTCTAGGGTCCCTGTTCGGGCGCCATTTGTTGCGACGGAGGGAAGACGCAGTCACTCAATATGAGTGATCAGCAGACTTCGTTTATTCTGTCTTACAGTCAACTTTTATGCCTTGTTATAATTAGCTCATACATATTACAAAAGTTAAGCTCATTATTGGTTAGTTGCCTAAATACCAAGCCCGCCCCTAGTTTCTCTTCTGTAGTTTTCTGTTCCCACCTGCAACATTCTTTTCCCACCAAAATCTTCCTGTTACTGTGTAACAAGGACAGCCAAAGACAGTGTATTTTGCTTTACTTCAGATAAGCTGAGAGCGATGTGCATTTTTGTCCAGCCAGCTGGACTATGTCTATGTGACCCTTTTCAGCTAGCCAGTTATCCACAGTTTACCATGACAGTGACTTGTTATGGGATGTGCAGATGAAACTCTGCAGCAGCAGAGGAGGTAGGAAAGGAGGAATTATCCTTAATACCAGATGGTAAAATCCAAACTGTAAGTACAGATCAGGAGCCAAAGTATTCTAATGATTCTCGATTACCTGCTAGCCGAAGAAGGAAGTGTTTGTGGTAAATGAAAAGTTTCCAATTGTTGTTTGAAGATTGATGGCAATGGTGAGGGAGTTAAACAAATCACAGCAGAGACAGGGAAGTTAGCCCATATTCCCGTCCGAACTTGGAAAGACTGGAATATTGACTTGTTTTTCTGGCTTCTCGGGAGCCTCTGGGTAAAACAAATCCTATTTTATTTGTTATGTGGATTAGCCACCTTATTGTTTTTGCCATGTACTGTTCCATGTTTTATAAGATTAATTCAACACGTTATAACTAACATGCAATTTGCTACTAGGATTTCACCCAATGGCGTTAAACAAATTCGAGTAGTACGCCGAAATGTACAGTCGACAATACAGATTATATAGTTAACACAATAACAATTTAATAGCAAACAAGAATCTGGGAATAATTAACTATTAACAATTCATACAACAATGTAGGCTGATTAAGAATACAAGTAGAATAGCAAAGAAAACAACCGTCAGGAACGCGCAGACGAGGATGGGGTAACGTCTTTTATACTTTTCCACCTCCGCCATAAGTTCTTGACGTGTGACAGTAGAAAAACGCACCCTCTGCCTAAACAACGAGAAAAAAAAAAAAAAAAAAAAGGGGTTTTGATTCCCCTTTATAATGAACCATACAGGTTAGACGTTTAAAAAACACTCACCTTACGGGATGTTCAGAGGGGAAAATGCGCACTCCAGAGCCTTCCTCCCTGGCAGGTGATGTGGCGGTCTGATGGTGAGAAAACATTGCATTGAAAGCAAGGACCTGTCATTTGGCCATATTGCCATAAATGTTACCATTAACAAACTTACCGGAGTGGTAAGCTCGGGAAATGGGTCCAGGACTTCATCTGGACACTCAGCAGCCATCTTTTATCGTGTATGCCTTTGAACATGCGCATGCGCAATTTTAAACCCCACAGAATGTACTGGAACAATCTGGAAAGACCGTGCATGCGAAATCCCTATAGTCTAGCCATGATAGTGATGCATATATATATATATATATATATATATATATATATAAAGAATATTTAAAGAAACTATAGTATTTATAGTTCATTTATTACTTAAGTGGAATGTATAGTTGTAAGTGTTGTTTATAGGTTTTGGTTTTGTAGGTTATTATTATATGTATTACCCAACCCTTTTGATTTACTTTGAAAACCGTGTGTTAGATGTAAAGTAAATTCAATGAATCATTTGACAACCAGTAAACAACAAATAACAATTTATTAACAAACATGAACTAGAAGTTGAATAACAGAATAACAGTCCAGCAAAGTCTCATGTGAGGTGGAAAACAGGCTTCTTCACTCATGAGTCCAGCACAGTCCTGAATAATGTCGAGGTGGTAACTCCATCTGTTCCCTCCACGATAGTCTGTCTCTGGTCCTTGGTATTTTGTTCACGAGGTAACAAAGATGAACAGAAACAAATAACAAGTCACATGGTAACTGCTGGAGACCAAGAGTTTTCTTTTGTTTATATAACAGTCTCTCGCACTCTGCTTTGGTATCCCATGGGTTCCACTACTCGGGGCAGACTGCGAGGAAGAGATCCCACTCTTCTGTACCAGCGTGACCAAAAACACTCACAAAAGCACATACTGATGGTTACTGTAGTCACGATGAGACAAAGGCTGAACAGCAAAACCGTACAAAGTGTGTTGTCTCCTGCTCCCATCTTTTCCAAAATGATAAGGATTGTTTGTAGCGAGACAAACAAATTGGTCCGTGACCCTCCTGGTCAAGATTCAGGCTAATGCCCTGACCAAAACTGCACAATGAAAATGCATGCGCAGCCTAACCTTAAAGGGGCATGAAAATTTACCCCTTTAAATGCCCACCTCTTGGCTCTTGATTCTTAACCCCCACAAACAAACCTTATATATGCCAAGAAATGTTTTATTTTGTTTTGTTATGTAATCCTGTTATGACAATGTTTTGAAATTAGCTTATGACATGTTTGAGTTTTGAATTGTTAGCTAACGTTATTGTAGTAACGTTAGGGATTTATAGTTATTGTTAGTCATTTTTAGTTATCGCCTGTTATTGTTTATTGATAATTGTAAATGGGTTTAAAGCTTAGATAAAGATAAAGATTGTTAACCTCGTTTGTATAGTTGGCAGAATCTTTTCTCTATCTCTATCTATGCCACCCACGGAGCAGCAATGTTGAGCCACGGGGTGGTGTGAAGGACGTTATTGGGACATCGCTAACATTGCTGGCTGACCGCAAAACAACACAGAGACGGAGATACCCGAATCACCCAGAATAGGAGATCTCCAGGGAATACCCAATTTAAAACACCCTACTTCCGGACATTCATGTTGGGTTGTTTGCCGATGTCTAAATTGTGATAGGGATTGGTCCTGTGTTTCATTTAAGAAACAACCTTACTGTATGAAATGTCACAATGATGCGATACGTACCAGGGGACCAGAGGATCAAGTGGAAATTCGTAAATTATTTTGTGGATGGGAACTGTCAGTACCTGAACTTTGGGAAGTACATGAAACAGACTGGTACAGAGTTTTAAGAAAGCGTACTATAAGATTTGCCTGGAAACGGACACAACAACCAAACAGGTGGAAATATATTTAAGAGATAACTAACTCTTTAGACCTTGGAAATTATTGACAGGATAACAGCAAAATTCCCCTGAAGACTACCTGCTGCTGCCGAGAAGATATTGATATCCCGTTGCTCTCTGCAAAAGAGTAGACGAGGAAGGCAGAGAGGTACTGAACAGTGGGGAAATGAAAGCTAGTATCCTATTAATGGTATTGATTACCATGATTTAAAAAAAAAAAAAAAAGAAAATGAGCATTACCCTTCAATTGGACCTTAGGTTGATGGGAAGATTCAATAGAAGTTCGGTATAACGTGACAGCCGGATCCCCAAAATTCCAAGTTAAATTGGAAGATTTAGTCTTCTATGAACTAGACCCACCCGGCCGACGAGAAAGAACATTAAAACCTTTTTATCTCTGCCCCAGTTCGAATCCAGGGAAAAGCTATTGCAATTTCCCTAACCACTATTACTGTGCATATTGGGGATGTGAAACCATAGCTTCAAACTGGGACGTAGCCATTAAAAATAGATTCTTAAATATAACATGGGGACCCAGAGGATGCAATCTGCCAGCTCCTAGCTGGGATAGACACACAGAGGATCCCCACCTTGAAGTGGTTGGTTGAACATCTGAAAGTTGTAACAGAAATGTTTCAACCTAGAAAAGCACCGGTGGTCAAGGCCACAAATGCTATCCTGACCCCAGGAAATCTATAGAGGTTTTACCACTGGCTTCAATACAACCGGGATTCCACTTCCTGAGGAATACAAAAATGTAGATTTTATTTTATTTTATTTTATTTTATTTTATTTATTTTATTTTTTTCATTTGCTTGCATGGGCACCATAATGGAAAAATTTATATAGAAAGCTCTGTGGTGGAAGAAGCCATATGAGCACGTGGAGCGGTGCTGTGAGATGAATAAGGTGTCATATTTAGCAAATAAGGCAATCCTCCGGGGTGGGGGGGGGGGAAAAAAAAAAAAAGAAACAGGTATGAAAAATTAGTTCCTTAGCTTAGAAGCTATAGACTGAAACCAAGAATACGTAGCTTAGAAAGAAAATGTATTGGCCTCTTCCCTATGAACACACAAGTCATTGCTGTACTGTATGTACAAATTATTACAGGTGTTACGCAAAAACTGCAGTGCAATTTTTTGTTACTGTCTAGCTTAAAATGCTTCATTGTTTCTTTCTCTCACTTAAACAAAAAAAAAAAAAAAAAAGGAAAAAAACCCACAAACAACCCATCTCAGAATGTCTCCAGAAACCTACTTTCCAGCCCAAAAAGCTGGCTTAGAAGGAGTTTCTAAGACAATTTATCTTTCCATATAAAAGGTGAAAATGTGGAAAGGTATCTGCAAAATACACCCAACCATTTCTAAGAAGCTTAAAAATGCTAATATCTGGAACTGACTATTCCTTAAAGAAATCTTCAGTAAGTTATTATTTTGTGTGCTGCTTAATTGGTCTTTTAAATCTGGAAGCTAGGGCAAACACTGCAATTACAGTATAAATTTCTTTTATTATAATATAAATGCATACTAACAAGTACAATTTGGTCCTGAAATAATAGTCTTATACATTTAGAGGAGAATCTAGAATCTAACCCTGTACTCCGTGCAAACGACCAGCTTTCTGTGAAAATTATCTCCAGCTCTGTCCCCAGGTGAATTCAACTTCTAAACACCTGCCAAAGATACATCCATATACTACTTTTTTGAAACATATGCAAAAGGGGAGCTTGTATCCATCAGCAGAATCTAATCACAACACTTCTAGTTTATTAACATGATTCAGGATCCTATATGTTAAGGCCCAGGAAAGAAGAAATCATTTTCCACTTGCAGAGTCTCTGTGCTACGCTAAATTAAGCAAAATAATAGCAACAGAGACAAACCATGCATTAGAAATAGTCCACAAACAGCAGGGAGGAGGGAGAGAAGTAACAAGCATTACAGTATCTATTAACTAACGGAATGCTTATGGAAATAGGGATAAGATGCACATGCATGCCAAATGAATCCTTATCTATAGCACCATAAGAAAATATACCAAAATAAATTCATGAGGGAAAGCAGTTTAAAATATAAGACTGTAAGCATCCAGCCATTAGTTTCATCTGAAATGCATTTTAATTGCTCCTATGACAATGAACTCATTTCACATCCATGAAAATGTGTTCTATGTTTCCACTTATAACCCAGTCTTTGTTCAGTACCATTAAGGATTTATATAACATCAACTGCTATCATACACAATTAGAGCATAGAAGAAGTACTGGGTGCATATTAAGAGTTTCTAAAACTGAATTCCATCTTTATGTGCTGTTTTACTGATTCTGGAACAACTAATACATTTGTCTTTATCAGTTAGAGGTAAGAGTTGTTGAGGAGGCGCATCCAGCAAGCGAGGATTTGTTCTAGGACTGTTCTCTTCCTGTAGAGTTACACAACAAAAGGAGAAAATAAAACCCAATCTACTTGTAGGCAGCAGCACATCATATGTCTCACACAACCACATTACTGACCATGCCAATCTCCACAATGTGTAAGGCAACCCACAAATACTCAGCGTCTGAGAAACCGTTTCAGAGATAGTATTTGGAAAATTCCAGCCCTCGCTCAGCCAGTGCCCTTGCTGACTGTAGCATACAAACCCTGACAACCAGAAAACCAGGATAAAATTCAAAGCAATTTTTCAATGCCTCTATTGATTAAACTTTCAAAGTTACCCTTATTTACCAAAACCACCCTGCCTGAAGGAGCAACGGATCTGAGAGAAGATAAAATGAACTGAAAGACACTTCAAGGCAGACACACGCATTTGATTTTTCCAGTTGTATAATACCAGGTTATAGATTAGTCTAGTCCTCAGAAGGTAGAATTAGTCGTCGATTCTTCAGTTATTGAACTGAAAAAGAAAATAAAAAAAAATCCAACCCTTGCCCATATTCTGTTCACTGTGCTGAAAACAACTGTACTGTTAATTCCTTTATGTCCTTTGTTCTTGACTTTAACGTTCCTTAATCTAAACTGAACTGCAATTGCCATCTGTTAGACTAGGCCCTTAAATGATCTGAGTCCTCCTTCATATGGCTGTGCTGTGTCTCATTAGTTATTGTTCCTTTCAATATATAATCATTTTTTAATTCTTCTTTCTATTAACACCTATATGAGGTAATTTTGTTCATTAGGGCCCAAATCTGATTTAAGCTTTTCCTCCCAGGCACTGTTTTTAGCATAAAAATGTTTTGTGTTGCTGCAGTCTTTTTTTTTTTTTTTTTTTTTTTCTTTGAAGGCAGGAGTGATCTGTGTTCTGTTTCTTGACATACTCTTGGCAATACCTACTCTTTTACATACCTACAACTGGTTGAATGGTTGGAAATCATCTCTAGTAATCCAAAGAAGTCATGCTCTGCCTCATTAATACCCCTTCAGATTTCTGACAAGTTGTGTTGGAACAGCCATTTGATTGTCACTTTGATAAGAGTTGGTTCTCTGAAAACTTTATTTTGGTCACTTCTTTCCACTGTATCTTGTAAAGCATCTGATTCATCGATTATATATGTTTTAAAATATTGTAAACTTGTGTCATTCAATATCACGGTATGTTCAGAAAATAAGAGTTTTCTTCTTGCTAAATTGTTACGAACGAGACTACATAAATACAAGGGGAAGTGTACAGCTTCATTGTCTCAGAAGACAATGTCTGTAAGTAAAAAGGAAAATATGCAATCAGTAGTTGGTAATTAAATTTGAAGATTCATTATTATCTTGATGAAGAAACAATGAAAGGAACAGTAGAAGGAGAAAATTACTGCAGGAATGGTTGAATTACATTTTGGGATTGATGCTATTCCCTACCTAAATAGATTAAGAAACTCACTTTTATTTCTATAGAATTCAGCCCATAAGAACACTCTTAATTTACTTTTCTTTTTCTTCAGGATATTGGATTTTTCCGATCTAAACCCAGTTTTCTACATTAGTGAGATGAGAGCAATAGAGCTCATATCACCAGAGTAACTTTACTGCAAAATTGACATTTGCCAATATCAGACGAGATTGTCAAAATACTCATTAACTTCAGTTGAACCTACATTTTTCATTTTTATAAACCAACTGCAGCTCCTTTGAAGTCCATAGCAGAATTAGTTTCAAATTACTATATATAGTTTTAAACTTATATATATATATATACACACTAGAGATAAAAAAAAAAGGGGGATGGAAGGAGAAGAGGGTGCTCTCTACTGTAATTTTCCTCCACATCAATTGTATAGCATCAGATCTTGTACCTAGAACATTGCTGCAAAAGAATGCTTAGTTTAATCACATTACTAATGACTGTCGTGGTACCATCCCACACAATTCAAGAGAAACTGGAATACCAACTGTGTTCTTACCAGAAAATACAATTGGAAATCTCATAAAATGAGATGACTATGATTGTAATTTTTATCCTCTCTAGAAGGCAGTCCACTTTTAAATGGGCTTTCTTGTATAGTTTTCTAAGTGATTTGTAGTGTAGCATATTGTAGAACACATTGCAGTAATCTGAAGTGACAAATGGACTGATGATAGTAAAAACCCGCGGTTTCTCTCCAAGGCACACCCCCCCCGCCTCCGATCGGCGCCATGGCGATGCAAGCGGCCAAGCGAGCTAACATCTGGCTGCCCCCAGAGATCAATCGGATCCTTTATATTCGGAACCTGCCGTATAAAATCACAGCGGAGGAAATGTATGATATTTTTGGGAAATACGGACCTATTCGACAAATCAGAGTTGGAAACACTCCTGAAACAAGAGGAACAGCTTAAGCTTCTCAAGGAAAAATATGGAATTGATTACAAACCCACTAAAAAAAAGTGCTTCAGATGTTCCCTACAAGAAATGGGTTTCTGCCTTGAACTAGCAAACATCTCTGTGCTTAAAGAGAAGCCTTTTTGCCTTGATGGAGATAATTTATTCTGTATTCTGTATTTATGCTGTATTCTGAATGTGGAAATTGGTTGTGACTAGGAGGCTGGCTTAAAGGCATTTTGCAAACGGGATTATTATTTTTGATCATTATTGTAATAGTTTTAGTAGTGCTTAGCTGTATATTTTCCTGTGTTAAAACGCTGTTATTGAAAATGGTCAACCAAGCCTATGTCGCCCAAAATAAAAACAGGGGAATTGTGGATAACTGGCTAGCTGAAAAAGGTCACATAGACATAGTCCAGCTGGCTGGACAAAAATGCACATAGCACTCATCTTATCTGAAGTAAAGCAAAAATACACTGTCCTTGGCTGTTCTTGTTACACAATAACAGGAAGATTGCGGTCAGTAAAGAATGTTGCAGGAGGGAACAGATAACTACAGAAGAGAAACTAGGGGCGGGCTTGGTATTTAGGCAACTAACCAATAATGAGCTTAACTTTTGTAATATGTATGAGCTAATTATAACAAGGCATAAAAGTTGACTGTAAGACAGAATAAACGAAGTCTGCTGATCACTCATATTGAGTGACTGTGTCTTCCTTCCGTCGCGACAGGTACCTGCTTTTTTTTTTAAACGTGTCTGAGATTGAATCTGGTGCCACAACTGATGTCCAATGCCTCTCTTCCCTGACATAAACAACCTAGTTCAGGAAGAAGAAGGGGACAAAATGGTACTAAACCAGCGTGAGGAAGCCTTAGGATCAATAACCTCACATCTTACTGGGGATTTTAATGACCCTGTGGGTTTACATGGCAAGGGTTCGGGAGTGGTCATGGGGTTTGTAGGGCTGGCAATGGTGAGAAAAGATTAAGAGCTGACTCCATGTCCAAGAAAGCCACTTTCAACTCGCTCCATAATAAACCAGTCACTGCCCATAGATGAGCCAATAAGAAATACCAGTGGCACGTCTCTGACAGCCTGTGGGAGAAAGGATGAGACACAGTGTGCAGCATCTGTAAGGGAGAGGAGTGAGTGAAAGACCTGTGAGAGAAACAATCCTACAAACACCAAGCTGTGTGAAGGAAGGGGGCAGTGAGAGAGAGGCTTGTGGGCTCTTGTGAGGCAATGCTCAAGCCACCACACCTTGACAGTCACAGGACAGCACAGTGACAATGCTCCTTTAGGTGTCTGCAGGTTCTTTGCATCAGCATTTTAGCATAGCTGCCAGATGGGCCAACAGCTGCGATGCTTACCTGGATCTGAAACCCTGCATCATCCGTGTCCCCCTTGGCTCTTGTAGCCAAGAAATAATGGTGTCTCATCCCCCAGGGGGAGTGAGGCAGGAGAGCAGCAGAGTGCAGGTGCCAGGCCTCAGGGTGGCAGGCTGTGGCCAATGCTGGGAACATTCTTTGGGCAGTATCACTCAAGGGGAGAAGAATGTTCTGCAAGTGGTTGCAAGGAGGCCATGAGGCCCCAGCGCCTTAGGACAAAATATCTTCTCATTATCCTTGGTGGCAGAGACAATGGCTGTAACCACAAGGACAAAGACTTTGGTTCTCTTGGTGACTCCCAGCCTTGCCAGTGCCCTTTGCCATGTCCATCACAGGGTGTCCTACGCTGTCCCACAGCTACTGCTTTTTCCCTGCAGGCTGCAGACACCCACCTGGTTTCCCCACCTTGCTCTCACCCTGGCATTTCCACACATGCACTGATGTCTTTCCAGCCTCACACTCTGTTCCTCAGATCTCATACTCCTTCTGGAGGACGTCTCTTACCACAGCATTAGCCCTTGAGTGACATTTCCTCCTCATGATCTCCACCCTCCACTTTCTAAGCTGCACTGTGTGGCAGTGCTTCTCTCTCCTGCTCTTTCTTACCTCCAAGGAAAGCTCCACCACCTGGGAAACCACCCTTCAGGCAGGCATCCCAACCCAGCACCCTCCTTGTGACCCTGTACCTGAGCAGATAAAAGGAAGATTCTTTCATGCAATTAATCTAATAGATTTCCTACTCATGTTTTGAGTGGAGAAGTGTTCCTCAGAAGAACTGCGGTATTTCTGTTGGTACTTTTTATACCTCCACTTCTTTCTTCTGGTTTTTCCTTCTTCCTCCTGCTATTCTGTCTCAAATAGCTCTCTAAGAAAACGATTCATGGAACCATCGAATAACTCATGTTGGAAGAGACCCTTGAACGTCGTCTTGCCCAGCTATCCTGCTCAAGGCAGGGTGAAGCAGAGGAGGTAGATCGTAGATCAAAGGCTCTACACAGCTTGGGATCATCTACAGAGGAGCTGAAAAGGCACACCACCACATTATACAGGGCCTTAATAAACACATTCCATACATTTGGCCAAGGTGCTTATCTCAAGGGATTCCACTAGCGAGCCCTTCCCTGGCATGTGCGGAGGCAGAGCACTGCAGTGGGCACAGTGACTGCCTGGCCTCCTGCTGCCCCTGCCAGAGGCTGGCAGCACCTCAGCCCGGGGGTGTAGCGCCCTGCTCGGCACCTCTCGGAGATGGCCCTCGTCATGAGCAGTGGAGACAGGCACCTCGGTTCAAGGGAGCACATCCCAGGGCTGCATTCAGGCGGTTTTTGTCAATCCAGAACATTTTATGGAGGCCAGTTGTGTCACAGAGGTGCCACTGCCTGTCCCTGTCTGCGGTCACAGCACTGCCACGCAGCAGGGCTGTGACCAGGCTGCCAGCGCACTCAGGCCTGACAGCAACGCAAGGGATCAGAAGGAGCATGGAAGTGGAAGGAGGACAGTATTGCAGAGCCAAGGGCTTCCACCCCCTGGCAGTGCGGCCATGCCAGGACTCTTTTCCCCTCCAGCTCTGCACACAGGAACTGCCCCTGCAGCTCCAAATAGGCCTTGGAGGAAGTATCTCAGGGGAAAATAGTGACTGAAGGGCCCTTTATTTTGTTCAAACAGGCAGAGAGCAGGGGTCATCATTTACACAGCCACTGGGGCAGAAAAGCAAAGATGAGAGTGAATTATAAATGCAATAACAATATTATAAGTAAAAAAGAAAAAAAACCCAACCAAAACCAAAACCACCCAAATCCACAAACAACAAAAAATAGAGGACACATTCTGGGTCTGTAATGAGTTACTTTATAATTGCTAGCAGAAGTTTATTGCTTAAGAAAAACATCCAGCTATCAGTTTGCATATTGCACCCTTCAGCTCCTGGTTCCTCATGCTGTAGATGAGGGGGTTCACTGCTGGAGGCACCACTGAGTACAGCACTGACACCACCAGGTCCAGGGATGGGGACGAGATGGAGGGGGCTTCAGGTAGGCAAAGGTGGCAGTGCTGAGAAAAAGGGAGACCACAGCCAGGTGAGGGAGGCACGTGCAAAAGGCTTTGTGCCGTCCCTGCTCAGAGGGGATCCTCAGCACAGCCCTGAAGATCTGCACGTAGGACAGCACGATGAAAACAAAACAGCCAGAGACTAAACAGGCACTAAGCACATGAAGCCCAGCTTCCTTGTAGTAGGCCCGTGAGCAGGAGAGCTTGAGGGTCTGGGGGATTTCACAGAACTGTCCAAGGGCATTGCCTTAGCAGAGCGGCAGTGACAGTGTATTGGCCGTGTGCAGCGCAGCACAGAGAAACCCAGTGCCCCAGGCAGCTGCTGCCATGTGGACACAAGCTCTGCTGCCCAGCAGGGTCCCGTAGTGCAGGGGTTTGCAGATGGCCACGTAGCGGTCATAGGCCATGGTGGTGAGCAGAGAATACTCTGCTGAAATGAGAAAGAGAAATAGAAAGAGCTGTGCAGCACATCCTGCATAGGAGATGTCCCTGGTGTCCCAGAGGGAGTTGGCCATGGCTTTAGGGGGAGTGGTGGAGATGGAGCCCAGGTCAAGGAGAGACAGGTTGAGGAGGAAGAAATATATGGTGTGTGTGGAGGTGGTGGTCACAGCTTACAGTGGTGATGATGAGGCCGTTGGCCAGGAGGGCAGCCATGTAGATGCCCAGAAAGAGCCAGAAGGTCAAGAGCAGCAGCTCCCATGTGTCTCCAAAAGCCAGGAGGAGGAACTGGGTGGTGCAACTTATATTGGACATCTGCTGCCTCCAACCCTAGGGTCCTGTTCATGGAGCAAGCATAGTGACAAGTCAGGAAAGACTGCCGTGAGCCAAGGTAAAGCCCTTTCTCTTAGATCCGACCCCACTGCCCCATGTCCCCCCCCTCTCCCGTTCCTAGGAGAGCTCCCTTCAGAGCCGTGGCTGGAGCTGTGCTGAGTGCTGGCCGAGTGTGCTGTGAGGAGCAGGGGCTGTGCCCACTGGCTGCCCAGCAGTGAGCCCCGCTCTGCAGCAGGGGCTTCATGGGAACCGTGGGGGCAGGGGCCAGTCCTGCCCTTGGACTTGGTCAGACCCAACTGCTCCCAGCGCAGAAGGGCCTGTCAGCATCTGCTCTGCCCATGCTGAGCAACGTCCATGGCCAGAGTCAGGTCAGAAGGTTTTTGTGCTGTGCTCAGGGAGAGCAGGGTGAGTGCTGAGAGGCAAGGGGACTGTCTGTGCCTTAGGGCAGTGTGAGGGAATCTGGTGTGTCCCTCCAGCTCCTTCTCAGCTGCCCAGCTCTGCTGGATGAGGAGGTACCAAGGAGCCTGGAACTTATGAGCTAAAGGCTGTGATAGCTTATAGAAGAGAGAAAACTTGTGTATTTTCAGGGAAGGCATCTGCATGGTAGGGCACAGTGGGTGGTGCCCCTATCTACCCTGTGTTAGTGTTCTCCTCAGCATTCCTCCACTGCCCCAAGCCCCCTCTGTCCCTATGTCTCCATCCTGCAGCTCTCCCTGCCAGCAGCTCTTTCTCTGGCCCCATGGTTCTTCCCTGCCAGCGCTCACAGAGCCCAGCTCAGCCCCTGTGTGCCCAGTTCTGCCCTGCAGCCGCTCCCTGTCTGCACGCCTGAAAGAACAACAGGTCATCCAAACCCTGATGGAAAAGGAAAGGATATTTTGATGTGGAAGCTGGTGGGGAGTGAAGGCACTTGCTGAAATTCCTGGTAAACCTGTGTAATGCTTTAATAGTCTGTGCCCCTGCTCTGACCTCCACAGCTGAGTTTCCATTTCTAACAAGCCAAGACACAGAAAAGTGGACGCACAGATTCAGGAAAGCACAGAGTGAAGCAGGGAACCCCTGCAATGAACATGCTCATGACACGTCCCCTTGGAAATGACCTGGGCCTGAGCTGGAGTTGTGAGTACCTCTGACCCGTGCAGCACCCGATCACCAGCACAAGGACCGTGCCCTTCCACCCACAGCTTCTCCCCACAGCCCCACGGGAGCTCCTGGGCAGGGTGAGAGCTGCCCCTGGCAGGCGGCAGAGCCCCTGCCCCAGCACACAGCCCCCTGGGCTGCAGGGACCCTGCTGGCAAGGACAGCCCTGGACACCACTGCCTGCACAGCCACCTTCACAGCCCTGCAGCCGGCCCTGGAACAAGGCAGCCCCAGTGGGACTTCTGGTACCATTTAGGAATATTTTACATACCCTGTGGTTTCACTTTGTCCGTAGGAGTCTCTTCAAGGCAATTCTCACTTCCTTATTCCTCAGGCTATAGATGACAGGGTTGAACATGGGAGTCACAATTGTGTAAAACAGGGCAAAGTATTTATCAGTGTCTACGGAATCCTTTGACCGTCACTTTAAGTAGGCGACTGTGGCTGAGCCATAGAAGAGCATCACCACCCCGAGGTGTGAAGAGCAGGTGGAGAAAGCTTTGTGTCTGCCCAGAACTGAAGGCATTTTCAGAATTGCCCTGATAATTGCAATGTAAGAAATAAATATGAAGGAGGCAGGAAGGACTGCAAATACCACGATGATGGTGTACAGCACCACATGGTTCCAGAAAGTGTCTGCACAGGCCAGTTCTAGCAGCGGGGGAACATCACAGAAAAAGTGGTTAAGGTCATGGGATGCACAGAAGGGTAAAGTGAACACCTGGTAGGTCTGTCCTACTTGCACTGGTACGACAGCCACCCATGACCCCACCACCAGTCTGATGCAGAGCACCCTGCTCATGGTCAGGGTGTAGTGCAGGGAGTCACATATGGCTACGTAGCGGTCGTAGGCCATGGCAGCCAGGAGTAGGCATTCGATGCTGCCCAGCAAAACCAGGAAATACAGCTGGGCAGCACAGCCAAGGAAGGAGATCCTGCCATCTTCCCTCAGGAAACCCACCAGCATTTTTGGCAGGGTGACTGACGTGTAGCAGATCTCCAGGAAGGACAAGTTCCTCAGAAAGAAATACATGGGGCTGTGAAGGCTTGAGTCCACCACTGTGATGAGAGCAGTCAGGCTGTTTCCTATGAGGACCACAAGGTAGATTACCAGGAGGACTGTGAAGCACAGGCCCTGCAGGCCGGGCAGGTCAGAAAACCCCACAAGAATGAATCCAGATCCAACAGTGTGATTCTCCAAGCCTTTTCTTCGGGGCATTTTCCCTATACAGAGCAATCCAAACAACAGGCTCTTAGAGGATGCTGATGGCCTGTCCACCATCACATACGCTTCAAGCCTAGAGAAAGACTCCAAACACCAGCATACACGTGATTGCAGGATTAGGTGAGGTTGACCAAGGCCTGCATGAATGTTAGGGAATCTAACAGGGGTTGCTCGATGCAGGGAGCTTTGTAAAGAGAGGGGAGAATGGAATCCTTGAGCCTCAGTGACTGGGTTTTGTCATCAGGAAAAAAGAAACTTGACTTCTTTTTAAAGGTGATTTTATTAAATAGAAGACCTGGTGACTGATGAGAAGAAAGGAATTAAATAGATATATACTAGCCCCTTCAAGAACAGTCTTTCTTACACTCCCTGTCCAGGTCTTGTAAGAGCTGCATTTAACATCAGAACATGCAGAAGAGATAGGGTGAAAAGGAGGATGGGGAGGAAAAGGGGGAAGATAAAGCAAGACAAGGCTGGGTAAGGAGAAGCCATCAAAACAAAGCAAGGCAGAGTATGACTTGTTTCTTAGACCTGAGTGAGAGACATGAATCCCAGCTCTCCTCACATGTAAGGGCTCATCCCCTGATGCTGTGTCCACACACTCAAATATCTGGGAGACTCTTTTAAATCTGAATCATTCCTTTTTGCATGGTGACATGTGAATCTCCTCAGAAGTAAAACACAGTTTTATCTGCCAATGAATCCAGTGACATTGATGCATCCGCAGAACATCTTAGGTAGGTAGATAAGCAGCAGCTGATGCATACATCACAAGTTTTCAGGGTGCTTAAAGACATTTTTTGCAATCAGTCAAAATGCTTCATGCAGTTTCCAGTCATACAGAAAAGAAAGAGATTAAAAGTGGGTGACCTCCCCACAACACCCAGTTTTTCCTGAGTAGGTCATGCTTTTAGAACTCCTGGAGTCCTGAATCATTTTAAATTTGCTGCTTTGTCTCCTGGATTTACGACAGCTTACAAAACCAACCGAGGACCCATTTGCTCCAATCCCAGCCCTGCAATGCTTCCCAGTCCCCTGCAAGCTCTCGTGGAAGCAGAGCAATGCTCTTCTTGTCTGAGGAATGGAGCCTTTCCCAGAGCGTAGACTTCTCACTGGGCACACTTGAAGGCTGTGAGCTACAAGTGAGCAGCACCACAACCGCAGATTGCCTCTTACGAAGCAGAGACTCAGCTGAAAGATGTTGAAGAATCTCAGTTGGACATGGGGAACGAATATCCTCTTCCAGGCAGAAGACTGAGGATGCTGGCTGCGTCTCTCCAGCTGTCACTAACACCCTTTGAGAAGTCGTCTTAAACTCTGACGTATTAATGATGAGAACAGCAGGTCAGAACACACGTAATAAAAGCATTCAAAACAGCCAAGTGAAAAACACGGGGTGGTTTTCTCCAGAGAAAATTTTCATTTCACAAAAGCATGTCATCCTAAGAGTTTGATTCTCTTTCCAAGGTATTCCTGCCTTTTCCCTCTGGGTTGTATCTATCTCACAGAGGTGCCATTCAAAATTTCCCAGATAAAATTAGAGTTCACATGAGAGAAATGTCACCATAATTGTTTTCTAATCTAACTCCTTATATAAATGCACAGAAAAATGCAATACTTTTCTTAAAAAAACAAACAAAAAAAACCCCCAACAACTAACAAACCAAACAAGACCTGTGAGATACCAACATCTATTTTAAACAAATGCTTTAATTCAAAGCAACCCTTCACAGGCAGATTATCCACATACCAGCATGTCCTGCTTGTTTCCAAAGTCCTCAAACATACAGACTATTCTTTCCAATTCTCAGATGTCTCAATGCTTCGCAAGATCACAGTTCAGGAGAGCTTTGCTCATAGGAAACTGGCAGAGTACTTCTTCCATGGTGATTGTCTCATGGGCAGCATTTGTCAAAGGTGAAGGAAGCCCATTCCAGTGAGCCCAGCCATGCTGGACAGATGCCTGTGGCTGCTTTTGGTGCTGTCTGTGCTGCCCCACTCTCAGCACTTCAGGGCATGCCCAAAGGGATTTAGCATGGTCAGGAGCCAAGGGGTAGGAGCACAACTCTCAGTACATGATGCTGCAGGAGGCAGTGAGTGACCTTTTTCTCTCTAGCATTCCCCTGGAAACCATCTGGAGAAGGTTCTCTGGACACCTCTCTGTCACTCTCACCTGTTATAAGACAGTTAGTAAGCAGCCTCAGGAGAGAAGGTGGGGACGCTGGTGCTGCCGCTGCTCCCCCCTGGATGCTCACAGCACCATGAATGATTTTTAAAAGGCTGTCAGAATCATGTTCATTAGCCTGACTGGCAGCTTCCAGTATAATTACATAATTTCAGGACTTTAAAAAGTAGAAAAAAAAAAAGAGACATGAAGTTTAGGTGCTAAAAGTGCCAAACCTGTGGAAGGAAGTTAAACCAAACCAAAGAGAAGGGAAGCAGAAAATAAATCCATTCAATCTGTGCAGGAACAGAAAAGGCTTCCCTATACCTCCACCTCCCTGGCTCCAAACCCGTGACTGTGCCCCATGTTATCCTCGAGACCGAGTTGGCCATGAGATGCTGAACTCTGTTCTACAGGAGAAATGAAGATGTTCTTCAAGAGCGATGCACAAAGGGAAATGAACTGAATTTGCGATGGGCCATGAGATTTTTTTCTCTGATGTGAGCAAATCTACGTCTGAAGGGGAGCATGCTAAGCTTCCTGGGCATTTAGCACTGAGAAAGAAAAGTGAATTTTCTGATTCCCAGTTAACAGAAACCTCTCCACAAAGAGACTCAAATGGTAATGGAAAGGCCCAGCAGGTCACTTAGCTCCTTTTTCCTGATGAGGAGGGTGGCATTCTTGATTAGTTTTAGTATTCCTTCAGCTCATTCTATCATGTTGGATACTTGTCTCAAAAATCAACCCACAACATTCCTTCCATAATGACTGTCCTGCTGCTAAGCCCCACACAGCTTCCCCCATGATGGGATGGGGAAAAGAATTGAAAGGCTCAAAGTAAAATGTTCTTGTGGTTAGTGCCTGTTTAGCCTTTGCCTGTTTTGTTTTCATCATGCTGTCCTACGTGCAGATCATCAGGGCCATGCTGAGGATCCCATCTGAGCAGGAATGTCACAAAGCCTTTTCCACGTGCCTCCCTCACCTGGCTGTGGTCTCCCTCTTTGTCAGCACAGGTGCGTTTGCCTACCTGAAACCCCTCTCCATCTCCTCCCAGTCCCTGGATCTGGTGTTGTCAGTCTTGTACTCAGTGGTGCCTCCAGCAGTGAACCCCCTCAGCATGAGGAACCAGGAGCTCAAGGGTGCAGTGTGCAAACTGATGACTGGATATTATTCCAAACACGAACCCATTGCTCTTCCGCACAGCTGTCATCATGGAAATCATTACAGACCTGGGTTGTGGTCTGTAATTATTGTTGATGTTGGTGTTGTGTTACCTGTAATGATGTCATGTCCCCTCTCAGTCACTGTTATCAGTGGTACAGAATCCTCCATGCAGGCAGTTACTAGCTGCATCCCTCAGTGACCAGCACTTGGACCAACACTGTTGAACATCTTTCTGATCCCCCTGTATGCTATGACTGTGTGCACATTCAGCACCTTTGTGGATGGTACAAAACTGGGTGGAGGTCTTGAGCAACCTCCTCTAGTTCACCATGTCCTGGGCAGGTGAGCCAGACAAACTGTTGTTCAGGGCTCCCTTCAAGCATGAGTTACTCTATGATGCAATGAATCATCCCCTTGAAAGTTTTTTGAAGAACGACTATGCTGAGGGAAATAATAAAAAATAGAAAAAAAGGAATGAAAGGATATAGAAAATATGTCAATACAAATATAGGATTTTATTTGAGAATATTTCTCCACTCAAATGGTTTCTAGGGATTATATTTGATAAATTTGATAAAACAAACACGCTTTTCTCTGGTCAGGTCCCAGGCCAGAAGGATCGTGACAGAGGAGTACGCTGTTAGGAACTCAGTTATGCTTACAGAAACTGCTAATGCAGAAGAAAGTGCATGGCTGTGAAGGGGGATGTGAGGTCATTTCATTCTTGGGAGGTGCCAGGCCAGCCACAGGAATGTGGCTGGGACAGTCCCTCGGCCACTGTACCCCCTAGGCCTTCTCCAGGAAGATAGGGATGCCATGTCCATTTTCTTGGGGACATGACACGACAGCAGCAGGCACGTGACTTGGTCATGTCTCTGGGAGAAGCTGAAAGGCCAGAAGCAGTCATGTGGTATAGAAGACCATGTGCAGGTTCGTTCTCAGTGGTGAGGGGAAAGAGCACGAGAAAAGGCTAATGGGTTGGGTTCCATGCTTAAAGGAGGGTTTCTGCGATGGACAAACTTTCCTGGGTAGTGGGGAAAAAAAGGAGAGGGAAAAATATGCCACAAAGTACAACTCAGAAGGTGGAGAGTGGCTATCAGGAGGAAGAACTGTCACTCCAAGGGTCCTGCTGTGGTGCAAGAACGCATCCCAGAGGGAGTCTGGATCAGCCCATGGCTTTGTGTTTCAAGGAACAGCCAGTGAGAGTGGAAGTACCTCAGTGAACAGATGGAACTGCTGGGGTGAGAGCAAAGCAGGGCAGCGAGATGGTGCCTACAGCCTGCACGGAAACAGGGGCAGTTGTCCAACCATGTAGAACAGCCTGCGGTGGAGATGGAAAAGGGTTTTAGCAAATCTGGAAAGCTTGAAGAGAATCCAGCTCTTTGTCCCCTTGGCTATGGCAGCTGTTTCTGACACTGAGGCCTGTGAGAAGACAAGTTGTCCTCATGGCACTGAGGCATCGTTGCCTCCTTGCAGCCCCATGGGGAAGCTGGAAGTTGTTGTGCCATTGTTGTCCTTAACATGGCATTGGATCCCCCACCTTCCATGGTCCCCAGGAAGAGCCCTGAGCCCTCTGTGAGGGACAGCACCGACCTTCCCACAGGCTGCAGGTCACGGCTTGGCCTTTCTGCTTCATCAAGCAAGCCAAGGCTTTGCTCAGCAGCAGAGCTGCCTGCACAGCCCCTTTGCCTACCTGCACTCACAGCCTCCAAGGATGGGCTCTAACAAGGCCATGGGGAGGCTTTCTCGGTCATGGCCCTCAGCGGGGCTTGTTAATGCTTCCAGGGACTGTGGGATTTGCTTCTGACTTGGTGTTCTTGAGAGGTTTCTTAAGTCTCCTCTGAAGACCTCAAGTTCACAGTACCAAAGACACCCTGGGCTCATTACGAATCAGAAAGCTCTGACAAGCCATGTCTCTCCCATCAGGGACATCTGGTCTTCAAGTCTTGCTTGCACAGTTAATGGGATAAGTTTCAGAAGTACAGTGAAAGAGAAAGGCAGGTAATGCTTTTCCAATTGCAATTGATGCAGAGTATCTCGCAAGAAAGTGCGGACAGGTGGGAAAAGCAGTCCCTGGAGATAAAACACTGTGTGGACAGCCTTGCTCCTCAACTCTCCTGCCCCACTATTTCTATCCTTGTCTCCATGGGACTTGCATCGCTTTTCATGAGACTTCTTTAACCAACTCTGCAGCTGAGTGTAGCAAGTGCTTGGCAGTAATTGTTGCCTGCTTTCCTTAGACAATGGGGTGTTAAGACAAATAAAAGAGAGATTTCTTATGGAGGGGGGGTGTGGGGGATAGGGTTAGAAATTAATAAATAAAAATTACATTTCTCAGATATTACTTCAAGCAGATCCCCATGAGGTCTATTGCCACAACTGAAGAGTTGCCCATAGGGAATATTAGAGACACTACTGAAAGACAGTCCAACTTTTCCTCTCTGAACCTTAAAGGAGAAGCTGCATAGGTAAAATGGATTGGCGTGATCATAGAGGAAGAGGAGAAAGGCATCTGGAGATGAACTTCTTAACCCATAGCTGTAAATCAGGAAACCAGGATGTCAGCGTATTCCAAATGTCTTGAATTCCATAGAAGGTGTGAACTTTCGGGAACTCATGAAAAATACTAGGATGTTTCCAAATCTTTTTTATATCTGTAGAAATTCCCCCACTTTGATCTACATATACACAATAAACGGTATTAACAACAGTACAGAGTCTGCCTTGAGACGCCAGCTTCATAACTAATACCATTCCATTTTGCACAGCTATAGGGGCTATTCCTCAAACTCCTTCCTGCAAAGCCTTCGTGGCACCTGCAGGGTCCTTGGCCATCTCTTCCATTGCTGTGCATCTCTTTATCACTGCCTTCTCCAATTCAGGAACCGCTAACCAAGGAGTAACCAAGGCCACAAGAAGGCTGATGATCTGGCCTATCATTATGACATCCATTACATCTGAGAAGCTCATAGGCCACTAGGAGGCACATGGTCATGAAGGCGAATTTGAGGTCCCTGGAGTGTCCAGTTCCCTTGGGGGATGAGCCATCAGCAGCCCAGCTGGTTATGGCTGCAGTAAGAAAGGCACTTGGACTCTGAGACAAAGTGTCATTTCAAATGGCCTTGGTTAGAGCAAACTCTCCTCACACGGAGACAATCGTGTCAGCTGTATTCCGTCCCTTCTGAGGCTGGAAACACAGAGTTTACAGTGTTGGGAGAGTGGTGCAGCAAGTTGTGCAGATCCTGCCTGCAGAAGGCTTATCCCACATTGTCTCCTGTGAGACCTTGAAGTGCTTTCTGCCAGGGAAACCCATTCTAGTCATCACTTCTCGTGTTCTAAGAGGAGATGTTCACTTGGGAGTTGGTAACTGCAGTCCCAGGTAAAGGTAAGGGCGAGCGGTTGGCCATTCACCAGCAGCTTCCTGCAGATTTCTTCTTCCAATATGGCTTATTCTGCAACCCAGGGACACACTCAGCACAGCACAGCCTGAAGGCCAAGAGGTACGTGGAGCACAGCACAGGCCTGCTCAGGTTTCCTGTGACACTCATCACTAACTCCTTCATGTACAAAGGTCTTCTGCTCACATTCTCTGAACCCCCTGATGAAGGTTAGAAGGAGAACAACATTTCCTTTCGACTGCTAGAGAAAGAGACCTTTACTTGAAGGCCTTGGTTGAAGGGAAAGTGGAAGATGATCCCTCACCAACATGGCGCAAATGCTCTCATGAACTTGTTTTGAACAAAAAGACAATGTAGGAGTGGTGAAAATTCTGGACAACATCTTTGAGTCAAGTATGGGTAATCTGGTAAAGTAGAAATGAAGGGCAAGTCAGCAAGACAAATTGTAGCAGGGCTGAGTATAGAGGAAAGATCACCTCCACCAACCCCTGGGCAGAGCTTCCTAATGCAGCCCTGGATGCCATTGGCCTTTTTTGAAAGGTGCAAAGCCAGGAGAAGAAGAGGCTTTGGGGACAACCTGGTAACAGCTTTCCCATGTGTTCTTGGGTCATATCAGCAAGAAAAGGCAAACAGGTTTATGCCTCTTGTGCATGACAGGACGATGAAGGCAATGGGCATCAGCTGAAGCAAGGGAAGACAATCTTTCTCCCCATAACAGCAAGGAAGATGTGTATGACTGCGAGTGAGGTCAGTGAAGAGTCACTGAGATGCTCAGGGGCTGGAACACTTTCCTGGGAGGGGAAACTCTATATGCTGGGTTAAAGCTGGCTGGACAGCCAAACCCCAGGAGTGGTAGTAAATGGAGTGACATCCAGGTGACGGCCCATAAGGAGTGGTGTTCCCCAGGGCTCAGTGTTGGGGCCAGTCCTGCTTCAGAACTTTATCAATGATGTGGCCAGGGGGATTGCGTGCACCCTCAGTGAGTTTGCATACAACAACAAGTTGGGTGGGAGGGCTGATGTTCTTGAGGGCAGGAAGGTTCTGCAGAGGGATCTGCATGGGTTGGACAATTTCAATGAGTCAAGTTGTATGAAGTTCAACCAGGAGAAGTGCTAGTTCTGCACTTGGGTCACAACAAGCCCACACAACGCTACAGGCGTGGGGCAGAGTGGCTGGAAGGCTGCCCTGGTGGGAAAGTACCCTGAGAGTGCAGGTTGACAGATGGTTGAGCATGAGCCAGCAGTGCGCCCGGGTGGCCAATATCATCCTGGCTTGTATCAGAAAAAAGGTGTATCAGAAACAGTGTGGCCAGCAGGACCAAGGCAGTGTTCGACCCCTTGTAAATGGCTGAAGCCAAACCTACAACACTGTGTTGTCATTTTGGGCCCCTCATTTCAAGAGAAATGTTGAGGTGCAGGGGAAGGCTCCTTGCAGCTCTCACTCACCGCTGGTGGACCCCTTGCACTGGCAGACCCCGCAGGGAAGGGTGCTTGCCCACTACCCCATGATGCCTCTCCACAGCCAGGACAGACCCCCAGCACAGCCCCACCAGCGTTCCCCAGGAAGGGGCATGTGAACGCCACACAGCTTTGCTACCCTGACAGCAAGACCAAGATTGACCTCTGGCCCAGACCAGAGAGTGGAGAGGACAAAAACAACCCAAAAGTACCCCAAGGTCCCCTCCCAACTCCACCCTCAAGGAAGGCTGGCCAGCACACAGATGTTGGCATTGTAGGGTCGGCGGTACTAGCCCCGTGTCTTCCCCTTTCACATGAAATTCAACTCCCAAAACAAAACACAGCTGAAATAGGAAGCTACGGTGGGAATGGGAAATCTGCACTGAGCACAGGAAAGCATCAGCAGGATGGGAAACCATTGAGATGGGAAGTTGTTCCAGAATTAAAAGTCAAACCGTCACAACGCTGGCTGAAGCAGGTGCTGGTAGAATGATCGCCATGGGGACAGAACACTGTTTGCCCCAACAAATGCCAACTGGCCAGCCGCCACGGCACATATTGCAGCAAACTCCTCGTGGTGCTCCTGCCCTCCGGGTAACCCCCAACCAGCTCTGCTGGCCAGAATCTCACCCCATCACCCCCCTTTGCTTCCCCCAAGAGAGAGGTTTCCCCTCCAGCTGCTGATGGTGTCAGAGGTGCTTAGCATGAGCTTCAGCACTCCAACCATGCCACCACCAGTCACTACTGGCATGCTGCCCTCTGCCAAAACCACAACAAAGCCGCAAGGTGAGGTCTGGGACTGGCAGAGCCTGTAGATGGGTGGCCGTGCCAAGGAAAGCTTGCATTGCCCTGGGGGTGGATTGGATTTGTTGTCATTTTTGAGAAGTGGGGACCACCCCAGCAAGCCCAGAGAAGCCCCTGGACCTGCCAGAGCTGTGGCCAGATGCCTTCAATGAGGCCTCTCCTGAGCTGGCAGAGGACAACCTGCAGTTTCAGGATGAGCATTTGTCCACCATGGACAGCAGTGACCCGCTCACATGGCTTGACAGCATCCTGGAGCTCCCTGAAGTTCTCAACAGCTGCTGTTTGACAACCCTTCTCAACAAGCTCCCAGAGCTCTCAGAAAACGTGGCAAATGGTGGCTGCTCCATAGAGCAGACAGTGACTGCAAGGCTAGGGGACAGCAAAGACACCGACAGTGGTGTCCCTGATGCCCATGTCTTGACCACCACCCTCACCTGACCTCTTGGAGTACATGATGGAGGGCAAATGTCCAAAAGAAAAAATTGGCGGCCGCGACGCAGGAGGACACCAATTCCTCCTGGTGGAAGGTGGCAACATCCCCCTGTCGCATGCTGGTCTGAGACCGGAGCATTGTTCTGTTTGTCTTCTCGGGAACAGAATTAAGACTCAAAACAGAGTCAAGAGCCAAGGAACTTTATTTGCCCAACAATCAGTCTGCAAATGCAAAGGGAGAGAGAGCGAGAGAGAAAGACCGAAAGAAAGGAAAGAAAGAAGGAAAAATAAAGAAAAGAGTTAAGAGCAATAGCTACCACCCGGAGCTGCAGCATCTCAACAGTCCGATTCGTTTCCAAGTCCAGTGGCAGAAGGTTCTGTCCAATGTTAGGTGATTCCGTTTTTTATAGTGTTGTTACAAGCTGTTCTGCTACACCACACCTTCCACCCGGCAATGGTGTACGTGCCCAACATTCCTCAGGGGCCTCCAGGTACCTTTATCCCCCTGACCCCTGGTCTGGGCACAAGCACAGGGGTTTGGTTAAGTTTTGCAGGATCAGCCTCCCCTGTTGCTCCATGGCATCAGTCAGCTTCCTCCTTAAACCTCTGCAGTGGCAGTGGTGTGATCTTCCTGCCTTAAATCTCTTCTGTAGCAGTGATATCTTCCTGCCTTAACGACGTACAGATCATTCACTGCGGTGATGGCCTGAGCTTCCTGCCATAGCAATGTTGAGAAAACACATCTGCTATGGCGATGGTGGGTCTCACCAGCGCAGTTTCTCACACCCCCTTGCTGGACCCCAAGGGGAAGCAGGGTGGGCTGGCAGCGCTCCTCCCCACCTGCCTTCCAGGGAGTCCCATGGAGCTCTCTCAGGTGGGTACGATGGACACTTCAGAGGAGAGCTGAAGTGTCCAGAAAACCAGAAGGGTCCAAAAGACCACAAGACCAGAGGGTTCCCAGAATGGTCCCCCAGAGAGTCTCCTGCAGATCCTGCTGCAGAGTCCCCTGGCCAGACCCACGGCTGCCGCTCAGCATCATCTGCCCCACATGGCCCAATTGGTGGAGGAGGCACTGCAAAGTCAGCCCCGGGTCATTTTGACCCACTTGCAGTCACCACTGGGTGTCCCCTCCAGATGGGTGGTGCCCAGATCAAGCAAGGCTGCTGGCAAAAAAGCCAAGCACCCTGCACTGGCTGGTACCCCCAGGATGCTAAAGACCTCCCTACGAGACAGCATGACACCCAGGAAGTGCAAGAAGATGGTGGTCTGCTAGGTGGCAAAAAGCTCCAAAACCCTCTGGGAGGGGAACCTGGACAGGGACGGCACAACTGCGGGCTGTAGTGGGCAGCAGGTGGGCGGCAGCAAGCAGAGGGCATCCAACAGCGACTCCGTGCTCACCAAGTGAGCCAGAACCCTGAGGGACTCCAGGAGACAAAGTGCTCCACACTGCCCCAGTCACCGTTGATATATTGATAGAGAAGGTGTGGAGCACAGATCCCTGTGACGTGTGACCTGCACCCGCCCACTACAGCCCCAGCCCTCTCCCATATCTCTCCTTAATTCATTAAAGGCTTGATGTTCCGTGCACAGTGCCTCTGCTTGCGGTCATTCACGCAGAGGGAGATGGGGGTTAATGCAGCCCCTGCTGCATGCAGAGAACCGACCTTCCACACTCCCCTCTGTCTAGGTGACACCTCCACCGACATGACCCACGCTCTAAAGCAGTTTCAAATGAAGGGACTTCCCATCAAGGGAGGCAGCCTTGGCAGGGGTGAGAAACAAAGACCAGGTCGTGAAAAGAACACCGTTAGCTAAGTTACGCAGGAAGAAGCCTTCCAATGAGGAAAGTTCTGGCAGCAAGGGAACACAAGCTGGTAAGGTCTTGGGATCCACTGACACCAACAGAAAATGAGTTAAAAATAGGACAAAGATAATTGCAGGAGTGGGAGGTGGCGACCTCCAACTCAAATAGTTCCACCCGAAAGAGGCCAAGACCCTGCTTGGAGAGCATGCGTAGTTTGGTAAAACACGTCAGTAGTGCTATTGAGGATGCATACGTATTTGCATTAGAAGTGAAAAACCGGTAACCAAACCTGTGTATGACACATGACTATGCAATGTATGGCACTCTGAGAAAGGCCCTGAACCCCTTCTCAGTATTCCAATTGGATCAAAAAAATTTCTGTGCACTTTTTAATTGATGGAGCTGTCCAAATGTCAGTAGTCACTGCTGACCCGGCCAAGGCATTACATACACAATCTGGCTGCCGCAAAGTAAGGTATACCGGAATAGAGGGAGTAAGTAAGGAAAGCTAAGTGGCCAAAATTAATTTATGGCTACCCCGGCCAGGAAAAACAAATGGCAGATGCAGAAGTGCTCGCTGGAGAACCTGAGAGTAACATTTTGGGATCTGTCCTGCCATATGGTCGGTGCAGGAAAACGCCTGGCCGGTCTGTATGGTCTTTTGCTTCTCTGGTGACAGCAGATGAGGAAGACGATAGGGAGCCCCACATAATTACTGGGTGGATGTGGGAGAAAAATGGAACAGGGAAATTAATTTGTCTGTTACAACCATCCACACCTCTTCCTCGCTCTCCAGTTACCAGTTAAAACAATGCCCCTTGCCAGCAGCAGCAAACTCCGCTATGGATGGGGTGGTGGCACATTGAGAAAAGAGAGGTATCAGCACTAGAGCCCACTCTCCGTACAGTTTTCTGCTTTGACCAGTCAGAATGCCTTATGGGCAATGGCACCTAATTCTCGGTAGCCGCAAGTTAAATGCTAACTCCCTTTTAGTGTGGCAGTGCCCAACAAGACCCAGCTGGTGACACAAATACAGGGAGCCTCCCTGATTTGGAAGGCTCCTTTTGATATGGGAGATATGTTCCTCTAGATTCCGCTCCACATCCAAGATAAAGCCCAGTGTGCCTTTACCTGGAAAGGGACTCAGTACGTTCTCAATAGGCCTCTGTAAGGATATAAACACTGCCCTGCTATTGCTCACAATGCTCTGGCTGTAGTCTTAGCACAGATCTATTCCACCTGGCATCACAGTGTATCGGTACATTGATGGAATCCTCAGCGGGTGAGAAGGGACAGAAAGCATTAGAGAGACAATGAAAACCATTTGGGAAACACTGATCAAGTTGGACTCAAAGTCCCAGAATCAAAGTGCCAAGGGCCAGCACAAGAAGGTAGATTCCAAGGAGTCTGGTGGGTTAGAGGAGCTGCCTCTGTTGCACCAGAGACACTGGAACAGAAAGCATCTGGGCACAATCCATCTAGTATGCTGGAACTACAAGTTTGCATTCTGGTGTAACCGTATTCTTGCCTTTTCTGTCATTGCTCAGCCCTGGTATAATTTGTTAAAAAAGGGAAAATCATGGCAGTGGACATCTGATCAGCTCTGTGGTACCATCATGTTCCCATTCCTATTCAAATACAGGAACTTATTAGTAAGCATGGGCTAATTCCTGGCACACCATGATTCGCACAGTAGCCCACAAATCCCTCAACTAGTTTTGTTCTGCCTGTATTGATGACAGTTAGATGGCTCTACGTTATGAGGGAAAGCAGATTACACAGCTTGCTCGTTTGATGTGCAGGGCTGTGTTTCAAAGGACTATGACAAGCCCAGAAGAGCACAGCATAGTACGGCTTACGAATCAAGTAAATATCACATCACAAACCATACTGCATGTGGCTTCACGAGAAACTGGGGTTTATGTAGGTGCATGGGAAGCGGGTCTCTTGCTCAAAACACAGCAAATACTGTTTAAAAGTATTCATATACTGAAACAATAAGATGACATACTTTTTCATTTGCCTCTAAATCCCCATGTAGATGTAATTCCTGAAATCGTACAGCTTGAGGCACTTTTCATGTAAAGCCAAGAAAGCTCAACTCAGAAGGCAAAGAACCTTACTAACAGAACAGATCATCTGTGACTACAAGACACCTTCCCTCTCATTGAAACAGAACAGCATAGTTAAAAGCAGGTTTTAAATTCCACGTGGAGATATTCAGAGCTTGAAAACTACAGGACATACACTTTTCATCAAAAAATATTCCATTCCTTTCCACTTCTCTGTCAGCCTTAGCCTAGTGTTTCTTATTTTTCATGCTGCAGCACAGAAAGCCAGTCCCCACAGCTGCACAAAGGCTTCCACTGCCAGTGCGCAAAGCATTGAGGAGTCTGGGCTCCGTCTTGGCTGTACAGGAACGACCCACCTCAAATGCACTACACAGCCTGCACCTGGGGGTATCACAGAGTGATACTTAATCACTGCTTTTCCTCCCAGTAATAACAAAACAAAACAAAACAAAACAAAACAAAACAACCAAACCAAACCAAACCAAACCAAAAAAAAAAAAAAAAAAAGGGAAAAAAACCCCAAACCCTCCTTGCTTCCACAGGTCTTCTTACCAGGCGAGAGGTTTATGGAAGTGACGACTGATTTCATCTAACATACAAGCCACCTTCTGAACAATTTTCAGAGCTGTCCAAAAAAACCCCAGATCTTACACATCAATCAGTCCAAAGAAAGTACAGAGGTCTCTGCACTACTAGGACACAGGCAGGAACACTTGGATTTACTAGACACCTTTGTAAAAGCAAAAGGCGTTACACAACCGTACCAGATCCTTGACCAAAAGACTTTTCAAACCACCTGTTTTTTGACACAGTCCCTGCACTTCAACTCTTCCACCCATGACAATATTCTCTCAGGGATCAGACTTGCCTGCTCTGATCAGAGAATCAGTCAGCACAGTTCACTTTGAACCAAGCTAAAAACAAGGCCCAACCTCTACATTCACACTTGGGATACACGGCTCCTAGCGCAGGGCTCACACTGCGGTCCCACCTGAGGTACGTATCTGAAGTTGCATCTCCCATGGGTCAATTATTCCCCCTTAGAGCTCCCTTGAAACTGAAGGCTCGTGGTCAGTGAGAAAAGAGAGTTCCTTACCTCTTGTGCAGTCAGGGCACGTTCTCCCGTTAAAAGCAGCATGCTCAGGCCTCTCATTTGTGTACAATCTGTTCAAAGAGCAAAACCAAGTCTGAAGATTATTCATTTGCTTCTTTAAAGCACCTACCATTTGCAGCATTCGGCCCCCAGAAGACAACTTCTCACAGGTGCTCCAAGACACCTCTTATGAGAGGCAGTACAACAGAATCACCAGCAACCAGGTCTGTGCCCTCTGGGACAGATTTCAAAGCTCTTTGGAGGATTGCATTGGATTTGCTGCTTTAGACACTCCCATTGTGTGGATTTACTATTTGACTGGCAAAAGTTTTATGTACCACACATGTGAACATCATCAAAAAACCTACTGTAATGATCTCATTCATAAATAGACACAATGATTCTCTTAATATCACACGTTGAGAACTCAATGGATGCTCCTACCATGGCAGTGCTTCCCCTCTGTACCCACTGAACAGGCAAAAAGATGGATTAAAACAACATCATCAAGCTCTGAAGCAAAACTTCTGTGTTCCTTTAGCTGTAATTTAGAGCTTCATTGAGTGCTGAAGAGTGTCAGCCTGACAGCTCTGAAGCGTGAAGCGTTTATCCTCTGTGCCAGATTCGCACAGGCACTGGCCACGCAAGCTGCCTGCATACTCGCTGCCCTGCAAACGCAACAGAGAAGTAAGGAAAATACAATGGAGACAGAAATGACCTTCCTCTACCTATGCCGGCAGCTTCTTGCCTCCAGCATTCCTGCACCTCAGGAGCTTGGGAAATGACAGCAAGAAGTGAAAGTTCCTGAAAATACTTTGCCTGACACACCACAGTGTAGCACTTCCATATGCCCACACCACACTTCTGGCTCCCAGCTGCTCTCCTGTGCTTCCCTTCAGCTACCTGAGGGCTGCCTCTTCCGTCTCCTCGGATCTGGCCAGCTAAAGAACACCCAACTTATGGCTCTCACATTCTGACCCTTCTTCTTAACATCTTCTTGATGGTCTCTGCATTCTGCCCTCCAAATAAAGGAGCTTATCATAACAGGACAAGAGTATACTGGTTGCTTGGTTTGGTTTTGGTTGTTGTATTTTGTTGGGTTTTTTGGGGGGTGGTTTTTTTGTGTTTGTTTGTTTTGTTTTTTGGTTTGTGTTGGGGTTTTGTTTGTTTGTTTGTTTGTTTGTTTGTTTTGTTTTGTTTTCCTGTAAGAAAGCCAAGTAATTAAAAGGGAAAAAACCAAAACAAAACCAAAATGACAGCTAAGTGGAAGTTTCATTTGGTGCTTAAACCACTTGAATACTTACGCTACAGCTGAGAGCTGGCCCTTAGTGGCTGATCAAGATAAAGCTCCAAATCCTTCCACTGAGGTTTCAAGTTACCAAATAACTTCATCGAAGGGAAGGCAAAATGGGTAAATACAAACATTGCCATGTGTTTACAGGGCTTTCTCAGCACAGTGTTTCTCTTATGGCACCAAACTTTCCGGTACGAAGAAATACAAATTTGAAGTCCTATTATAGGCAACATACCCTTAAACCAACAGCAGTGACAAAAGAGCCCAGATATTGACTTGTAGAATGGGAGATCACTCGTGACTTTCTCAACAGCTTCTACTATTGATGAAGCTTATAACAACCTCGCCATTTGGGAACAACATACTTGCTAGTGTTGGTCTGGCTGGAACCTCAGCAGGCTGGCGTCTTCATCTTTGCAAGTTTCCAATCCCAGGAAAGAACGAATTGAAGAAGAACTAAGCAGAAGGAAGGGCAGCAGGTACCGCTTTCACCTAACTCTCACCTGGGTGCAGAATGAAGCTTCTTTCTAAACACAAAAATTGCATCTCCATCAGGAGGATACTGGCTATGCTAGGAAGTGTCTTTTTCCCACCCTTTGCTTCACTAACGTGCTTTTTGGCCCAGGCAGTTATCTCCCAACACAGAGATGAGAAAGTATTGGGAATCATCCATTCTATACATTTGTAGAGAAAAGCTGTTGCCCACTGAGCTGTGTAGCTGTAAGGGTAGGGGCTGCAATGCTCATGTTCCTCTGCCAACAGCAGTTGTCTTTGCCTTACGCCTTAGCATATCATAGGTGAGCCCCGCGGTGAGAAAAACCTGCTCACAGCTTTCTGGCTGGATGTGCAAGGATACCACTAGTGTGGCTGGCACAAGGGGATGTAAGGGCTTGGGATGTTTAGAACTGGTCTCCCATTTATCACAACTGTGTAGCATGAAAAATTATTCTGATCGTGTTTCACAGTTCCTTCAGAGCCAGGAGGAATATCATCACAGGAATTCTCATGCCACTGAACTGGCAGCAAGCTATACAAGCCTTTTAGTCCCTTTTGATTCTTTTGCGCTTGTTCCATAAAAACATTCCCCACTCTCCAGCTCACCAGCCCTCAAAGAGGAAATGTCCCATCTGCCACACGCTTGTCATAAACTACACAGGATATGACAAAGGTTCAAATATATCAGAATGTATCAAATCAGAAACTTTCAAATACAGAATGAAAAAAGAAAATAAAAATGTCTGGTAGTGGGGAAATTATTTTCTACCTTGACAGTTAGGTTCTTAAGCTGCCAGTGATTAACATTAATGTCTCTGTATTTCAAGGTCATGATGGCAACAGTTCTGATATTGGTGGATATCAGCAAGAGATTCCCTGCCTTTCACAAGCTCTGTGGCTCCAACTACACATCGCTATGGATTTGGTTTTTGTTTTTGTTTTTGTTTTTTTAAAGAAGTGCTTTTGTTTTTTTAAAGAAGTGCTTATCACGTTAGAATCTGTCACTCACAAGAGCAGATTATAAGTAAAATAGCATTATACTTCTCTTGATTTAAATACTGTTTAGTAGTATATAGGTAGTTAGCTGCACTGCTACACCGAACCACAAGAACATTAACACCTCCAGCTTCATAGACACCCATAATTTATTTTTGTAAGAAGCAAATGACTAAACATGGAACAACGCTATATGAAAGAGCAAAAGAACACACACAATCCGCATTTCCCTTTTTGGACTACTAATTGACCATCTCTAACAGCAGGTAAGCCTGGATTAAAAATCAGTCACATCTGGATCCCAAACAGGGCACGGGTTACTGTATGCCACAGACCTGGACCTGACTCTTGAAAGGAATCGCACACAAAAGAAAAGTTTAGATGGTTTTGCAGAAGTTTGACTAAGTCTCAGCCACTTTACTTGGGACATGCACTACAGTAAGGTATGTGCACTACAGCACCATTGGAAGTAAAGGAAACAAGTCTTGCAGTTCAAGTTCAACACTGCATCCACAAATGAAATGAGGCTGCTACGTTTGAGGAACATGGATGGAAACCTCACCTGCCATCCCAAAGTTAAGCTACAGCTTTTCTTCCCTTTTTGTCACTTTCCTCAGCCTTGGTACATATTTGCAGAGTCTGAAGCAAAGGCCCATAGCTTCTTCGTGCCTGTAACAGTGAATGTCCTGGTTTCACACATTGGTTTCTTGTGCGGCACCACACCCTACATTTGCCTTCATAAATGCATCCTTACACTAGGGAAGGGAAGGAAAATTACCAGTCATGCCATCATAGTGCCCACAGGGCAACAGAGTGCCCTGCTTGTAAGGGGAGCTAAGACAGTAAATAACCCTCAAATACCTGGCTAAAGAAGCACAGTTCAATCTCATGCTTGGAGTCTCACTATTGACACAATCTAACAAGAAGACATGTTAAGGAAAGAAAAGTTGTAATTAAATTAATTTTCTTTTCTTTCCTCTCCTGATGGTTTACCACCCAGAGCAGGCTGAAGTTCTGAACCTGCAAAGTGCTCCTGGGACCACACTTGTATGCTCACTCTGGGAAACAAAGACAGCTGTCTGAATTCTTTTGCTGGTACAGTCTTTCTTGAGTTTCAAGTTGGAATGAAATGAAAAGCTGCCATCAGTCCCACTTTTGGCACAGAGGTGCAGCGATGGTTCATGCACATGCCTGCACAGAAACGCAGCCGAGGGAAACAGTCCCTTGGGTCTCAAATACAGAAACAGCACCGAAAACCTTGACTGCTGAGACAGTCACGGCAGCGTTCTCCCGGGTCAATACATAGCATGCTCGTGGCAGGATCACCTGCACAGCCCCTTCTGCTCCCCCTGCCCCTCTGGCCACCTCCCGCCCCTCTCTGGCCACCCCTCCGCCTTGACCCACCTCTCCCTGCCACTCGGTGCCTCTCTCCCCCTAGTCCCTGCCCCATGGAGGCTCCGGGGCTGAGGTCCGTGCCAAGCAGCCCCGGGCAGTGGCCATGGAGCCTGCAGGGCCAGGCCCAGAGCCTGGTGTCCCCGCAGGGCCTGACTGCAGGGCAGGTGTGCCCCATGGCCTGCTGGGAGAAGTTGTGCCCCGGGGCATACTGAGAGCTGTAGGCCCAGGGCTGCCCCATGGCCAGGTTGTTCCCAGGGCATGCTGGGAGCTGTAGGCCCGGGGCTGCCCCATGGCCATGTTGTTCCCAGGGCATGCTGGGAGCTGTAGGCCCGGGGCTGCCCCATGGCCATGTTTTCCCAGGGCATGCTGGGAGCTGTAGGCCTGGGGCTGCCCCATGGCCATATTGTTCCCAGGGTGTGCTGGCAGCTGTAATTGCCCACCCTCAGCTTCCTGGCAGCCACGTTGGGCTGGGGGGTCGCAGCCTGTTTTGGGTCTGCGGACAGGCTGAGTGGGGGCTGGGGCCGGCCATGGGGCGAGGGAGGCCCTTGGGCTGGCGCAGGGGTGTCTCCTGCCTGCTGGCTGCCTGGGGGTGTGTGTGGGGGGAGCTCCCACCCCCCAGCGTGCCGGGCCCCCGGGCAGCTGGAGTCAGGCTGGGCTGGGGCAGCCCTGGGGGAAGCCCAGTCCCCTTGAGGGACTGGGAATATGCAGCTGCCTGGGAGAACTACCAGCCAGAGTATGCATGTTCAAGCCTTGCTTCTCTTGCTGGAAAATAGTTCATTTTTATATACAGCCTCTCACCACCGAGATCCAGGCAGTAGGGATTGTGCCCTGTGGGGAGCAGCCTGGTGACTGGAGCCTGCTGCCCTTCAGTGGCAGAGCTGGATGCTTCTCGCTGGCAGGATTAAGTTGTAAAGAGTCACCAGGAGAGGCTGCAGCTAAAGCAGTGATTAATTTGACTTACTGAATAAGCTCACCTAGGGGTGGCAAGCCTTCTGAGGCACCTGGGCTATAACAATAGCCAAGGGAAGTGGGGTAACAGAGCGCTGCTGTCAAAACCATATAGCACCGAGAATAAATGAGGTTCTATAATACCAGCAGAGTGCATGTGCCCCAAGAAAGTTCAGCAACTTGTTGACCACCAGTAGTCTCAAAAGACCCCAAGAAAGCCCCACAGGAGCAAAGTGACATACACAAGTGCCTTATGCATATGTAAATAATTTCAGGGAACTATTTAGTGTGAAGTACAACTTGCCATCTGAACATGCCCAGAAAGGACCCTGAGGGGCTGGATATTGAACGGTGGAGCATGTTGATAGGTCACAGTTTTTTTCTTTTCCTTCCCTCACAAAATTCCACTTTTTTTTGATAGTAAGTGAAACCACATATATTTCAATGTGTTTTCTCGATTGGAAATTTTTGCCCAACATATGGGATCTCCAGGTTTAAACCCTGGTGCAAGAAAACCCCAACAAGGTCACATGTCTGGAATAAAGGTTTGCAAGTCTGGGGTATACCATGGTTCTATTCCACGACTCACAACTAATTGTTCACAAACAATTCCTGAGGAGAGTATTCTCATGGGATAAGGGATTTATTTCCCGTGTTTCAACTCTATTATCTGTATTGGACAAAAAGTGTTTAAGGGACCAAGCCCCTACCCCATTTGTTAGGCATTTGAATATGCCAACCCGGGGACATCAGGACTTTGTGTTTGTGGTGTATGGATTAACTGTGGCGTCTCAATACATACTGGATCCCCCCTTTGCAAGGGGTCCAAGTCCCCTGCCCAGTAGGCATCTCGTTGAGGGGCCCACCAGGACCTCCTCTGCCAAGCTGCTTTCCAGCAAGGTGACCCCTGACTGTGCCGGGGCCTGGGCTTGTTCCTCCACAGGCACCAGACTCGGCACTTGTTGGACTTGAAGAGGTTTCTGCCAGCCCCTTTCTCCAGCCCAGCCCGATCCCCACACGCCACCCACTGTGGTACCAGACACCCCCACCCCCTGTTTTGTGGGTGCAAGCCGTGCCCAATGCCTGCTTGTCCCCACTGGGTTCAGGCACTCAGAGTGACAGAGCCCCAGCTGCGGGACGGATGGATGAGCCCCAGCACCAGGACAGAAAAAAGACTGAACATTTCAGATGGGGGGCAGCCCAGGGGGTTCCCAGCCCTGCACCCTGGCCAGCTGCTCACTGGCAGGGAAACCCGTTGCTCTTCTGGGAGCAGCGCTGCCACCACGGGGGCTTGCAGAAGCAGATGCAGTGGGGCCAGCAGTCGCATCTCCACCAAAGCTTTGAGCAGCCCCACAGGCGGGAGCAGCCCTCCTGCAGGCACAGTTCTGCCCAGCACAGTCCTGAGGCCGCCTGCCCACGTGCCCTGCCCACAGGCACCCGGTGCTGGGGCCTGGGCTCTGCTGGGGTGCTCCTGCCCACCCCCACGTGGATGGTGCTGCCCAAGCCCATGGAGCTGATTCTGTCTGGCGCCAAGGGGCTCCTCTTCGTCACCCCCACCGGGCTCCTTCTGCCGATCTGCATAGGGCTGCTTCTGCTTGGCACCGTGTCCTGCCCTTGGTCTTTGTCTCCATCTGCTGTCTTCCCTGAGTCTGCATCTGCCCCCAGCAGCTCCACTCAAAGGCCCTGGGGCCACCCTCTGGGCTGCAGCAGCCTGGTTAGATCTGCTCCTCTTTCCTGGCAGGGGGGAGGAGGGCACTGCGGGGGGGGGGGGGGGGTCCCACCACAGGCTTCCTTTCGCAACTTGGCCATCATCACTTGCAGAAACTTTTGTTAGTGCTGGTCACTATGAGGGTGTCCTGGACGATGTGGATGACCTCCTTGATGAGGTTCTGTGTAACCACAGCTATGGCTGAGGGGCTGCTGGGGGTGGCCTCACATGGATGGGGCTCTGTGCTGTTTCCCTGCCATCCATGAGGAACTCCTGCTCTGGCAGCTCCAGTGAGAGGTCCTGGCCAGGGGCGATTCCCAGCTTCCCCACTGGCACCGAGTGGCCCTGAGGGACTGGGAATGTGCTATGCAGGTTAGTGCCACTGGTCTGGGATGCGGTAGAGGGAGCCCAGGGTAGAGGAGCCACTGCACGACAGGGAGGGCAGCCCGGCCCGTGGGGACTGGTGGTCCCTCCGCAGAACATCTGCACTTGCCCTGCAGTGGAGGATGGGGAAGAAAGAGAAGGCTGTTGCCCTGCAGTGCTCATGCACATTTGCAAGCCCACGTGTGGAGTTCCAATTTCTGCTAGTGAGGACTGGCAGGTTTCTTGGACAGGGAGACTGGGAAGGCAGTCAGGTGTCGGGTGGCCTGAGGGTCCTGACATCTTCTTCCTCAGCCAAAGTGCCACGAGTCCCTGAATCACACAATGGTCGTTGTTGGAGGGAACCTCTGGAGATTATCTAGTCCACCCCCCTGTAAAAGCAGGCTGTGCTAGAGCAGGTTGCACAAAATTCTGTGCATGTGGCATTGGAATGTCTCCAGAGGCCTCTCTGGGCAGCTTGTTCCAGTGATGTTAGTTGGAGTGCTGTGTGAGGGTCCCTGCGCTGGTGGGGGGCAGTGCCTGTACCAGCTGCAACATCAAGGCACTGCAAAGGGGCAGGGAGATGATGAGCACAACAAGCCCATGCCACGCTCCCTCCCCCCACACATCACAATGCCTGTTGCCAGGTCCCTGATGGCTGTGGAGGCCACCTGGCCCTGGGCACCCTCTGCTCCAGGGTGTGCTGGAGCTGTCTTTGCCCTGGAGCTGTCTTAGGCTCGCTCTAGTCCACCCAGGATGCCTCCTGAGCCCTTCCTTGCACCCCAGACCCCTCTGCAGGGACTCTAGCACCAAAAGAAAGCCCACTGGACTCGGGGCCTGGCCCCCTAGATTTGGCCATTCCCCTTGAGTCTCCACGGCACCCCTCCATAGGTGTCTGTAATGCCCCAGAGCCTTGTGCTGCTCTCTAGCCAGATCATGGGAGCCCTCCTGAGGCAGTCAGGGCAACTCAGGCACTCTGTTTGTCCCACAGTCCCTCAAGGAGCCCTGCAGGGTCCCTCTGGCCCCCTTAGCACCTCTGTACTCTGCCTGGAAAAATTGCTGAGCGCGTCATGGTGCAGGGACATGGCGGAGCAGTCAAAGCAGCTGCTGTGCTTTCACTGGGTACCTGGAGACCCATGGGACAAAGTTATGATGGACTCTCCTCTAACTTCTCCCCTCCTTTGTTCAGTCTTTAAGCATCATGGTACATTGCATATTCGTTGTTATACACAGGCTTGGCTTGTGTATGCTGAAGGAGGTCTGAACTAGATGAGGTCCCAGTCAGCCCCTCTCTCCAGCCTGCCCAGGTCCCTTGGGATGGCACCACGATGCCCTGGCCTAAGTGCCGCTCCTCCCGCTTTGGTGTCATTTACCAAAGTGAGGGTGCCTTCTGCCCCGTCATGGAGACCATTAATTAAGGAAGGTGTCAAAGAGGTTTGCAGCCAGTACTGACCCCTGGGTGCCACCGCTAGTTCCTGGCCTCACACCAGACTTGGTGCCACCGAGCAGCACCCGCTGGGCCCGGCTGTTCAGTCCTTTTCAGTCCCGCTCGCTGTCAGCTCACCCAGCCCTTTTCCATTTGAGTGACTTGAACTCCATGTTTAAAAGGAAGCGATGTCAAGAGGGGCCCATGCAAGCACACAGCTTTCAAAATCCCATGGCATAAACTTCCCACACTGGGTATTTTCACCAACTCCCCCAAAACCTAGAGAAGTACATGCCCCCTCAGTGACTTGTGCAAGGCCAGCAACTGCTTTTAATTCTGGCTTTGGCTTCTCTGCCGGTGGGTTCCAGATGAGTGTTGTTTTTGCAGGGTGATCCCCAAAGCAGAAGAGGGATTAAAGCTCTTCCTCAATGGACCTGTGGACAGGTGGGCCAGCTGGTGGAGCTGTCCCAGTCTCTGGAAGCTCCCTCTGAGCTCTTGGTGACCACAGGCAGCACTGGGAGGAGGGACAGGGTGGGCTGCTGGTGCTTTTTGTGCAGCTTGTTCCCTGTTGGGGTCACTTGCGGTGCTTCCTGGATCTTCCTCCTCCTCCTCCTCCTCTCTGATATTCCATGATACAGATGCTGTGCTCCATGCTCATCCAGGGTTGCAAACCGCCCGTGTCTCCACCACAGCACCCTGAGTATTTCTCTCAGCTGCATCTGTAGTGCACTGAAACCCTCCTCCTCCTCCTTGCTGAGTGGTGGTACTCTGTGTACTCCACAGTCCAGCTGTGGAGATCATAGCCATGCTGTGGGGATCTGCTCCGCTCTCTCTGCCTCAGCAGGTTTTTCTCTCCAGCAGCCCTGGGTGCAAGAGGTGACTCGGAAAAACTGTTGGAAAGTCCTTGAGTTGTGTCAATCCTGGGAGCATGACGATGACTTGGAGGACTCGTTCTCCTCCTCTTTGATGACTGGTGGTACTCTCTGTGCTCCACTAATTGGCTGCAGAGATCATAGCTGCGCCGTGGGGATCTGATCTCTCTCTGCCTCAGCAGGGTTTGCTCCCGAGTAGCGCTGGGTGCAGGATTTTGGGAGCTGCTGTTAGAGGTCCCTGGAGTTGCGTTATCATTGGGAGCATGGTCATAACTTGGAGGACTTGTTGTTCTCCTCCGCCTTGCTGAGGGGGGGTACTCTTTGTACTCCACAAACCGGCTGCGGAGGCCATAGCCACGCCGTGGAGATCTGCTCCGCTCTCTCTGCCTCAGCAGGGTTTGCTCCCAAGTAGCGCTGGGTGCAGGATTTTGGGAGCTGCTGTTAGAGGTCCCTGGAGTTGCGTTATCATTGGGAGCATGGTCATAACTTGGAGGACTTGTTGTTCTCCTCCGCCTTGCTGAGGGGGGGTACTCTTTGTACTCCACAAACCGGCTGCGGAGGCCATAGCCACGCCGTGGAGATCTGCTCCACTCTCTCTGCCTCACCAGGGTTTGCTCCCGAGCATCCCTGGGTGCAGGAGAATACTGGGAGCTGCCACTGGAGCGCCCTGGAACTGGGTTATCATTGGGAGCGTGGTCATGACTTGGGAGACTTGTTCTCCTTGTCCTCCTTACTGAGTGGTCATAATCCATGGTGTGCACGAACCAGCTGCGGAGATTGTTTCCCCACTGTGGGGACCTGCTCCGGGTCCTCTCCCTGGCACTGTTCCTCTGGCAGCGGGAAGAAGCGCTGAATCCGTGCTCCTCTTTGTCATCCTGTTCTCGTACACTGTGAAGTGCACGGTGTCTTGGTTGACACCAGTCTGGGCATGCTGCTTTTTGTCTAGCCAGCAGCCTTCCACAGCCGCAGAAGAAGCGATGCAAGTGTGCGCCTATGTAGGAGGCAATGCTGAGCCCACCTGCCCAGAGGGGCCACAGCCAGCCTGCAGCTGCCTCCCATGGACCTGTTGCAGTTAGCTGGTTGGTGCTGGCTCCTGTGAAGGAGCTGCTGTCCTCTGGAGTGTCCTCCTTGCTCGTCGCCATGTCCTGCCAAGAGAGCTGTGAAAAGGTCCTGTCCTTTCCTCCTGAAAGGACCAGAGCAGTGGGGAACTCTTCTAGGACCTGTCCCACAAGCAAAGTCCTAGTTACCTTTGGAAGACGGTGGAAGCTGAGGAGGAGTCAGCAGGAAAGGAGAAATGTTTAGAAAGAGGTAGCCACGCAAGTAGCTCAAGAAGGAGCCAAGTTAACCTGACGGGCAGCTCAGCCCAACTGGCTTTGGTGGTCCCGCTGCTCAGGATGTCCAGCCCTGGCCAGGTGAGGTCACAAGTTCCGGGTGGGTGCCGCATCACTGCCCCTTTGTGACACAGGGCTGCACGGCAACACACTGTGGCCAGGCAGCTGCCCCAGCCTGGGCACCTCCCCTGCAGCCAGCAGCCGGTGCCGCTGGGCTTCCCCATGTGCTGCTGGCGAAGGGCTGCTCGGCCGCCGGCACAGTTCCCACCTCTTCCCCGCTGCGCACAGCCAGAGGAGTCAACGCCTGCCCCGGGCTGGAAGCTGCCCGTGCACAGCTGTGGCTGGCACCGTCGCGTAGCGCAGGGTTTCTTTGCCATTCATCCCAGCTACAGGACTGTGTGCGTGAGACTCGTGGAGCAAAGCACCTGCCCATGACTTGCATCTGCCCCTAGGACTCAGCCTGTGCTTGGGACATCCACTTTGGCCACAGCCTCGCTTGGGTGGCTTTTTGTCATCATGTGCCCCTGGGGATGGCTGGTGTTTCCCCTCCTGGCCCAGGGAGGCTGCTTTTGCCCCTTGTCCACACCAGGTACCTGGGTTGACTCCTGCCCTGCTCAGGGGGCTCTTTATGCCCCTGCCCTCATTGGGGTGGCGAGCTTTGCTCCTGCCCCTCAGGGGGCATTGACTTCTGTCCCTGTCCTGCTCAGGGCATCTTGCCCTGCCCCTCCCCTGCTGGGGGCAGCCGTTTTTGCCCCTGCCATAGCAGGACACCAGGACTCCAGTGCGGTTTTCCTGGCACCAACTACCAGCGCAGGCTGGATCTCAATGTCACACCACAACCTCGCTGCTCAGGACAAAGTCAGCTCCACTCCAAGTCTCCTTCAGCGCTGTTCCTCCAGCTGGCATCTGACAGGCGTAGGTGCAAATTTCCCTCCCTGCTGAGCTGGCTGCAGGGCCAGGCCACAGGAGCTGGCAGCACCCAATGCCACCCAGGGAAGTGAAGGATCCCGGCAGCTGGATGTCAAGTAGGCTGTGCCTCTTCCTCCCATTCCTCACTCACACACTTCAGCTACAGCTCTTGTGCTTGGGTACATGGCGAACCGTTATGCTTCACAAGATGCCGCAGTCAGCGGGATGGCTTGTGTGAACGTGGCTGAAAAGTTCCTGTGCCCCGACAGGCTCCCTTCACAAAGGCATCTTGTCCATGAGATGACCTGGTCAGAGTGGTTTTCCGTATTTAGCTTTTTAGTAGCATTGCACTAAACAAAACACTGTAACCAGTAGTTACCTGGAGGAGAAAAATAAAAAAGGGGGAGGGAGGGGCAGCGGAGAAAGGGAAACATAAGAAGAAAGGGAAGACTGAAATAAAACAGACAACAAAAACTTGACTGCTGTTCTTAGTAAAGCCAACATGGAACATGACCAGAACCAGCTGCCAGGCGTTCCAGGTCCTAGGAAGCTCTGTCAGACCTGTGCAGAACACCTCTGCCCTCATTAGACGTTGCTGGTATTGCAAAGACCAACTTGCAAAGCTCTCTTCAGACTTGAAGGTATCTGCTGCCCTGAGGACCTTTGGTGGAGGAGAAGGAGATCTCCAGGCACACCATGGAGCTGCTGACAGGCCCACTGTGAAACTGCTTGGCGTGTTCCCCAACTGTATTATCCAGGGGCTAGTAAGGCTTGTTGGAGAGAAAACCCAGCAGCCTGAGAATGCAGGCACACGAGTGGAGACCCCGGTGTGATGTGCCTTGTGTGCCTGGGCCGCTCTGCATCTGCTGGGTAGAGGGAGGACAGAGCTCACTGCACTGCAGCAGTGGTATCGGTGGCTGGCACAAAGACACCCAATGTGTCTGCAGGGCTGCCTGGGGTGCCCTCTGCGCTGCCCTGCTGAGGCTCCACCTGGAGTGCTGTGTCCAGTGCTGGGCCCCCTAGTGCAGGAGAGACAGGGAGCTGTTGGAGAGGGTCCAGAGAAGTGCAACGGGATGAGGGGTCTGGAGCATCCCCCTTCTTATGAGGACAGGTGGAAAGAGCTAGGTGTGTTCAGCCTGGAGAAGACAAGGCTGAGGGTGTCTTACCAATGCCTACAAATCCCTTAAGGGTGAATGTCAGGAGGATGGGGCCAGGCTCTTTGCAAGCTCTCCTGCTCGCACACCTACTACAGGGAAGTTGGACTTATTGTGGTTAGTGCCTTAGGAAGATTTGGTTGTTTTATTTTCATTGTGCTGTCCTATGTGCAGATCTTCAAGGCTGTGCTGAGGGTCCCGTCTGAGCAGGGATGGCACAAAGCCTTTTCCACGTGACTCCCTCACCTGGCCGTGGTCTCCATCTTTCTCAGCACTGTCATGTTTGCCAACCTGAAACCCCCCTGTATGTCGTCCCCATCCCTGGATCTGATGGTGTTAGTGCAGTACTTGGTGGTGCCTCCAGCAGTGAACTCCGCCATCTACAGCATGAGGAACCAGGAGCTCACGGGTGCAGTGAAGAAGCTGATGCAGTCAGGTGCAGGAGCGGGCTGGAAACTAGGACCATGCGTGGCAATCAGTTAGCTGAGGGGAATGTGCTTGAGCTTGTCTGGACAACAATTAACATGATGAGGCATGTTTACAGAGCACAGGGGAGTGGGAGACGGATGGCGCCAAGGAAAGGTAACACCTTGCTGTTAATTGCTGGTAGTTAACCACCAATCAGGGATTGCCTACTATGCAATGCTTAGCTTCAAGAACCAATCTGTTTAAAATGCGCAGCTTCTGAAAGTGTATAAAAACGCGTGCTTCTGTACAATAAATTGTCATTTGCTTGCATCAAGCTGCGTCCCGTCTCTTCATTCGCCGCAAATTGGTGACCCTGACGTGATGCGTTTAAGGATCTAACGTGAAGGGCTCTCGAATCGCCTATCTGAGCGACATGCAGCGAATCCCACAGAACTTTGAATGATCTGCTGAAAGGAAGCAGGAGCCGGCCAGAAATCCCTCCGGAGTTGAGAGGTGAGCTGTGGGAAATCTGTAACGGGGAATCAGGCTTCATCCCCGGAAAGAGACTTATATGGACTCATGAAGGGTCTTCTAGTCAGATCAGGGAGTCCGTGCCTCAATCTCCTCAAATGGTGACCCCTATGGTGGTGTTCCGAAGCCTTGGAAGAATAAGGACGGAAAAAGACAGCTCGTGGAAGAGGGCTGCGTTCCGGAGGAGACGGCTTGACTGAACGATCGTCTTGCTGTCTGGACCAGGCGGACAACCTAAACCCCGAGGATAACACCTGTATTCATCGAGACAGGTGAGCAGCCAAGAAACTTTAGAGACTTTGAAAGAATGAAAGTGTATACATACAGCAGCCAATTGTATGATGCTGCCGCGGAGGGGAACTCCGTGTCGGGAATGCATTTAACATCTTGGTGGCAAATTCTGACTACTCTTTGCCAAGTGTGGACTAATTCTACTATCGGTGCTAAACCAGAGGAAGCTGTAAATTCCACCGACAGCGCGACTCTTCTCAAGACACCATCAGCGATGGCGATTCTGTCCACACCTCCTCTGCCCCCAAAGCTTCTGTCACTGATTGCAGCGACCCTCACAACACAGGACCAAGCACGGGAACAGGACAACTCGGACAATGATTCCACTGACACTAATAAACCTTTTGATCCAGGTCCTATAGATCTGGAAAAGGAGATAGACCTTTTCCCCACCCCCTTGTCTCTCCTGATGCATTGATTGTATTTTTGGGGAGGGTGAAAGGGGGTCTGAGGGATTGCTGGCAGGAATGCAAGTGGGAAACACTTAAGTGATGGGTTATGGGAGTCGCTAGGGCATGTTCAGTATTTTGTCAGACAAATCAACCTGCAGAGTGGCAGCCTGTGCAATACGAGGCTGTTAAAGGGTTAAGCAAAGCAGTGCGGGAAGGGAGGATTCATAATGCATTTGCTATGTCCCTTCTTGAAGTGATGGCAGAGCCTTATACACTTACACTGCATGATTGGAAGTTACTGCTTTGTACTGTACTAACTGATACAGTATATGATGTGGTTATTTGATTTTTGTGAGCTATGTGTAGTGGCCTTGACTGAAAACCTTAATCGGGGAATTGCTGTTAACTATGAGCAGTTAGCTGGAGCAATTAACTGTGCCGATTCTGTGACTCAGGCAAGGTATCCCAGGGACAACTGTTTGCAAATGAATGAGATGGCTATTAAGGCAGTCAGGATGCAGGAGTCTTGCCACAGTCTTGCAGGGTCCTAGAGAGTCACTAACTTTAATACTAACTTGATTGATTGGCTTCAGAATATTTTGCCACAAGTCGAACATCAGGAAGCTCAAGGGTTGCTTTTAAAACAACTAGCTGTGATAATGTCAATGAGAATTTTAAATGGGCAACTTTCACAATCGCAACCCCAACATGTGTCAAATGATTGTAACGCAGAACTCACAGCAGACTGTAATTCTCAGGCTGAGTTCTGGAATGCAGCATAAAAGATTTTTGCTTCTCTAATCTCTTCTGTAAGAATAGTACATGCTCTTAACTTGCTTAGTAAATTAGGCTGCTAGCTTGCTAAACAAAGTAATACTACAAATACTATTTTTTTTTCTGGCTTATTAACAGATGTTGATTCTGTCCATCATATGTTGCTACAGAACCGAGTTGCTATTGATTTTTATTATTAGCACAGGGACACAAGTGTGAAGACTTTGATAGGATGTGTTACGTGAATCTGAGTGACCACTGTGAATTAATTTACAAAAGTATACAAAACTCAAAAGCCTTAAAACAAAGATCTGCAACAGAGCCAGGGGCGGGATGCCTTTGGTCTCTTCTCACAGCTGGGAAACTTTGGGTCATGACTCAAAAGTATTACAGGATTTATTATAATTATCTTTAACCACCTTACTGATGTTTGCCTTATGTCTCCCATACTTTTTTTTTTTTTTTTCCCTGTATTCAGTGTTTAGTTGATTGTAACATAAATCAGGTCATGGTCACCCAGCTACACACACCCTTTGCCTCGTCGCAATTAACAAGCGAAAAAGAGGAGGATAGAGAATTTCTGAAGAGAGATACAGGAGAGGAAGCTGGAGAATATTTGACCTAAGGAGACGAGAGAACAGCTGGGTATTGTGAAGGAGACTAGGAAAGATAAACATGGTTATCTAGTGTTTAATAGGTGTCTGCATGCTTGTAGTGATACATAGCTATGTAACTACATGAATGGTTTCTGCCCTGAGCCTGCTGGCGCATACAGCTGTGGTTTGTGTCCTGGCTCAGAGATGTAAATAGGGGCTTCTCTGTTATGGTAAAAGTGTTTCTCTTTGCATAAAAAAGAGAGGGAATGAAGGGAATGACTCCAGAGGTATGTTCAGAGAAGGCATGCTATGTTTCGAACTTTTTGACTGAACCAGTTCTTGTTTGGTGTGCCCTTCCATCTATGTGACGTGCGGAATTAGACTCTATAACTCGAAAGTTATAAAGTAGGTATGTTTATTGCGCGCAGATGCACGGGGGATCGCTCCTCCACAAGCGTGCATACCCGAAGTGATGAACCATCTCACATTTATACAATGAACAAATGAATATTCAATTAACGCCTATACATATTTGTTACCTAAACCCCGCTTCGTATGTTAATTAGCTTATCAGTCCGTTTCCTGGAATGTGGTGGTCTTGCAGGTTTGTAGGTGATTCATGTTCTTGTGACCATCCGATCTTCTTCAGGTGATTCATGTCCTTGTGACCACCCGATCTTCTTCAGGTGATTGTGACCACCCGATCTTTTCCAGCAAGGAGACTTAGCACTCCCTCCCTCTAGATAGCATTTGAATGTCTCTCATCTTTTCTTATTCTCTTTTAAATAGCCCCTTTGTTAGAGGAAGAAGGGCAGGCGTCTCCCCTTTGTTAGAGGAAGAGGGGCAGGCGTCTCCTCAAAACTGTGGTTGTCACCGCACCCATGACTAGTCACCATACCCACATTCCTTAAGCAGACACATACAATCACAATCCATGTCCATTATCTCCATTTCACATTATTTCTCCATATCATATGTATAATGTTAATCTAAAAGAAGCTGGTATTGTTTACACTTTGTCGATAATTGTCTTTCTGTAGATGCTAATGTAGTAGGAGGCTACGATGGGAACGTGTCACAGCGGTTCTTCTCTTATCCAGAGTAACAGCAGGGAAAGCATTAAAGAGTTAAATCACCTTGTTTGGTAGGCAGTTAAGCATGTGAGTCAAAATTGCCACTGCTTTTTGTTTTTGGTTCAAGGACATGGCTCTGAGGATTTGGATGGTATGTGCTGCGTGGATTTTAGGCGCCCCATTGCAGCAACATGTTATCAAAATCTGAGAAAATTTCAGCCTTTTTGGCATCCATTCACTCAATTGGCAGTATTGTTTGTTTGCTGTCACCTTGGTTGCTGTCATGTTTGCAAGGGCCCTGCAGAACATGGCAAACCTGGTACTAGCTGTTCAAAAACAAAAAGGGGAAATTGTATAATTGTACGGAACAGAGACAGTGGGTTATTTTGACATTGATAATATGTCTTAGTTGTTTTTTTATTTGTTCTATTACTCGTGCCTTGTTTTTGCTCGGTTTCAAGTTTCTTTTTGTGCAACAGGAAGGGGGAGATGCAGGAGCGGGCTGGAAACTAGTGATATGGAGAAATAGTGCGAAATGGGGATAATGGACATGGATTGTGATTGTATGTGTCTGCTTAAGGAATGTGGGTATGGTGACTAGTCATGGGTGCGGTGACAACCACAGTTTTGAGGAGACGCCTGCCCCTCTTCCTCTAACAAAGGGGAGACGGGGAGACGCCTGCCCCTCTTCCTCTAACAAAGGGGAGACGCCTGCCCCTCTTCCTCTAACAAAGGGGAGACGCCTGCCCCTCTTCCTCTAACAAAGGGGAGACGCCTGCCCCTCTTCCTCTAACAAAGGGGAGACGCCTGCCCTTCTTCCTCTAACAAAGGGGCTATTTAAAAGAGAATAAGAAAAGATGAGAGACATTCAAATGCTATCTAGAGGGAGGGAGTGCTAAGTCTCCTTGCTGGAAAAGATTGGGTGGTCACAATCACCTGAAGAAGATTGGGTGGTCACAAGGACATGAATCACCTGAAGAAGATCGGATGGTCACAAGAACATGAATCACCTGAAGAAGATCGGATGGTCACAAGAACATGAATCACCTACAAACCTGCAGGACCACCACATTCCAGGAAATGGACTGATAAGCTAATTAACATACGAAGCGGGGTTTAGGTAACAAATATGTATAGGCGTTAATTGAATATTCATTTGTTCATTGTATAAATGTGAGATGGTTCGTCACTTCGGGTATGCACGCTTGTGGAGGAGCGATCCCCCGTGCATCTGCGCGCAATAAACATACCTACTTTATAACTTTCGAGTTATAGAGTCTAATTCCGCACGTCAGTTTGGCGAGCCAGGCAGGAGGATTTCTGCTCGGCTGAGGGACCAGCTGCGGAGTGGACGCTCCTAGGCGCGCCCCGGGAGATTTCCTCGGAGGAGCCTCCTCTTCTCAGCTGTTCACCCGGGAGCAGAAAAGAAACCCCTGGATCCACGGATAAAACGGTATGTTTAGTAACGGGGCGGCTGGTGAGACGCACGGAGACGTCCGGCGCGCAGCGTAGTCCCCAGGAGGAAAGGTACCTTGGGAGGGGGTTTGCTGACCAAGGGGTGGCCGCTAGCGATCTTGAGGGCAGATCGAGCAAACCCGAGGTTACTGCCATTCCTAAAAGCCCGGAGGCCTCGTGACGGAAAGCGGGGGGCGGGACGGAATAAGGCGGAATCTCACAGGAACAAGAGGGACCTCACAGCAAAAGTAAAAGGGAAACTTTTGCGTAGGAAAAAGAGGAAGCTAAAAACTTCCTTTAGGTTGTCTTAAGAATTGGGGAATTCCTGGAATGTAACAACTGAAATAGCGCTCTGTGTCTTGTTTGTTCTATGTGTTGTCTTGTTATATGTTCAAAACTCGGAGTTATGAAATGTATGTTGAAAAATATTAACATTCTGGTCATTTGTGGCAAATAGCGGAAAACTTAACACTCTGCTTAAGACCAGGAAAAATTGGTTTTTGTTTGTTGTTTGTTTTTTGGCAATTGTTCATTGAAATGCATACTTTGTGAACTGTTAGTGCTCCTAAAAGTTGTACATAAGTGCACGATACCGTATAACATACTGCTTGTGTGACTGCGGGCTGCCCGGAGAGTGTGAATGGTGTGATTGAGATGCGCATTTTGATTTTTCGTGTATAGCTTAATTATTTTGACTAAGTGTGAGTGCAAGAGTGCTTGAGACAGGCGTTTGAGTGCAAAACGAGTAAAAAGCTCTATCCGCGTTTCCAACCTTGGGTGGCTAAGGCGGCCGGAGAAAAACAAAGTAATTAAAATTGCAAAATGGGAAATGGAAGGAGTAAGCCCTGTGAAAAATCGCCTTTGGGTTGTATATTAAAACATTGGAGTGATATCGTAGGACAGGGTGGTACCGAAAATAGAAGGAAATTGGTTAAATATTGTAATCAGTGGTGGCCTTTGTATAAATTGGAGAGCGATGCGAAATGGCCTCAGGAGGGAGGAACGTTAGATTATAACACTCTCCTGCAATTAATGTTGTTTCTGAGGACAGAGGGAAAATGGGATGAAGTATCATATGCAGACATGTTCTTTGTCCTCCAGGACAAACCTGAGTGGCAAAAGGACTGTGGATTAGTACCCCCTCGGGATCCTATGGTACTAGCACTAGAAAGAGTGCGGGATTAACATCACCTGATCTTTGATTGTGGCTCTAGAAAAGGATAGGAAAAAACTGAGACCTAAACTAGAAAGATGTTCTTGTTGAAATTTCTGTGTTTAAAAGCTCAGGTTGCGGTTCCTTCTGTGGAGCAACCAGAATGAAACACATTGTAAGATATAAAAACTTGTACTAATGTATGTAAAACCTGAGGCATGCGTGTGTGTGTGTGAAGAATCAAAGACCCTGTGAAAGTGTTGAAGTATTGGGGTGAGTTTGTACAAACCCCCGTACCCCCTCGAAGGTGCGACTGAATCATGCTGGGATGCATGGCAGGATGTTTTCTGTTTGCTTGCAAAGGCCTGATATGTAAGAACACAGACTTAAAGCAACAAGTAGCAGATTTGCATTCAGGGTAAGAAAGAGTTAAAACAGAAGTGCTGCTGCAGAGGCAGGCTTGTGTAACCTGCAGAGCAGGAACAGCATCTCCTGCCCCGAACCCTTCTGCTGGTAAGGAGGAGGGGATTGCTATTGCTGACAATTGAGCAGAAGGACCTGACAATGTCACCCCAATTGCTGCAGCATTTGCAGTACAACAGGACCGGTAACGGCCCTTCTAGGGCAGGGAATGGGTATGAGGTGGAATTTTAGTGAATACAAAACCAACTTACTTGTTAAACTTCAGTAAAAAAAAAAAAAAATAAAAATTGTTACAGTTGTGGGAGCTGCTGGCCACCAGGAAAACATCCTGAAACCTTTAAAGTACAAACTAAAAAAACAAATAAGAATGCCAAATTCACTAAAATCTTTGTTGGGATGAGATTTATTAGAACATCTAGACGTTTAAAGAAGGGGAAATGAAATTAAAAGTTAAATATGATCAAGTAATTGAAATATTGAGCTTATCTTTAATTCAACAGAAAAGAGGACCTCCCTGAAGTAAAAGAAATTTTTAACCAGGTGTATCTGAAAATAAATTCCAGGAAAGGTGAAAAATGCTTTACCTGTTACAGTAAAATGATAAGGGGGAGGCTTGCTCAGTTCAGATAAAAACAATATCCCTTGGTCAGCAAGGCTGTGGGGATATTGGCAGAAAAAGTGAAATAAAATACACTCTGTAGTAGTTCTACTAATGTAAATCTGTGTGTTTTGCCATGACAGTGACTTGTTATGGGATGTGCAGATGAAACTGCATTGACAACGAAGTACAAGGAATAAGGTTGGTCAGGTGCCTCCTACCATAGTCAAGGGCAAGACTGGGTTGGCCTCTGTGTTTGCCACCAAGAAGAATCTTGAGCTCCGCTGTTGGCTGCAACCCAGTAGGCGTTGAGCGGTGGGAACATATGCCATGCCAGACCTTGATGTGAGGCATGGCCCACTCTGAGGCACTGATTTGGAAATTGGAAACCGCCTGGCCGACCATGAGGCCAGACGAGTAACAGAGGAGGTAGGAAAGGAGGAATTATCCTTAATACCAGATGATAAAATCCAAACTGTAAGTACAGATCAAGAGCCAAACTATTCTAAAGAAAACTTAAAGGTAATTCAGGACATGAATTATAAAATAAAATTAAGTAAGATGGATTTATTTAAGGGATGGTTGTATAGTGGTACCATCCAATTTAATATGGACCACAGCCCTATTATTAATAAGACTCATTGGGGAGCTGATACTTTATATAAAAGTCTAAATCAGAAATTGAAAGGGCGAAACTTGTATACTGTAATAAAACAGGTGACTCAGCAATGTGAAATGTGTTTACGCAATAATCCCAATACAGCAAATAAAATAAAACTAGGGAACATTAGCAGAGGGAATTATGCAGGGCAACATTGGCAGATCGATTTCTCGGAACTTCCTAGAAAAGGGGGGTATCGATATTGGTACTAATGGATACCTTTTCAGGTTGGCCAGAAGCCTTCCCATGCAGAACTGCTTAAGCCCGGGAAGTGACCAAAATACTACTCCAAGAGATAATACCTAGGTTTGGAGTCCCAGCGGTAATGTCCTCGGATAGAGGACCACATTTTGTGTCCGGAATAGTGCAACAGATCAGCCACCATCTAGGAATAGATTGGCAATTACATACCTCATACCGACCACAATCGAGTGGCCAGGTGGAAAAGATGAATCATCTAATCAAACAACAGATTGTCAAGTTAGGTCAAGAAACAAATCTAACTTGGCCCCAATCTTTGCCATTAGCTCTTACATGAATTCGAACTAGACCAAGAGCAAAAGAAGGGCTTAGCCCATTTGAAATTTTATATGGACGACCCTATGGAGTACAGGAGGGGATGTCTTCACAAATTGGTGAAGAAACAATGACTTCCTATATGGTGGCACTAAACAAACAATAAGAATTGAGAAGCATGTGATGGGAACACGCAGTAGGGGTCTGGATGGACCTGTTCACGATATACAACCAGGAGACTATGTATACGTTAAGTGTTTTGCAGATAAAACCCTGGAACCACAGTGGACCGGACCTTTTCAAGTCCTACTCACCACCTACACTGCAATCAAGGTTGAGGGACAGAATTCTTGGATTCACCATACCCGGATTAAGAAAACCCCTGCAACTTCTTGGAAAGTAACCCCAGACAAAAAAGAACTGAAACTCAAATTTACTCGGACAAATGGGAACAATGTGGGTGGCAAGTAAGTGAACCTGAGCGGTTGCGGATCCACCATATGGGAAGGGCACTACAACAAACAATATAGAACAAGAGTTGGGGACTGAGCCAGTGGCCAGGCTCGCCCAACTTGTTATTAGTAAGCCCCAACTCAAACAAAGATATTTTTGATCAAAACAGATTTTAACGTTTAGATTCTTAAAATGATCAATAGTGGGTTTAAACCATTTGTGTTTTTTTGTACCCTCTCTCTTGCCTACAACCAAGAGCCTGATAATTGGCCTTGGAATCATGCTCAGAAAAAACACACTGGAATAATGGGAAAGGTGGACTCAAAGACGAAACTAGCTATGGTGGTTTTTTCTGAAAATGAGGTGTACCAAAGGAATCAATGGGATCGGGAGGATGTACACAAAGTCGACCGATTATGGGGAAAATTAGGAGATAAGATAAAAGTAGGATGTCAAACATATAATGAAAAGGATAACACCAAGATTTCGGGAGACACCCAGATTAATGTCAGAAAGGTAGATAAGGAATTTACCCTTCTAAATACAACCGTGTGCTTTAATTCACGGGAATGTTGGCACAATTTTACCTTAACCGAGCCCATCTTTATAATATGCCTAGGAAAGGAATCCCCAAGAACAGCTCTGACTTATAAGATCAAAATAACAATCATGCTAACCACTGTTCCTACCACCACCACAGTTACAACAACCCCATTAACACTTGATCTTAAATTAACTAAACCAGATCCAAAGATTTATACAATTGGACCATATGTAATCAGAAATACAGGTCAGCAACAAATGTTGTTTAACCCAGAATGGTCTCTCAAAAGAATAGAGTTAAAAATACAAGTCAATGTTTCTGATGTTAAGCCATCCTGTTCCCCCTTCTTACGAACCTCTTATGAGGGATGGACAACTTGGTTAAGAAAAAGGGGAAGTATTTATCGAAACAGAATAGTGAGAGATGTAACTGGAATGTTGGGAACAGGACTCGGAGTATTAAATTCCATAGACTCAGAGGTGATAATGAATAAACTAGCCGCCACCACGGCCGATCTATCAAAACTACAACAACCACTAAAATCTTCATTATTGGCATTAGGGGCACATCAATGGTTGATATCGAAGGTACTCCCCAGGTGGGAACAAATAAACATGGAAGATCATCAACTCATCACTAAGGCATTAGGTGGTTTACAGGATGACGTCGCCCTGGCTCTAAGTTGCATCCAAGCCCAAATGTGGATGCAATCAATAGCTGCATCCATAATAAGAGAAGGAGAGGAAGGCATATTTCCTACAGAAATTCGAAAGATGGTTTGGGACAGTGCTACGGAGGTAGAAAGAAAACTCCAGTCATGGTGGAATATGGTGAACTTTACCTATGACCCCAACACACACACCATCACAGCTTTTGTGTTGACCATACATAATGCAGTAATAATTACCATACACCCCATTGTAGCCCTTGGAATTAACCATAATGGGGTGCTCCTATACCCTTTTGAACATAGAACATGGGCCAGAAAGATAGGCGACAAGTGGCAAACAGTAGATTTAGAATCTTGTATTATGCGAGAACAGCAGGGCTTCCTCTGTGAAAGCAATACTATAATGGCTCAGGATACTTGTTTAGATACAGATCAGAAAATATGTCATTTCGAGGCTCGACCAAATGCAAACTTGAAAACAGTAATTATATATGCAGGGAAGGGATGTGCGTGTTTGAGAACTAAGTGTAACACAATAACCATAGATGGGGAGGTAAAAGAGACTGCACAGTATTCAAATTATTGTATTTGTAATTTTACTACTATCACAGGATGCGATTTTAGTTACTCAGCCCCAGTAGTGTCTCATCAATTCTTAAAATCCAATTTTACCCTATCACAGATAATAATTCCTACCCCCATAGGACTAAATATAAGCAGTATAAAAGAACTATTAAAACATGCAGATTTACAACGTATACTGGAAGAAACCAAAGAAAAGGGACATCAAACTCTTCTTATGATCCATCATGATGTAGAGGGGATCAAGAAAGTTTTAAAAAAGGTAGAACAGGATGGAAACCATAATTGGTGGGATACTCTCTTTGGCTGGTCACCCTCTGCAACAGGAATTCTTAACACTATGGTACACCCCATTGTGATCTTATTGATCAGTTTAGGAATTTCCTTAATACTAACCATTATGTTATATTTGTGGGTTTGGAGAATGTTTAAAAGGGTAACACTTATGTATGATGCTTTATATCATTCAGGAAGGCTGCTTAAGTAAAAGAATTTACTTAATTTAATAGAAAAGGGGGGATTGATATGGAGAAATAGTGCGAAATGGGGATAATGGACATGGATTGTGATTGTATGTGTCTGCTTAAGGAATGTGGGTATGGTGACTAGTCATGGGTGCGGTGACAACCACAGTTTTGAGGAGACGCCTGCCCCTCTTCCTCTAACAAAGGGGAGACGGGGAGACGCCTGCCCCTCTTCCTCTAACAAAGGGGAGACGCCTGCCCCTCTTCCTCTAACAAAGGGGAGACGCCTGCCCCTCTTCCTCTAACAAAGGGGAGACGCCTGCCCTTCTTCCTCTAACAAAGGGGCTATTTAAAAGAGAATAAGAAAAGATGAGAGACATTCAAATGCTATCTAGAGGGAGGGAGTGCTAAGTCTCCTTGCTGGAAAAGATTGGGTGGTCACAATCACCTGAAGAAGATTGGGTGGTCACAAGGACATGAATCACCTGAAGAAGATCGGATGGTCACAAGAACATGAATCACCTGAAGAAGATCGGATGGTCACAAGAACATGAATCACCTACAAACCTGCAGGACCACCACATTCCAGGAAATGGACTGATAAGCTAATTAACATACGAAGCGGGGTTTAGGTAACAAATATGTATAGGCGTTAATTGAATATTCATTTGTTCATTGTATAAATGTGAGATGGTTCGTCACTTCGGGTATGCACGCTTGTGGAGGAGCGATCCCCCGTGCATCTGCGCGCAATAAACATACCTACTTTATAACTTTCGAGTTATAGAGTCTAATTCCGCACGTCACTAGGACCATGCGTGGCAATCAGTTAGCTGAGGGGAATGTACTCGAGCTTGTCTGGACAACAATTAACATGATGAGACATGTTTACAGAGCACAGGGGAGTGGGAGACGGATGGCGCCAAGGAAAGGTAACACCTTGCTGTTAATTGCTGGTAGTTAACCACCAATCAGGGATTGCCTACTATGCAAGGCTTAGCTTCAAGAACCAATCTGTTTCAAACGCGCAGCTTCTGAAAGTGTATAAAAACTCGTGCTTCTGTACAATAAATTGACATTTGCTTGCATCAAGCTGTGTCCCATCTCTTCATTCGCCGCAGTCAGGTGTCTCTCAGGAGAAATGAGCTGCTTTGTGTCTCTTCACAAGGGACTTCCTGTTTGTCTTTGGATCATCCTGTACATTTATGACTGTATCTGTTACAATCCTGTTTTCCCTGCAATATCTGCACCCATTGCACTTCTTCAAAAGCAGGAACCCAGCCTGTGTGACCCAGAGGACTTTTTGTGCATGGGAGGGTGGTACAGCTGGCCTCCAGTGTTGCATCTCTGTAAAAAAGGTGGTTTTTCTCAGTGCCCATGTCTGGATGTTGAGCTCTTCTTCCAAAGCTGAGCTCAGGAACAGGCTGAAGGAATTGCCCCAGGAGCGTGCTGCTGGGCTTGGGTTCCCCATGGTTCAGGGGAGGAGGGCATGGGGCAACGCGTTAAGGAATGGGCCTGTGTTGAGCCTTCGCGTGTGGGTGCCCAGTGCCCATGGGAATGGTGGGTGACCAACAGGGATGTGCCTGGGACCATCTCCCTGGGCTTTCAGGCACCGCTGCCCTGCACAGCAGCACCGCCTGCTCAGGGCCATGCCTGAGACCACATCCCTGGGCAAGAGCAGGTGTCTCTCTGCATGCCCCAGCTGGGGCAGGCTGCTGTGTCCCTGGTGCACCAGGAGGTGCCTGGGGAGCCCCCAGGCCAGCAGTCTGGTGCTGGGGACAGGGACTGGCCCAGAGGGGCTGCCAGGAGTGGGCAATCAGGGTCTGTGTGAGAGAAGAGCAGCAGACAGAGGGGGACACTGGCCTCTGTCCCCTCATGCCATGGGTGGTGTCAGCCCTGGGGCTGACTGGCAAGATGAGACACCTCTCTTCTCACCAGTATCTGCTGTGCCTTGCAGAGAGGCTGGGTCTTTGGGATGAGTGCCCAGAGCTCTGCAGCCCCCTTTGGGTGGGCAATTGCATGGGGCCAGCCCAGTGTGGGCTGCTGTGTCTGCCTGGGCTGGGGAGAGGGGAGGGGAGGGGGGCAAAGCATGGAGGCGGGGGGCGGGGCTGGGCTGGGAAGGGCCTGGGAGAGGAAAACACCAGTGTAGAGCTCAGCTGTGTGAGTGTGCATGGTGGGGTACAGAGCAGGGTGGTCCTGGTGCAGACCCAGGGGTCATGGTGAAGGAAGGAAGGCACCAAAGGAGAGGGCCTGCCCTGTTTCATGTTCCTTGGAGACCCCAGGGAGGATGCAGCAGGGAAAATCTCCCCAAGAAGTCCCAAACACCGCTCATTTCCCTGTGTGGTCATAGACCCCAGCCCCAGCAAGGGACCTTTGCTGCTTTGTCACGTCTATCCTTCTTGGTGGCTTAGTGAGACCAAACTCCTTTGCCATTTTCAATATAAAGTGGTTCATTTCCCTACAGACACTTCTTACACACAAGTGTCCCATAGCTCTTGCCACAGTTGGTCACTCAGCCAAGGCCATGGTCAGAGACTTCCAGCCAGATCATGTGCTCATGGCCTTGTTTTGACAAATATTGAAACAGGCCAAGGATTGCCATCCAGCAGCAGCCCTGGGCCCAGCGCTCTGGCCTTTCACTCTAAACGATTCCTCAAATAAAACCCCAACTCTCTCAGCCCCTCCTTGTCCATAATGTGCTCCAGGTCCCACCCATCCTTCTCACCTCTGCAGGACCTGCTCCAATCTGTCGGGGTCTTTCTGGTGTTGGGGAGCCACATTCTGGGCACAGCAGTCCTGATGGGGTCCTGTGGTGGGTTAACCTTGGCCCGAAACCTACCAGTGCCCCAGCTGCTCATTCACTTCCCTGACTCAACAGGACAAGGGAGGAAATAAACCAGTAATGTTCATGGGTCAAGATAAAGACAGAGAGATTACTTACCTATCCCTGTAATGACCAATTAGATGTTGTCTTGCCAAAGGTCAATTTCATTTATTGCCAATTCAAACAGATTTTGATTATGAGAAACAATGTCCAAAATATTATATGACCATTCCCCTCACAGGTCCTTCCAGGGCCATATTACTCCATTGCTCCCAACCACCTAATCACCCACACCCTGAGAGGTGCCGGAGGAATGTTGAAGAGTGGGCTGATAGCACAGAACGCCTCTGCTGCTCCTTTCTGCTCACAATTCTGCCCTGCTGCAGTGTGGGTCCTCTCCATGAACCCCACTATCTTTGCAGTGTTCGTTTCATTCTGTCTTACTTGTGTTCTTGATACTCACAGAATGGCAGAGAAGTGTTGACATTGGAAGAGACCTCTGGAGATCATCCAGTGAAACTCCCCAGCTGAGGCACAGCCAGCTCAAGCAGGTTCTACAAGGCCTTAGCTTGGTAGGTTTGGAAAATCTTCAGGCATGGACACTGCACAACCTCTCTTGGCAACTCTTCCGGTGGCTGATCATCCTCAGAGTCAAAAAGTGTTACCTTGGTTCAGATGGAATGCTGTATACATTAATAAGACTCTCAGAGCTTTTACTTCTACAGAGTGAACAGGTGTAGAACTCTCACCCTTTCTTCCTGGGAAAGACGCTCCAGTCCCTCCCACCCACTTTGTGGCCCTCTGAAGAACTTGCTTTAGCAGATCAAAAACTTTCTTGCCCTGGGAATAACAGCCCTGGACGCAACACTGCAGATGTGGCCTCAGCAGTGCTGACAGGAGGGAAGGGTCACCTTCCTCCGTCAGCCAGCGATGCTTTTCCTAATGCAGCCACCACAGCTTTGGGCCTTTGCTATGAAGGTGCATCAATCATTCATTATCACCTGCTTGTCCTCTGTCACCCAAAGGTCCTTCTCTGCAGAGCTGCTCTCTAGCTGCCCTGCCACCAGCAGGATAGCCACAGGAGGTCTGGATCACAGCCTGGCCTCCCCCAGGGACTTGCTCAGCAGCAGCAGCTTGTCCTTCTTGGAGATGAGCTTCACCTCTGGCACAGGCCGCAGGGTGCTACAGAGCCACCTGGGAGAGCAAAGCCCTCTCCTGCCAGGGCTGCACAGCCCAGGCCTGTTTCCCTCTGGCCTTGGCCGCTGCAGCCTTTGCTCTCGTGGTGGGAACCCCCTTGGTCCTTCTGCTGCCCCCTGCCACCCCCCCAGCATCCTCTGCTGGGCAGCAAACCCTTCCCACGCAAGAGCTCTCATCCCTGGGTACCGGTGTCCGTGTGACAAGCCTGCCCTTGGCCCTGGTGCCACACCTGAGGTGCTGCAGCCCACATGGGCTCCAGAGCCCACCGCCTGGGGCGTGGGAAGCAGGAGCCCCCTGTGCCACCACAGAGCTGTGACATCAGTGCCATAAGTCCTAGAGGAGGGGCAGGACAGCTCCCACGCCTTTGGTGGTGGGTCGAGACACAAGGTCTGTAGGGGAGACCTACGGGAAAGATGAGGAGTGTGGGATGCTCTGTGTGATGTCAGGGCAGCTCAGATACATGGAGCTCTTGTATTGGACAGGCAAAGAGGCTGGGTGAGAGCTCCTGTGTGGATCAAAGGAGAGACCAGAAAGAATGACACTGTGGTAGGATTAGTTGTGGTTTGACCCTGGCCATAGCCTAAACACCCAGAATCAGTTGCTCACTGACCACATACATGTCCAGCATGACTGGGGAGAGGATCAGAGGAAAATTCACAGGTCAGGACAAAGTTCAATAGGAGAAGCAAAAGCTTTGTGTGAAGAACATGCACTCCATGCTAGCCCAAGCCAGGACAGAGTTACAGGTCATACGGTCAGGGTGAGGAATGAACAATGTCTTCTTGACATGCTCTGAGGCAATCTGTGGATGACAGGGTCTGGCTTTTCTGGAGGAATCAGTCTCCTTGGTATTCACTGCACAGGTAAGCAAGGATGCCAACAGTCCAGGGCCTTGTGGGCAAGTTCCCCATGTTCAAACAGCCCATCCAGTCTGATGCCTGCCTGGACCTGGCACTCCAAAAAGGAAGAGCTGCTCAAGGATGTGAAGACCAGTGCCAGTGTTGGTTGTAGTGAGTGTGAAGTTGTGGGGACCCTGATCCCCAATTAGGTGGAGAAGGAGGTCAGCAAAGCACAGCTCTGGGACAGGAGGGAATGAGAACCTGGCCTTTTGAGGGCCCTGGCAGTTGGGATCCCGTGGGGCCAGGGACCAGAAAGCATCCCTATGCCTTCCTGGCCTAACCAGCTTCATCTTGGGCCTCCACCTAAAGCTTTCTCCATGGTTCCAGGAGGCCATTGAAGCCAGGCAGTAGTTTCAACTCCAACGTGATCCATGCTGTAGATCTGCAGGTCTCCAGGCAACATTTTAGACACAGCACTGCCTGTCCATAGACCTTGTTCTTTTGGCCTTGAAGGCTCATTTTCCCAGTTGATTCTTGACAGGGTGTCCAATGAAATGACACTATGACCCTTTAAATCCTAGGGCCTCTCTGCTTCCTTACTTCTCATCCCTTCATCAGTTGTTAGGAGGAGGAGAAGGAAAAGCAAGTTCTGGCTGTCAAGGACTAAAATGGAGGAGCAAAACTGTTACCTTCAGCTCCTTTCATATAGGTCTTAAATCTTTCACAGGAACCAGAAAGCACTGAGATTCCTCCACCTCCCCCCACTTTTAGCAAAGAAGTTCATACTATCCAAGCAGAGCATTTGTTTCCATTCTGTTTACAGCCTCAAGCACCCCATCATGTGGAGGTTGGTCATTGCATTATCTCCTGCCAAGAACATTCTTATTTCCACATCTGACGATTGCCTATCACATTCCTGACAGGCACCACAGCTCCAAGACCGGCTTCATCCTCCTGACCACCTCCCCGTTGGGACTGGCAGGTCACTGGGAGGCTCCCAAGGCCTTCCCTTGTGCAGGCAGAACAAGGGCCTTGCCTTCAGTTTCCCCTCCCAGGAAAGTGTTCCAGCCCCTGAGCATCTCAGTGACTCTTCACTGAACTCACTCCCAGTCATACACGTCTTCCTTGCTGTCATGGGTCCTGTCTCGAGGCCTCAGTCCCTTCCCAGTCAAAGCCCAAAAATGAACACAGCAGTCTACACATGGTGTAATGGGCGATGAGCATGGGGACACCATCTCTTCCCTCACTCTCTTGGCAAGGCACCTCTTCATACGCTCCAGGACACTGCTGGCTGCCTCTGCTACCAGGTCACGGGGTGGGATTGTGTTTTGCCTTCTGTGCCCCAGCACCACCAGGGCCTTTTCTGCACAGACACTCCCCAGCCAGGCAGGTCCCAGGCCCTGCAGCTGAAGGGTGTTAGTCCATCCGAGGGAGGTGCAGACTCTGCCCTTGGTCCTTCCTGCATCTGTGCAGCTCCTGACAGGGCAGCCATCCCACCTGCCAGGTTTTCCCTGGATGGCATCCCTAGGGCACAGGAATGGTCCTCTGAGTTCAGGGCCATCACCAGACATTGTGGCAGTTGCCTCCACTGAGTCATGTGTACAGCTCCTAAACTGTACCACGCACAGAACAGTCCCCTGTGCTGCCCACAATGCCCCAATATGTCCCAGTGTCCGCCAGGTGGGGTGTGAGCCCTTCCCCACTGCTCTCTCAGCCTGACCATCCAGCTGGTGTTTTACCCATCTCTTTCTGTACGCACCCAGAGTGTCATGGCCTCACGTGGGCAGAACACTGAGGGAGACCATGGCCAGAGTTTTGCTGAAGCTGAGGGAAATGACATCCACTTTGGAGCTCCTCACGCACAACTGCAGGCTGTCAGGTTGGCGAGGTGTGTTTTACCTGTGGTGATGCAAGTCGAGGTGGACTTAAAAGAAACACTATGTCTGCCTGGCTGGGTTCAGACAAAATGGCCTTTATTGTTTATACAAACTATTTATATATCTTAGACAGTGCAGGTGTTAGACCCTGATAGGATTTTGTGTCCTTCTTCTTGCTTGCTCTTTGCTGTTGCTGTAGGTGCCCGTATGCTGCGGTTCTAAGTTCCGATTCTTCACACCCTGTTTACGTACCTGACAATCTGTGGCTGTCTTAAAGGTACACGGCTAAGTCTTTGAAGTCAACTAACTTGTCTGCAGACCCGCTGCAGACCCCAACATTTACCCTTGGGAAATCCACCTGGACAGTTACCCTCCCAGGTGACAGAAGTGGGGAGTGAGTTTTTTTATTAATGACACTTGATCATGCTTCACATTGCTTGCATATATGAAAGATCCATCTGCATCTGTGTGCACCCAGAGCTCTAAGGCAAACAGGTGGGAGACGATGTAAAGGAGCTGTAGCACCCACCTGCAGAATGGAGGGAAGAAGTCTGATGTAAGGAGAAGGAATGTAAGTCCCTGGGGACAATGAGAAAAAGGGTGGGCTTGGGGACATTCAGAGCAAGATTGTCCACCCTGTGTCAGACCTCAAGGGACAGTGTTTCCTACCACTCCAGACCTCCTCAGGAGAACCTCTGCCTCATTATAAGTTGGAGAATGCTGCTAGAACCTCTCCTCTAACCTAAAAAGTAGCAAAATATAAGCGATGAAATAAAAATTAATTATTTTCAGGTGCACTTTGAACTCCTCTCTCTTATCTACAAGAATGGAACAGATTCAATTAGCTACACAGGTCTCCAAGACTGGAAGGAAATGACAAAAAGATAAACACCTCATTAGGGCATTGGGGGCTCCTGCCATGAACCTGAGCTACTGAGAAAAGACTGAAACAGCAACTGAAGGAATGCAAGTCAGAAGCAACACTGAAAATACCTTCAAATATTAATGGGTCCCAATGAGGGCCCTTACTAAGAAAGTGTCCCCATGGACTCCTTAGGGTAGCTAATAGAGGCCAGAACTGCAGGTAGGCAAAGGTACTGTGTCAGTGCCTGTAATACTGCAATTATCCATTTATTTTATTTTATTATTTTTTTGATGAAGCAGAAAGGCCAAGCCCTGACCCCCAAGCCCTTGGAGTGCAGATAATAAGTCTCTCCCAATAAAGTTTCCTGTCACAGGCCTTGATGACATGGGCAACTGCGGTTGCCAGGGGGACAAAGGCCTCAGTCCCCTGTGGGGCCATTCAGCCCTGCTGCAGCCCTGGGCCATTTCCACTGCAAGTTGCCCTACACTGTCCCTGCTGGTACCACTTTCCACTCTGGCGGTTGGCACATTTCTTTCTTTCCCACCCAGCCTTCACACCCTTTCACTGATGTCTCTGCACTCATCCCTGATTCTTCCTTGAAACTCAAATCCATGGGCTGATCCAGGCTCCCTTGGGTGAACCCTGGCATCCCAGGGTAACCCTCACAGGGACACTTCTTTTTCCTCACATCCAATCTTATCCTTCTGTTATCAATTTGTTAATAAGTTAAGATTGATTGACTTTATTTGATTGATTAATTGATTTTATAAAATCATTTTATAAAATTGAAATATAGAAGGATAAGAAATATTTTTAATGAAACTTACAGTTGCACAGTAAAAGCTGCTATGAGATCTTCTGTACATCCCGTACCAAGGCTAGAAGAAGGGGCTAGAACCATTGTTAAAACTTAGGTAATAACTTTAGGGTTTGAAAGGTTTCTTTGTATTTGACCAGTATTCTGTATGTAGAAGGTGTATTGAAATGTCAGAATATGAGATGAATGGAAACCGGGGAGAGTTGACTGGAACAGCTTATAGTTACCTGCCAAAAAATTGTGAACTTTAGTAAAAGGTAACTCCGGCAGGGGGAGATCACGACCACGGACTCATATACCACCTACCCAAATCATACCCCAGACCAATTTCTAGACCTTTCTAAGCTCTACTGCGCAGAATCGGATATAGGAGGAGAATACGTTAATGATTTATGGGAAATATCATGTATGCATGAATACTTAATGAATATGTATGAAGAAGTTATATATGGTGTCTGATTTTGAGACTTGGTGTGCGTTGATCATGAGAGGAGTCGCTCATGCACCCGGCCCTTAATAAAGAAGTGTCTGCTTATCTACATCACATTGGTTTTGGTAAGTTCTTCATTCCAAGATTTCGGTAACACTGGGAGGTTGTTGCTGTTAGTGCAGATCTCTCTCTCCTCAAAAAAGTTAATTCTCAAAGACTACCTGAGCTCAAGTGCAGCTGAGTGCTTATTAATGGAAGAAAAGAAGATTCATCATGGTGCCTGTGCAGCTCTGGCTGCTCTGTTCTGCTCCTTTTTGGACTGAACCTGAGGACTGATGGAATGAGCTTGTCAGGTGAAGGAAGTAAGGCAGGAACTGGTTACAGGATCAGCAAGGCATGTAGCCTTTCTAATTGCACTCTATCACATGCAGATAGGAGCTCTGACATTAAAGAAGGATCAATCCACCCCCCTTTAACAAGCATTCAGGTTGCCTGAAGTACTGGTTGTTTGTGAAAATGTAGGGGGAAAAAAAGAACAGGAGGTAGACACAGGCTTTCTGCTGACTTTATCTGCACGGCTCTGCCAAAGTCCCTCACTCCAGGTTGCAAGGTACTCAAACTCTGGGTCTTGAATTACCCTCTTTCAATTCTGCCAGTTCATGTTGGTCCTGACCCAGCACAGACAGTGCTCTTTCTATTTCCTGACATGTTGTTCATAGCTCTGGCAAATCCCCTCATTTTGACCTGAAGCTTTTCTTGTCTTTCTTGGCTAGATCCACTCTTGAACAGTTATTGTCAGAGCAGAAGTAGGAATTCCCAAATCTATTGACTCTAGAATTGTGACCGAAGCCAAAATGATCTCTGCCCTCAATAAATACACAAAAAATTGACCGGGTTGAGTAACATGTGAGTGATGCTCCCAGCGTGCGTTAGAATTCTCCCTTAAAAGACCTAAAGAACAGGACTGAGAGATTAAGGGCTGATTTTAACCTGTCTAAAAGTAACAACTCTTTTGGAATAGTTTTCTTGATTAATTGGAAACTGAACATCTGTGGTGGTGTCAAGGGTGTAACTGTCATCAAATGTATGGGGTGTCATAATAGGAGAGCAGAGGTGCCTTACAGAATGGAAAATTGGAGGCAGAGAGAACATTTTATATGACAGCTGAGGGGTGGGAAGAAAGGAAGTTAAACCAGATTGAATAAAGGAAACAATGGTAAAAGCAGAGAGTTTAGTGCAAGATTGGGGAACTTGGAGTTTTGTAACAAAACTGTCTGCCACCCTCATCTTTACCAGTGATATCTGTGGTGATTGCAGGTTCCAGATTCTGTCCGCGTGTCTGTCTATTGGGTTATCTGTGCACTTCAAGAGTTCAGACTATGTTGCTGCTCCTCCCCTAATCATACTGTGAGTCTGCCTGGTTTTTCTTGGTGTCTCAGCTCCCAGAGACAAGTGACTGTGTAACTTAGATTTTACTTCAAAAATACGTTTTTGTAAATGATTGTAGAGAAAAGTGGGAGAATGCAATCCCTGTCTCAAAAGCAAATTCAATTGGCTTATCCCCTCTAAAGTCACCAGCTCTCTGAGCCAAACTCATGAATTTGAGTGGCCTGACTCATGATTTTTGAACATGGAGGGGTTGTGATACTGATCTTCTGTCACCACAGTATCAGATCATGTAATGCTTCTTTCTGATCCAAGTGGCCAGCTGGCCATAATGTTGCATGCTGGGATCTGTAGGTTTTGCTGGCCATATGTCTGCATTAAAGATAAGCTTGTTTGCTCTAGTCTAAGCAGACAATCTGCTCAACTTTATGCACAATTAGATATAGCCTTTCAGCTGCTGGCAGATTGCCAGTGTGGTCCTTTCTGTTGCGTGGAGTTTGGCACCCTGGGTGGTAGCATGTCAGGATCTAGAGTTGTGGCAGTTTTACATGTGCTTGTAGGTAATGGAATGGTGAAAAAAATAGCAGAAATTCCTAGCACGCCTACAGCATTTTCACTTGATGACCTAATGTTGCATAGGTATGAAATAATGGTCACCTGTCAAGCATTGACATGATGGGAAAAGTGAAAATGGAGGGGGAAGGATGATTTTACTGTCACCATAGTATCAGATCAGGCTATGCTACATTCTGCAAGGACAAATGAAAGGGGATGGGAGAAAGCCTAAGGTACTAGCATAGACTGGAAAGCTTGGGAGAAAGTAAAACAGGGGATGCAGAATTCAGGTCTTTGGTGCTTTCAAAGTACAGTTCAGAAAAGCAATAAATTGACTCTGAGTTTTGTTACAGATTGCTGACTCAGATCACTTTGATATGGAGATAAGGGACACCAACAGGTTAAAAAACTGATGCAGTTAAAAACTGATGCGGGAGGGGAGGTATGTTGGAGGCAAAGGAAAAGAAAAATGTGGATAGGAAAAGATATGAGTGGAAATAGGATTTATAGAAGAAGACTTTATTCACAAGTCATGACTCCCAGTCAATAAAGAGCTGCTTCTGGCTGAAAGCCTACCACAGTTCACTGGTGGAATAAGGGTAGGAATTAGAATTTAAAAAGCAATATAAAAGAAATACAGAAAGTTGGGAACAATTAATGATTGATATAATTTGGAATTTATATTGAGTAGAAAATGACAAGGAAGCCAGGATAACCTGCAGTAGTCCCTGACAACTATAAGGAGGACTTTTTCAACTATATTGATAGGAGAAGAAAGCATAGTAATGGTACTGGAAACTGTCACTAAATGGTGAAGGTAAAAAGGCTGATAAGAAATGTGGAAGAGCAGAAATGCTCAATTTTTTTTTCTGGTTTGTTTTGGGGAAGAATAAGGACTCACATGAAATGAAGACAATAAAATACTCTTTCAGACAGTTTTCAGACTGTTTGCTATGGGAGGGTAGTTAGACAACCTTTACTGTGTGTCAAAAAATGAAAATGGCTGAGCCAGATAACTTACTGCTGAAATCATTATCTCAGGAGACTTGTGGCATACTTACGATGTTAACCTTTAATAAATCCCAGCATTGCAGAAATATTCCCCTAAACTTATCTTAATTGGTAGTTGTGATTTAGAAATCACTGAATGGGCCTATTTCTGGAGAGGGTCAGAAGGGGATTCAGCTGGGACTAGTGCCAGTACTGGTATTCTTCAACTTATTTATAAATGATCTAGGAGTAAAGAATTGGTGGAGAGGCAAATAATGACAAGGGCAGGACAGCTACAGAGATCTGGTAAACAAGCCTTGCTTAAAGAAAGTACATTTTGATGTAGCTACTTGCAAAGTCACAGACCTAAGAGCAGGGACTGGAAGCCAGACTTTGTGAGTTGTATTCTGGAAGCTGTGGCTCTGAAAGGAGATCCAGGCACAACCCACTGAACATCAGCTCCCAGTCTGATCCTGAAACTTAAAAGGCTAATTTGATCTGTAGATTTATAAACAAGGGTGTAGCAAATAGGAACAGGGAGGTGATTTTTTTTCTGCACATGCTGTTAGTGGAATCAGGAATGGATTACTGCACATTGCAAAACTGGAGAGTTACAGAAAAGAGCCACAAAAGGATTCAAGGGCTGGTGAGAGACATAAACAGTTCAATCTGTTTATCTTGCAGGAAAGAACATGAGAATGACTGTATTACAGTGTGTAAATACTCCATGGAGTTTAAATATTGATTATTGAAGATCTATTTAGTATAGCAGAGACAGGCGTAACAGGAATCAGCAGCTGAATATTATAGCCAGAAAAATGAAAATGAGAAACTAGGTACAAATTTTAACAGTAAAATTACTACCGGCTAACAAGGATAATGGAGGAATTTGTGTCTTTTGGTATCTTAGCATCATTCCGGATGTCTTCCTGGGAATTGTGTTTTAGCCAAAGGCAAATCTAAGTTGCTAGTCCCAGACATGAGTAACTGAGTTAAGTTTAATGTAGGAGTACAAAACAGGTGATTTCCTGATATGCCTGGCTGTAAACTTGATGACAGCCATAGAGGGTGATTTTTAGTTTGGGCTTCTTCATTGTCAGTGACATTAACGCAAAGGTGGCAATGTGCTCCTGAGACAGCGACTCTAAGCACAGGACTCTCAGTACAGCTGGCTTTACACTCTGAACTATGACGCATGAGGGCTCAAAAGAGGACTGAGGAGATTCCTGACATTGCCATGCATTGTGTAGGGTAGACTGGGGAGCTGAGACCTCTCGGATGTAATTGCTCTGGCTCTGTTATGCTGGGATTTCGTAGCGTCATTCTAAACGGGTATACAGTGGCAGGGTGGATCATAGTGAGTCTTGTCTAGTTGCTGTTTCATGATTCAGCCAGAGAAGTGCCTAGAGAGAAGGTCGTTTACCATTTTGACTGCGGAAGAAGTGACAGCCACTCAGTCTGTAGCTCCGTTTCTTCACCTGAAAGTGCAGTGATTTTGAGGCATTCCTTACACAGCATTGCAGACGATGGGATTTGTGGCTGTTTCCTTGGCTGAATACTTTGGGCACTAGCCTTTCTGCAAACTTGCTGAACAGTAGCCTGGGTTAGAACACTCATAACCTCCTGTTCTCTGAGCTTCATTGGCATGCTTTTTACCGGTTTAGCAACAGCTGTTGCTTAATGGGCCCTTGAAGATAGAGAGGCTGCGTTTCTAAGTGGGAGATAATTTCCTTTGGCCACTCTCAAGGCCCATTTTGGTAGCTCCATCTTGGTTGCCCCAAAAGTCCAGGTGCTGGAAGTAAGGTGGCCAGGAGGCATGAACCTGCTTTATCTCCATGCATTAACACAGCTAATTAACTCCCTTTTGACCCACCCTCCAGGCGATTAATCCTCTATCAGCCTAGTCTCCAGCCATTTGAAGAGTCTGTGTCTGCAGAGGTATTTACAACCCCCAGCTAGCTAGCAGAGAGCAAGCCTGCCCGTTATCAGGGCTCTAAGACAAATGGCTATCTCCCCAGTGGCCTTGCAAAATCCAGCAGTGCTATGCTGTGCTGGCCACCTACTTTCACCCAGCCTCCCTTCTCCGCTAACATTTCACAGATGTGACCTGAGCCCTCCCCTTTCATTGCTTAACAATAAGCAGCACCTCCCCAGCTGTGTGAAAACTGAGAGCAAAAGCACTTTACTTCTTAGCCTGCCCCAAGAGCCACACGGGGACAAGGCGTTTCAAGCTGTCTTGCTGAAATTCAAACTAAAAGACCCATAATGAATGAGAGGGCAGTGCTTCATATTAGCAAGGATAAAAAGAGGTAGCCAAAACATAAAACAAAATTCCCCATGTGGCTCACAGCTATCCTCATTCCTGGTTAGGAGAGGTGATCTGTAGGTCTGGTAAATGTGTGAAACTGAGCTACAGCATCCCATGGAGTTACCTGACATTTATAGAAGTGTTTTTGACAAAATTCATAACACAGTAGTAAAGAAGGAGTAAAACAGATTAGCGTGCATCAGAACAGTCGGCTTTTGGATGTAAAAATCGAACCAGTTAGCTCAGTGGGCTATTACTTAAAGCATTGGTACCTGAAGTTCTCTGTTAAAACTGAAGTCATCCATCCCTAGAAATAGTTCCAGGCTGGCCGTAGCTGCTGCTTTCCAGCAGGGCGCACTGTGGTCCAGGCGTTGTCAGTGCTGAGCGCAGAAAAGGAGACTATAGAAAAGCAAAACGAGAAAGAAAAGCACCGAGAGCAGCATCAAATTGAGGAGAAGGTATGGCCTGAGTTTCCAGGCTGTGTGTGGTATATTGACCTTCTGAACTGTAGGTATGGAGAAGCTACTCTGTCCCTTCCAAGCTTAGGCAATTTCTGGAATGGTCCTGGGGCTTTTCAATAGCTTTCTTCGCACCCTTAGTGATTACAGGCATGCAATGGATGTACACAAATGCATAAGCATGTCTCCTACATCCTTCAAAAGTAGAGACACTCTTCATTTTTTTGGACTGAGGAGCCTTTAAAGGCTGTTAAGGCTACGCCTGCAGCGACCCAAGAGCATTGCCTGGGAGCAATACAAGATGTTGTCCCTCTTACAAGCTGGGGTGCTGCCAGCTCAGGAGTTCAAGATCAGACTGGAACCTCTCCTGCTATGTTGCCACGTGAGGACTCCAGAGCCAGCTAGTATTATAGCTTTTGACTGGCCGTCTGTGGTCTGCTTTGATTTCTGGAAAGGAGTCTGTTTTCCTTGGGCTCTGTGTCCATGGGTAATAAAGCAGTGCATTCACTGCTTTTGGGTCCTAGGTCTGTATCACCGCAGGGGTCTTGCTTAGTCAGAGACCTTGGATGAGTTTATACTGGAGCAGGGCTGCCCATCAACCAAGAGCTGTGGTGGAATCCTCCACTCTCCTGACTGCTGCAGTGAAAGGAGGAGGACAGAAGCAGAGTCTTCCGTAGCAACTTTCCAGGATTATATTTGAAGTTTTTTCCTTCTCAGTAAAAGAAATCATGGCCCACCCTGTCTCCATTTCAGCTCCTGGTTCATTGGACATGAAAAGGAGATGAACTTCTTGCTGAACTGATGGGAAATGCGGGTGAAGCCTCTTAGAACCAGAAGTTGTAGTTTTATCACCACATCGGTCAGCCTTGGCCTAGCCCTTTCTCTAGGGAATGATGAAAAATTACTTGCAGGGGAAAGCCCAGGGCAGTCTGTATGTCACTGAAGTCACAACAAGGTCAGCTTTTGCTAGGAGTGATCTATTTCTGAGTGGCAGCTCCTGCCTGTGCAGCAGCTGGCATTGGTGCCAGCCCTGTTTATAGCTTTGCTTTGCTGTTTGCTGCCCCTTTGGCCATAGAACATTTGCAGGAAGGAAGTAATGGGCGTTGTCTTGCTTTACTGTATGCAAATGTCATATAGATTGAAATTCTGCATGCTGAATGGGTGCGTGGCTCTGTGTAGAGGGAAAAGGATGAGACAGTTCATCTATGGGTATATTTGTATGGCAGTTGTGCTGTGCAGGTTGTGCTGTGCAGAGACAGCTAAGATATCCCAGGCATTAGAAGATGCTTAGCCATCTTTAGTGTTCAGAATTAGCTTGAATATCAACACAACTGCACTGTGCTGTGTGGATATGCTCAGTGTGACAGTCTTCTCAGAAACTGGTAAGCTCTTCAGGTAATTCGGGCCAGAATTTAGTATCTAGTTTAGTATGAGAACATCAACAGTTAATAATCCATGCCATCTGTTCCTCACCCTAAGCCCTTTTAACTAGTCCTGCTAATTTGATGATGAGGTAAGAAGTACAACTGGGGGACTGACAGGGCTTGTAGCCTTGCCCCTCCTGCAGGAGAGAGAATTGGATGTCCTCTAAGCATTCGATGGGTTTTGAATCCCAGCATCGACTGCTTTGTGTTCTCTCAGAATTCGGAGATCAATGTGAGGTTCTTTGCCCCTAATCCAGCCCCCGTTCATCATTATCACCTCCACAAAGTGGCCAGTGCTTTGTTATCAGGAGAGGCAAAATCTTACAGGGTGGCCATAATCTCCTCTGAGAGTCAGACAGATATTCTCTGTGGGTAAGAAAGTGACAGTGACCGAAAGCTCTAGGGGGAAGCAGGCTAGAACAAAGCTGTCCATTGCATCCTTTCATCAAACTGTTGATCTTTCTTTCAAAGACATCACATTTGTTTGGTGACAAAAGCCCCAAAGAAGCTGAATTGAGCCTGAAATCCTGTAGCAAGATTTAGAGGAAGCGTCTTTCATTCAGAGCAAGGAGGGGCGAGAGAGTCCTTCTTTTTCTTCCTACCAACCAATGGGCTCACAGGAGCCCACGAAGGTGACAGATTAATGCAGGGGATCCCCAAGTAGATGCTACGTGACTCCTGGCACGCTCCAAAAACATTTCCACAGCGACCAGCTGAACAAGAAATATGGAGTGTGACAAGATCCAGCATAAACTTGTGCTTTGGAAGGAGGGTGCTTTGCCTCTCTGAGAGATTTGTAAATTTACTACAGAAGACCCAAGATACAATGATCAGTATTACAGTTGTCAGAATCCAAATAGCACAGATGTTAACCTGTTTTTCTACTCCTAAGTTTTGATTGTATACTGTCTTGCTGTTTCCTCTAGTGCACAGCCCTGTTTTCTGTGCAAAGTCTGCATCTTTTTCTCAAGAACAACAACAAAAGTTAAAAGGATTCTAGCTCTATTCTAATTATCAGGTGGATTTAGGACTTAAGGGCAAACTAACTGGGCTATGAGGGAGGCTGTAATTTGATGTGTGTTACTTCTGTGCTAGCTTTTTCAGTCTTTCCCATCCTTTGCTGCTCATTTATGTCTGTGTATTGTCCCTTCTTTTGTGTTGCCATTGCTGGCTGTGCAGCCAGATTTCAGCTGGAAAAATAACTTTATTTTTGGCTAAACTATTTTTCAGCCAGATTGTTTCCCTGACCTGGTTCACTGAGCAGTAAATAAACACTTTTGTGGTCTCTGTGATGGAAGAGTGATGAGGAGGGGAATAAGGGTTTGGGGGCAGAGCCTGCTTCAACTGGATTAAGCAGCACTGTTGTCAGGTGTCTAAGTACGGCCTCATTTCAGCCAGTACTTGGAGGCACCTGAATACTGTGCTCCTGGGACAACATTGCAATGCCTGGGTCTTCCTTGTCAGCAGGAAACAGGTACTTTGTGCGTAAATGGAAGGCCCAGGGCTGTCTTAATCATTTGTGCTGCAGAGGCATCCCCAGTGGGAGAGGATAATGGAGAGAAAAACCCTCTGAAGCGAGACCATTTTACTTTGAGGTTTGGGCATGGTTGTATTTGTGTGTCAAAGATGTGGCAGGCATTAGGACCACGCAAGAGCCACTTGGAAGCATCTGACTGTTTGTAAACTGTGCTTTCCTGGCTCTGGAGGCTTTTAAAAATAGTACCGAACCTGCAACCAGTCTGTGTTTTTATTTGATTATTATTAAATAGTTATATGGGGAATTGGAAATATTGACAGCAGTGTTAACATATGGGGTGCAGGTGGTGTGTCAAGCAAATGAAAGAGATTTAGTTTGTAGCCAGTAAGTGGCATGAAGCAGTCTGAGCCCCACATATAAGAGCGTTTGGATGTGTGTCCTTATGGCTGGTAGGCTGTGCCTCAAATGTCCGTGCAGCAAAATTTCCTTACAGCTGCTCTGCTTTGCAATTTGTCTTTGTTTCCTATCAACAGCAAATTAGAAGTAGGAAGCTCTTTGCAGTGCTAGATTTTCTGTTGGAGGGAAATGGAAGCTAAATCCCATGGGTGTAGTGTAGCTTTGTCAGAGCTAAGTGCCTGGGGTCACGCAGCCAAGCAGTGGCTGCTTTTGCAAAGGGAAGCGGTTATGTTACCCCTCTGTGGGTGTTAATATTTTTGCTATAACTCCATACTTCACCCTCACTCAGAACTGAACTGCAGCAAGGTAGGTTATAACCTGCTCATGTGGCAGCATATTGCGTTAATGGTAACAGCAACCATGCTGACGCTGCTTTTCCCTTGAGACATTTCCTCCTTTGAAGAGGAATTGATAACGTTTCTTTTATGACCCACTGTGAGCTTTTGCGACATGGAGCCTCTCTATCAACCTGTCTAGCTCTTAAAGCTGTTTCTTCTCAAGCTTGTACTGAAACGAGGCATTGCTGAATCACCTCCGAAGCAGCAATGTTATGAGAGGTCATACTGAAAGTGGACCAGTTCCCACAGGAAAGTTCTGCAAACAACCTTCTTAAAAGGCTTTTGTTTAAAAGCTAATGTCTCACGCACACTGTTGCCTCTGTGAATTAGAAGATTCAGCCCATAGCTGAGACAGACATGGGGGATGAGACAGGGATTTCTATTGGCAACTGGAAAGGAAGAAGAAGCTGAGAAGTAGGCTGACTTTTGAAATTCAGCTCTGGTGTCCTGGCAGCTGTTGAAGTGCCATAAAGAAGGCAGTGGTTTAACACTGGGTGAGTATCAGAATCTTCAAAGCACTTTCTTGTTTGGGAAAGATGTAAGGAACTCCTCAGAATTCCTGTCTGCGTTTGGAGGGGTGGAGGCTGCAGCCTGCTCTAAAGAGGGAATAGGAAGCTCCAGATCTTCATCCAGCAGATATTTTTCCCATGCTCTTTCCTCCCACACAGCAGCTCCCTTCCTTCCCTTCTGGAGCAGCAACAGGCAATAGTTTCAACACAGACAGTGCTTGGCTTCCTTAGGTTTGCTGGGTGCAGCTTCAGAATTAATTTGCTCTTTTAAAAAAATGTATTTTGAAGAATGGAAATCTTACCAGAGCGGTGTTACTGTTAGAAATCTCTGGCGTGAGAGCAATGACCTCTGGTTCCCTGTACCTCAGCAAGCATGATGAGTGAAGTTAACTCTGCTCCTGATTTAGGGATAACAAAGGCTACAGCTCACACGTAGATGCAAGTAAAAATCAGTATTTAACTCTAGGAAAGCCAGCTTTTACTTGCTGTCTCTTAGTTCTATTTGTATTCCCTCCAATGCAAATAATAGTTCGTAATTTTTTTTTCCTGACAACTTTTATCTAGGAGTCTTGGTGTACCTTACAGACTGATACTCTGAGTTTCTCAGCCTCCCAGCAAGAGACATGTTGTCTGACACAGGGGCAATGAACAGTATGGGGACTGCCATGGGATATTCTGAGCCAATATTAGAAAGGATTTGAACCCAGCATCCCGCTCCTGCATTATTATAGTAATAGAGACCTACAGCTACCTATGCAATGATTTTACTCCAAGAACCATTTGTAATAGCAGGGAGGTTTAAAAGAAAAGAAAAAGGATAAAAGAAAAAAAAAAAAAGGATAAAAGCAGCATTTCATTTTCGCAGTTCTCAGCCCTTTTTATATTTTATTATGAAATGCATTTCTAAGGCATTTTCTTGAAGGAGGAAAGAAGGCATATTCATTTTAAGCTATTATTTCATGCTGTTCATTAGCTTCTGATTAAAGTACTTTTAGAGTGATTTATGACATCATTATTTCAAACTCCTACAAGAAAGGTGGGCCTGAAAAAGCATTTTTTACTAATATAGTGAGATTTGAGCTGTGACAGAAGAGAGCACAATTGTCTTGAAGCTTTCAAGGAGAATAACTTGCTCTGTGTCTCATGAGTTCAAATAATTTTGTCTTCCGGATCATCTCCTCAAATGCTGCTAATGTGGTGAGGTATGGGAAAAAACAGACTGAGATAATGGGCTTTTAAAGGACCAAAATAAGTGGTTAGGTTTCACAACTTTAATGTGCTGCCTCCTTAGAAGGCAAACACCAGCACTGTGTATCAGTGCAGTTTCTGAATTGATTTTCTGTGTTGCAAAGGTCCAGCCTGGAAAAGTATACTGAATAGATCACCTTTGATTGCTGTGTTAGAAATATGTCCCCAGTGATGTGGTTAGTAAAAGGTAGAAGGTGGCACGGCTGCTGCTTTTTTGGCTCTGCAGAATAAAGAGCAGCTCTATGACTAATTCTTGCTGAAAACAGGATCTGAGTGAAAATGACATTACAGTTTCAGACAGTTTCATGTAATTTTTTTCCTGTCTTCAATGAGTGTTGTGTCAGTCCAGGTGGGATTGCCCTGAAGTAACCTGCTTGTTTTGTTCAGGTCCTTATTTCACAGGAAGACTTATGCAGCATCAGCAAAACTTTATTGTCCCTATTTGCATAGAATTAGATGCAGAATCAAGCATCAGAGAAGAGCTAGAAAGCTGTAACAATTTAATATTCCCCAAAGGTCTCACATTTATGAAATGACAAATCTGAGCCCTTTGGGAATTTGCAGCTTGGACAGACAGTAGGGAAATGAAACAGATGCACATCACAGCCTTCAGAGATCAAGCATAAAAGTGAATGGAGCTGTCTTCAATTACTTCTGTCCATTTCTGCCAGGTGTGAAGGTACATGGGAAGTTCCTTTGATCAGCAGAGTTAACTGCTGATGAATACTCTGCAGAGATAGATAAGCCTGTGTGACACTATGGATCCATGTACTGTATTGCCCCAGAGCATAGATAAGGGGATTAAATCAAGTTGAACTGTATTTACTCTAGCTTTTCTCTGAATTTGTCCAGCAAAAAGGAGTCTGAATCCAGATATAGTTCATGAGAGCATTAATATACCTGTTTTCCTTGTCACCTTTCCCACTTGTCATGCTCCAGGCATTTCTTTTTGTTCTTTGTAAATAGTTTTGGGCAGAGGATTCATCTGTGTACATGAACATATATATAACACACACACACACAACACACAAGCTATCACATGTACCCAGGCTGCTGGATGCTTCCAGTATGTTGGGAGACATTTAGCAAACCAGATAATCCCTAGAGGCTCTCACCACCCAGCAAGGCAAGGCACAGTCCTATTCTTGACAGACTTGCTTCTCAGAGGACTGGTCCTAAATCAAAGACAATGAGAGTTCCTCGTTCCATTAGCTTTTTGTCAGAGAAACTCTTTCAAAAGTTTACAGTCACCCCCCTGCAAACCAATGCGTAAAGCTGCAGCAAGAACCACCAGTACGTGATAAAGGGCTTGCAGATCATTTCTGCAAGCGCAAGCTGCAAGAACCCTGCACTGAAAGCAGAGTCGGTGTTCAAAGGAGAAATGGAAGAAGTTATTTGTCACATATTCAGACCTATTTGCTTGCCACTTGTTGCTCAACTCCCCTATGCATAGTCTAGCTACCGCCACGAGCAAATGGTGAAAATTTTTAGAGGCAAAGTTCAATAAACTGTTTGAAAGCTTGTCCTTTGACAGCAGATGGCTGTAGTGCTTCAGCCACTGGATGATCTGGCTCGTCATGAAACGTTCTTCACCTGGGTTTCCATGCTATCCAAGTAGTGAAGTTTCTTAAGAACATGCAGATTTTGTCAGAGACCCAGTCAGTTAGAATTTGTAATCCCAGTGGCTGAACCATTAATATGTGGTTTTACTCCAGCTATGACCAAGGTCCAGTTCAGTTTGTGTCCACATGAGTAGCACTGGAGAGACTGCATGGGAGACTGGGGTTGCCTTGTCTGTGAAACCACTGTGTGTGAAGACACTAGCTCATGCTTTAACTAGGACGTGTGCAAGGAATGTTACAGTGCAAGGAAGATGGCACACACCTGTACTGATCCTGCTCTGTATGAAGTAGCGCTTTGCTTTACTGAGATTCCAGCTGTTTCTCTTTAGTGGCAACATGGAGCTGAGTGAGTCAGAAGTAAGCTCTCCGGTATGGAAATCTCCCGAGTCCTTAAAAGAATGTGAATGTCTCTTTTGTACTTCTATCCTGCAGCCACAGTCACTTTGTTAGAAAGTTCAGTGACTGCCATGGAAGGCAGGTGTTGCTGTCCATTTAGTTCCATGTTTGCACGTAACTGAAGAGGGTACTTTGAAAGGTAACAGATCAAAGACGACACGGTGCATATTATGATATAACCAACCTGTGGAACTTGCTACTGAAGGAGACAAGGGAAACAGTGGTGCCCAAGAAACTTTTGAAAAGTACAGAAATACAAAGAGAAGAGGGAGGTAACAGGTGAGCAGCAGAACTCACGACACCTGGTTTTACAGGGCTTTGAATTGTGGTGTTCCTTTCTGATTCTGCAGCCACCATATATATTGTTTCCTCTCAACCTCCCCCCCCCCCCCCCCCCCCCATCGAGCCCTCAACTACTGCAGTTTGCCATGAACTGCTTCAGAGACTACATGTACCGCAAGTGAGTGTGCAAGAGCCCAAAGCTACAAGCACTGATTGCCCAGATAGCTGCTGCCGGGCGAGCCAAACAGCCTGTGCTTCCCCACAGCTGCTGGCAGATAAATAAATAGCTTCAGGAGCTGCAGTCAACCCTTGGGCCGTGTCCTGTGGAGACCTGTTGTAGGAACCTGTGGTGTTAAAACACTTCAACCCTTTGTCGGATGCCACTAAAATTGGCCAAGAGTCAGAAGTGAGTGGGAAGGGGAGGACTGGCAGCTGACAGCAATCACAGAAGCCCTTCCCCAGGCTAACCATGACATAAGTAAGCATAGTCACAGCATAAATTGATGAGCCTAAAATTATCTACAAGAATGAATACCGTCTAACTGTCCCAACACATTATGGGCTTTCTGCTTACTCTGGAATTGGCAGATTTTGACTTTGGGTGCAGACAGCCTGACCGCTTGACTCCAGGCCCGTAGTAGTATGACAGCTCCAACTGCACTTTTTTATTTGGGCCTGCTGCTTTTGCTTTTAGATGAAGATTCAGCAGGAACCTTCTTCCTTACATTGTAGCCTCTAGGCGTTAACTGATTTGGTGCTGAAGCTGGTATTTTCTTCTTTTGGCAGCTCCTTGCCCTCTGGCATTGAATCCAGGCTGATGCTCCAGCCCCCTCCCCTCCTGTGTTGTTCCCAGGCTGTTGTGTCAGATGCAAAACAAACACTCAGTGGCTCAGAGCTCCTTGCATCCAGGAGAAATTGCATTTTCACACTGGCTCTGAACCTCCTCCGCAGAGCCAAAGCAAAATCAATGCGGAAACTAATCCCTTTGCCCCTACCATGCACATCCTCTTCAATGATGGAGCCAGGAAAGACTGAAGAGAATTAACCTTTTCTGCAAAATTCTCTGAGCTAAGAAATACCCTGCTTTTCGTGCTCTCGTCCTCTTTCCCAGTTGCTGCATCAGGGAAACCAGTCTTCTCTGGAGCTGAAGTGTCTTCTTCCTCTTCTCACTACTAATGCTACAAGTTTATTTTAAAAATAAATTCCATACTATGCAGGATTGCTATAGCTAGTCTTGGCTCTCTATAGCTAGTAGCTAGACCAAGTAGGTGGCAGCTTGGTAGAGTAACTGCTGCCCGCTCAGAAGCATCCAAGAATAGCTCTAGCCTCTCCTAGGGATCAAGTATACAAGTCTGGAGCTCCAGGGGTCCCTTCCTGTGACTCATATGGCGTTACTATCATAGCCATGGAATATGCTACTCTGTGAAGCTAGACACAGACATCTGGAATTGAGGGCAGCCTGTAACGCTGAACTGACAAAAGATAAAAAGGTATCAAGGTTTCTGGTCTCCCTCACTTCCCTTTTCTCAGGTGTCACAAACTCCAGTGCAGCCTTGTGCACTGTTAACTGGTCAGGCAGAACGCACTGCAGTCCCCCTCTCAGCTTAGGGACAGCTTGCTCCAGGAATGCTGCCTCTTTCTCCCTTCCAGGGACTGCACTTGTGACATACTGACAAATGGCATTTTCTTGCACAGGCTCCTGGACTGTCCAGCTAGAGAAGGGAGGCACTGTGGTGGTGCTGCGGAGCCTGCTGCGGCTGGGACTGATGTTCTACCATGTCCCAATGACCGAGCAGTACGGCTATGTCTGCTTCGGCACTGGTGAGAAGAACTTGGATCTGCCCTTCATGCTGTGACTCGCCTGTCTGGGATGAGGGCTCGAGAACATTTAGATTTTATACTTAGGAGACTTTTGTTTACTGCTTGCTCTAATAAATGTGTGAAACCTCTGCACTTTGAGCAAGATTCTTTTGTGCCTGGATTCTGGCCCCAGTTCTTTTCTTAGGACTTTGCTGTGTGCGATCCTCTTTCAGCTCCAGGTTGAATTCCCTGTTATGTGTCACTGAAGATCCTTTAGATACTGACAGATGGCATTTTCTTCCACGATGGGTGAAGCCCCAGGTTAGAAATCAAACCTAGGCCATCTGGTTACACGTGCTTACACAACCATGACACTTCCTTGACACCATGCTTACACAAAAACTAATTTGGAGACAGCATGAATGAATGCCTACTATCACCCATGAACGACAAACAGAACAGGGCTGCACTCAGAGTAGAAAGCTCATGCATACTGTAAGGGATCTGTACTAAACCCTGAGCTCAAGAAAGGCATATTGAAGAAAGTATTTTGTTTTTCAAATGTTAGGTTTCATGAAAATTAGAGAGGTCTTTCCAGCTCATGGCACTAAACTGTAGAAAACATTAACTGTGGGCATCACCTGGTCTTTTGCAAAATGTGCTCATTCAGGTTCATCTCAAGGCAGTGGTTTAATCCAGTGACTTTTCCATTAGTAAAGCTCATTGAGCAGAGCTACCTAGGCTAGAAGACATAGTAACTTCCGTATGCAGGAGAAGAAAGAAAAATCTTTTCCCTTCTGAAGGGCTGTAGGTTTCAAAGCTTCATAAAATAGACGGTCAGCCAGAGATTTTATCTCAGTATAGTTAATGAAGTCTTAGCTCTGCCTCCCAAAGCAAAAAGATCTTGGCCAGCTCAAGGGGCTGAATGTAGGGCTTCCATTTCACAAAGTAAGGCTAAGAAGAGCCATTATAACTTGGTTTCCTGGGTAAAACGTGTTTATCCGTACTCTCTGTTCCTGTCCATGCTGATAGGTCCATGCAGATGATTCTGATGAAAGCAGTACAAGGTTAAGTGGCATAGTCATATATAAATAAGCTGTGTTGATCTGTAGCCCCCAGACAAATATCAAAGAAACGGAGCCAAAGCCATAATGACCCTGATAAATGTAATGACCTTTTCATACCAGGCCCATAAGTAGCACGTCTCAAGTAGCAGTGGTCAGTAGGTGCAAGGTACATGCATGTACTACTATACAAGGAGAGGAATGGTGCCACCTTTTAGTTAGAGCGTGGAAAATTACGCGCATCGATCAGGCCCAAACTATCCCAGGAAGCAGCCGTACCACCGATATGGATGACTTAAGGCAAATGTATTTCCATGGGGAAAAAATCACAGGCCAAGTCATCAAGGATGTCAACATTCTGTATTTTCTAGATCCAGGAGTGAAGCACGAGCCAGAAATCCTTAAGGGGACGTGTAAGATACACACGTCTGTTTACCACTGCCATAGGTGTTCTGCTGCAAATTATGGATAGGACAGATAATTAAAAAAATTAATTTCGGTAGCCATAACAATTTCTGTTACTGCCAAGGAAATACAGTTCTGCAGGAGACTTTTTCTTCCATTAGTGTCACAGGTATAAAAGCCCAAATGAGGCAGATCTGAGTTGAAACACAGGTTAATGGGGAATCACCATTCATTGTTGGAAAAAGCGGGAAACGTGCTTTTCCAAACCCAGTCGTGAACCACGATGAAACAAAAGCCTTCAGATCCTTTCCAGCTTTGAGGTAAGATTCTTTGCCCCTCCTTTCTCCAAATCATTCTGCACACTGGACTTTGCTTTGCTAAATCTTGTATTCTGCTAGAGGAGCAGGTTGCAGCTCATTCACTGGAGACAGTATAGAGTACTAATGACAGTTTTGGCATAAGAAAATTGGGGATACTGACAACCTTGCAAAAAAAGCAGAGCAGTGGGGAACAGCTGTGCTTACTGACTATGCCAGTTCTGTCCATTAGTGGTTTAAACAGAGAGGCTTGTGTGTATGTTTGACATTATCCTTCAGCAAAGGGTGTCCCACTGGCAGAGGTTTTTTGCACCACTTAGGGCCCCTCTTCCAGATAAGCTTTGCAGATCTGACGGACCAGCGGGTCAGATACCTGTCAAAAAAACACAAATGCATTTCAGCTTGAGAGTGATCACAGAGAAGAGGTTCCAACTGAAGCAGGAGCAGGCACTGTAGCCTTTGCCTCCACACATGCCTCTTTATAAAAGGAATAACCATGAGCAGAGCCCCCTCAATTCAGAAGGGGCCACTGGAAAGGAATCTTTCTTTGTTTTGGAACTTCTGAGCTGAACCTCTGCACTGAACCCCCTGGCACCTGCTTGACTTCCAGTCTTACAAATCAGGTGTAGTCTCCAGGCTGCTGGCAAGTTGTCCACCTGTAGTGAAACTGGAGTGCCAAACCCCTTCATTGCAACTAAGTCCAAGACTGAATGCATCCAGCCTCTATGGGAGGTGTTATTTCAACAGCTGGCCTCAATAAGGTAAACGAATTACAAAGGCTAAACTCTGTGAGAAATAAAGTCTCTAAAAAGGGGTTAGTTTACTTCTGGTGGATAATCGGTTATTTCTTCTGCATGTGATGGGTTTCTGGCCTAGTCTTGTATTTTCATGCATTCAGCTTTGCTTTAGTGTTCTCTGTACAATACTACTGCAGCTTGCTGGTGCGGGAAGTCAGAACCTACAGTGTAAGAGGTACTAGAATGGAATTATCATCACAAAACTACAAATCTCTGTGAAGAGCAATGTCTGGCAAATATCCTCTGTTTTTTACCATTTGAAGTTTTAGGCTTGGCTTTGCAAACAGGCAGGGGATTTCAGATCCAGAATCAGTTACTGGAAATCTTACCCTGTGGCTGGGTGGCCCAGAGTTTTGTTAGGCTTTAAATCTTTTGTATCAGTAGAGAGGGGAAGAGAGGTCCTTAGAGAAAGAGGAGTCTTTTCAGACAATAAAGATCCAAAGTAAAACCCTAGCATAATCTGCACAAACAATGCTCTAACAAATTAGAATTTGGAACCGACTGATAAACTTTGTCCAGCGATGTTTGCATGCCTCTGGTTGAGTAATCCCATGGTCTTAATGTAACCTCAATCAGTCATCCTCTCCCCAAACAGCTTTGTTACCTTCTATTTTGCATCGTGCAAATTTGAGATATTAGGAACTTTGGACAGAGACCATGTAGTGCATTTGTTTGAAGGCATTTGGCACATTCCTGAGAACTACAAAGCAAGCTTGCTATGCCAGGCAGCCACAGACTATGTAACAGCAAGCCCGTTTTCCTAGCACTTTTCTTCCTCAGCAATCCTGAACAGCACAAATTGAAAAAAGAATCATATTTGGAAGTACCTGCTACTGAAACGAAGCCACTTCCAAAAGGCTTTGCTTTTGCTTTGAGAAGTTTATGTTAGTTAACTAAACACCTAGAAGCAACAGCAGGAGGGATCTGGGAAAAGGTATCAAGCAAGATACAGCCACTTCTTCTCCTATGCATGCATTATATTAGTCTCTTTTGACCTTCAGTGTTATGCTAGTGCATTAGTGGAATCCCTTACATAACAACATCAGGACAGGACTCTTAATTTCTCTTGCCTTTAATTTCACATGCAAGGGGAGTTCAGCGAGACCAAACACAGGTCCCCAGTTTGGAATCTGGCAAAGGCAGCTCCTTTGGGAGAAGCTGCAGGGGTATTAGGTGGGCACATGGGGCTCAGCCCTTCTTTTCATATTCCCCTTGCTGAAGGGGGAGGTCTGTAGCACAAGTTTTGGTATCGCAAGATGGCACTTACAGTGAAAGTGGAAAAAAAAAATCCCCAATTGTTTTAATGCATCAGCGTGCCAAGTGCAGTTCTGGTCACGTGTCCACATGCTTATGGGAAAGTGCTCCCGCAACAATAAATGATCTCAGTGGGAGAGAAGTGAATGTGTGAATGTGAGATAGATACACATCAATGCTGTGTGCAGGTTTAGACAGACTGGCTTTTTAAGAAACCCCTCTGTTTCTGTGTGGGGGCTGGAAGTGCACACCCCAATTCTGCATAGGAAGGAGGATTTAGTACTGGCCTGTTTTTAAAGCTTTTGTTATTTCTCTTTTGAGCAGGTCTAATGATTCAAGATTTGCCACTTTCTCTTGCTGAACCCCATGTCACATCCTAGTGCCAGGAGAAACTGTAGGCTGTAGGAAGTGCTATCTTCCGGCAGAGATAACAGACCTGTCATCTTCCTCTTCATCAATGAAGAGTCCAGTGGTATTTTTTGTGAGAAAGTAAACCCCTGTTTATAGTATCCTGACCAAGACTGTGTGTGGAAGTCTTGCGTGTGTGTGTGTGTGTAAGAAACCATCTCAGTTTCCAAACTGCAGTGGAATCTCTCCTCATTTCAGACACATCTTGCTTTGTGCACATACATTGATTTGTTAGTGTATCTGAGGAGCTAGTTCTCTTGCTCACTAGGACAAGATATGTTTATTCTTTTTGTTATAATTCTTATAGCCTTTTTTTTTCTCTCTTTGAAGTGCTGAAGCGCAGTCACTCTTATTGGCTGTTTGTGGACAACGCCGTGGTTTGGTTTGTGCATTTTGCTCCAGATGAGGTCAATTTCCTTTGGGGGAAAAATATTACTAGGAGGAAGCTTCTTGTGACACTTTATGGATGCTGTGGACCTCAACTGTTGGGATGTAATGATGTTAAATAATAACAGCAACCATTATTCTTCCTCTGCTGATCATTTTTGGAGCAGTGCTCTGCTATTGTGCTTCTCCAGCTGTCCCTCCTCCTCTCCCGTTCCCCTCTGCCCATCCCTTGGCTTGCACCTGTACGTCCCACTTGCCCACTGTCCAGGTACCTTTGGGGAAGCACAGATATGTCTATAGTCCAAAATCCTACTGTGACTTGTTGAAAGTGTTCCAGCAGTGGTGAAAATGCTACATTTCATAGCCAACTCAACAAAAAGAAAGGGCTTTGCATGGATGACTCAGTTAATTTCCCTTTGCCTACAGCAGAAGCAGCTGAAGGATTTCCAGTTGGTTGCCCCATTAGCCAGGGTGTCTCACTGCGGGTCTATTGAAATTGCATACATAGCAGCAGCCATGGCTGTTGCACCGGTGAGCTAAAGAGGGCACTTGAGGCTTTCGAGCAGCAAAGACAGAGTCCTGAGAATAACATATGGAAACCAGGCAAACCATCCCTGGCCTGCTGGTCTTAAGTCTTAAGGTTAAGTCTTGGGGTTCAGTCTTAAGGTTAATTCTTAAGGTTAAGTCTTAGGGTTAGATCTTTAGGTTAAGACTTATGGTTAAGTCTCAGGGATAAGTCTTAAGGTTAAGTCTTAGGGTTAAGTCTTAAGGTTAATTCTTAAGTTTAAGTCTTAGGGTTAAGTCTAAAGGGTTAGGTCTTTAGGTTAAGACTTATGGTTAAGTATCAGGGATAAGTCTTAAGGGTAAGTCTTAAGGTTGAGTCTTAGGGTTAAGTCTTCAGGTTAATTCTTAAGGTTGAGTCTTAGGGTTAAGTCTTAAGGATGAGTCTTAGAGTTAAGTCTCTAGGCTCAGCCTTAGGGTTAAGACTTAGCATTAAGTCTTAAGGTTAAGTCCTAGGGTTAAGTCTTAAGGCTGAGTCTTAAGGTTGAGTCTTAGGGTTGAGTCTTAGGGTTAGGTTGTTTGGTTAAGACTTAGGGTTACGTCTCAAGGTTAAGACTTAGGGTTAAATCTCCCCCAGCCCGGAAAGCCTCCCCCAGCCCTCAGCAGCACATGGGTGTGGGGGCAGGAGAGGAGAGGAGGGTCTCCCTGAAACCCCCATCTCAGCTGCTTGCCTCGCCCTGGCCTTCAGGACAGCAGGCACTGGCCCCTTTGGGGATCTGCTGGCAAGAGTCCCAGGGCACTCCCCCTTCCCCTTCTGGGGATGCATCCCATCCCCGCAGCAATGAGCAAAGCAGCAGAGAAGAAGCCAGTAGTGGCCCCTCTCCCCCAGTTCCGACACACACATTCCTCCCTCTCTACCAGTTCTTGAGCCATATGCCAGCCTCTTCCCCAGTTCCCAGGGCCATACCCCTCTCACTCCCCGACTTGTGCAGCGATGAGCAACCAGACACAGAAGAAACCAGGTGTGGCCCCTCTCAGCATACCCAGTGTTTTTATTTCAGGGGGGCCCTGGAGGGCCCGGCCGCCTCACTCGGTAGCGGGGCAAGGGGAGGCAGCGCGCATGGTCCCCTGAGCCCGGCCCATCCTCCAACAACCTGCGCAGCCATTGCAGATCTTCGCTGATGTCCGGCAAGCGGCGGAGGGGGCTGCGGTCTCTGTCCTGCGGGCTGGACATGCTGCGGACGCGCTGGCGGGGCACGGGGGGCCTGCGCTCCCCACGGTCATCAGAGAGCCTCCGGCGCCTGGGACCTCCGGGGCCCCGCTGCTGCCGCCGCTGCCACCGCCCCTGCCACCGCCACAGCTCTACTTGAGGATGGAGCCGGCCGTGATGATGGCGGGCTGCCCCATTGTGGTCCACCTGTCCCTGCAGGCGGCGGATGGCCACGATGCGCCCCCGGCAGATGGGGCAGGTGGCAGCGACGGTGGTGTCAGCCCAGTGCTGGATGCAAGCGTGGCAGAATGCATGCCAGCACGGATCCACAGCAGCGGGGCCCTCAAGGGGACCCAAGCAGATGGGGCAGGTGTCCTCCCGCCGGGAGATCCCGGCGGCTCCCAGTGCTGCTGGCTCATGCCTGGACGCCTCCATCACTGGTGCTGGAAGTTGGTGCCCTGTCAGCTGCTGGTGGCACTTGCTATCTCACCTGCCACTGGCAGGGCTGGATGGATGCTGCCAGCAGGACTCGAAGGCTTGGGTGCTGCTGGTGGGACTTGAAGGCTCGGGTTCCACGGGCAGGACTCTCTGGTTCCTCAGCTGCTGGCAGCTCTCAACGTCCGGTGTGCTGTGGCAGGACTTGATGGTTTGGGTGCTGCCCACAGGACACTCTGACGCTGGCAGTACGTGATGCTGGCAGTGTTGCTGTGCAGCCCAAGTGAAGTCGAGGGGTGATTTGACCCTCTGGTGACATCACAGTGGTCTCAGGGGTGCACCTGCAGGCACACCCAGGCGCTCGCCCAGCCTCAGAGACAGACCCTGTGATGCAAAGCCCCTCCGGCAGCGTTGCTTCACACCTCCGTGTCTGCTCAGGCCCCTTTCAGGCAGTCCCTGCTGCTGCTGGTAATTGTGCCAGCATCACACGCTGGTGCAGCGGTTGGGGCTGGCAGAGCCCTCTGGGGGCCAGCCGGTGCCAGCCCCTGTTCAAGGAGGGCCACCCTGAGCCGCATGGATGCTGGGCACCACTGGAAAGAGCCAGGCTCCATCTTCTTTGCACCCTGCCTTCAGATAGTGACCTATATGGAGAAGGTGCCCTGGGCCTTCTCTTCTGCAGGCTGAAGAGTCCCATCTCTCTCAGCCCCTTCTCACCGGAGAGATGTGTTGTCCAGATGGTTGGCATCAGAAAGTTTGTGAAAAAGAAATATCACGGCCCAGGCCTTCCCTAGAGCCACACACCCACCATAGAAAGCCTTTGGAGACAATTGATGGAGAGACACGTCCAGAACTCTCTCCTACCTCTGCCGTGGGACAGAGGCAGTGCTAGACCTCCGCCTCCCTCACTGATGAGGGACTCCAGGACACATTTCCAAAGGTCAGAGGCTGCATCATCACTCCCATGCTAGAAAAAAAAGAGCTGCCGAGATCAATCCCACTGTGGGCAGTTTCTCTTCTGTCTGTCGGCTCGCAGTTCTCACCCAAACTCTCGTGCTGTTCTGCACTGAAGCTAGGCAAGGTCTGGTCCTGACTTTCAGGACTGCCCCAAGTCCTCTCAAGTCAGCTGGACGGCACCATCAGAACTGGGTCCTGTGAACAGGTCTCCCGGTCCCACAGCAAGATGTAGGTGCTCCCTCCGAACATTTGAGCCGAGTTTCATTAGGCCGGAGCTGCAGTTTTCAGGGTATGTCCCTGCCACGCAAATCCATTCCTGACCCTGCTGCTGCTTGCAGCGTTATTCAGGTGGCGGAGAAGGGTCCAGGAGCTTGGATTGCAACCCAATGCCTACTAATGAACAGGCACCAAAACGCCCCTCTCTAACCACTGCCAGAGCAGAGGGATGCACAGACCACTCTGCAATCACACCCAAGGACACAGCCAGAAAAAAAAAAGCTTTTTATTTCCTTTTTTTGGATTGGTTTTTTTTTTTTTCTGTAAATATACAGTTACAGAAACCTCTGCATAACATTCTCAACAGGACAGGAAGTTCCTCAGCCCTGGGGGCGAGCACAGGCTGCCAGTTCCTGGCTCTGCCGTGCTGTGCTCCGGAGCTGCCCCTGCTCTCGGTGCACGATGCCCAGCTCCTCGCCCTCCGCAGGGAAAACTGGCCCTCCTGGTGTCAGGGTGTTGCCTTTTTGTAGGTGATGTGGAGGTGCTGAGCCACGGGCTGCATACCATTACAGAAACAGCAGGGAATAACTGCTGCATCCGTCACCGCATCTTTACAAATGGGACATAACAACTCCTCTGGAATGGGATCGTCTGAGGAGGAGGAGGAAGGCTCCTCTGGTAAAAAGGGAGGCTTTCCTTCTTCCCTCTAGCATAAGCTTCCCTGGAGGAGAGGGAGGGGAGGAGAGGAAAAAGACAAAATTGAAAGATGGGTAAAGGAAAACTTTTACAAGCTTTGGATTTTATCAAACTAAGGTGATAGATGGAAGCCTTCTCACGCCACATTGGCCTTCTACAATGTAGGCATTTAGGTTAAATGACTTTTCTAGAGCCACAATATCAAAAGAAGGAGGGAGGAACAGTTTTCCTTCTGCAGAGCTCTCCTATCCATTGGATCAACTACAAAAAGAGCTCAGACTGGAAAAATGATTGTTTGGCAGCCAGAGAGCAGGGGAAAGGAATCCACCCGCTCCTTTGCCAGAGGGTAAATGTAAATTGCTGGATCAGGGTTAAGTTTGTCCCCAAGTAATTTCATTTTGTAAATTAAAGAAGTCTGTGTTACAGCTTCTACAAGAGGAGATCCACGATAGAAAAAGGGAAGTGCTACCGAGTGCATTTTCCAACAGCCACTCTTGAGAGCACACAGTAGGAATTTCTTGGTTTATAGCTACAGGAAAACTTCACTAAAAGTTAGAGGGGGAGAAAATCTCAGTCCAACGGCTATTTATTAAATTTTGTAAGAAGCCTTTGAAACATAAACCAGAAGCAAAACGAGTTTTCAAAGAGAATGACGCCAACTGTAAACGCTACTGAAATGTCTTGCAGGAAATACAGGTTTTTAGCATATCCCAAGGTCAGCCAGCTTCCAGGGGCATGAACATTAAGACCACCCTATTTTAATATTGTAAAGTATTGCAGGTCTTAATGTTAAGATACGATGATTTCCTCCCTCGTAATGGCAGAGGCTGGCCACCTCGGCTATGTTGCCACTCAGACATTTTTACATGGTTTATCTCATTCACTTTTTGGTCAGGCCAATGAATTCCACACTTTCACATTAATAGTTGGTATTGCATTTTTCCTAGCCTTTGTCAGCATGGCACCCTTTGTATTGGGATCTTTCACCTCCATCATGAAGCTTGTTGGAATTCCTGTGCTTCTTTTAATCCGGGAAAGAGACTCAACATTTTTGTCCTGTTAAGAATGGAAATGCAGACATCTCTCATCTTAGGACCCACACTTAATATGACATTGCAGTGATTATTTTAAGCACTGAAAGCCTTTAATCCTCCCCTTTTACCTAGCATAAGGGCTGCTCGACTGAAATATCTACTTTCCTCAGTGAATATAGCCAGGACGTACCAGAGGTTTGAGCAGTGTTTTGGACTCAGTCAACATTCTTTGGCTTAACTTCAGGACCCTTCAGGGTGAAACAGCCCTTTGCTCACCATCTGTTCGGAGCAGAGACACAAACCCGCTGCCCCTCCAAAACGCTTTGCAGAGTGAGAGCTTCATTCAGGGCTCTGAATCAGTCCCTGTGGCTTATTGATGCATGGACTCTGAGAGCGGATTGAAGACTCGAAGACAATCAAAGACATCTCAAAGACACTTTACTAAAATCAAGCAAGCCTTTTTACCTTTACAGCAGGCTGACGTATCAGCCTGTGATTGTGCTCAGTAATTTTCCACTGTAGCTCTTTTTTCTATTGCAGACACAGCAACTTAGCAACTGCCTTTACCTACAAGGCCACGAGCTCTGCAGACAACTCCGTATCTTAAAGTTTCTCTTCTTGCTCCCATGACTTCCTTCCAACAAGCATAACTGTGTCTCTCTCCCAAGGTCAGTTTTTGCTCACTGATGCTGTCGAGATAGCTCGAGAAATATCCACAAGTCCCTGGGGAAACTTATATTCACCATCTATGTTCAAGGTTAATCATAGATTAATAGTATTGTCTACGTTAAAGTAGCAAGATTAGTTGTTAGCAGCAGTGAAAACACAGGTGCAGCAATAACAATATAACCACGTTCATTGTACAATTCTTTCTGTGATTGATTTAGCCTTCAACTGAGTTAATCAGTAGATAAAAATAAATGTGTATGTTAAACAGTAAGTAATAATCATAAGCCTGTCAGATGATTATGATTAGATATAAATGACTTATGATTTTGAGTCAAGAAGAGAACAGCATGACCTACACAGTCAACAATTGGATTGAATGACGAGGATCAGCTGATGGATGAGAATTCAAAGTACTTTCCGGCTGACCAAGAAGAACGGAAGAATTGAAAAGATGATGAAACTTTAAGTGGACTCTTATGACTGGACTTCAGGGATTATGTAATTGCTTTAAGAAATCTATATAAGATGCAAAATGAAAAATTTCAAGTTGCCACTCACTGAGGTGATGCCCAGCTCTGTATTGTGATTAAAAGCAAACCTAGAGAAACCCATTCGGCTTGTGGAAATTCTTTAATAATCCATCTATGAAAGCTGAATTCATACCTCTTGCATATACATTCAGCGGCTGATGTTAAACGGCATGAATACTCAGCCAGAGGCTTCTGGTAGTTAAAACTCACAGATATTCAATAGAGGGGGTCAACAGAAACATCTTGTTTTTATAGGAAATACTAAAAACTTTGCATGGTCATTGAACAGAGTTAGAAGCAGAACAATTTCCAGTCCTACTGAAACAGACAAAAATAGGTGTGAAAGTTCACTGAGAAAGATATATGGACATCTTTAATGACTGTGACCTAGAGAAAAGAAAATTTCACATTCAGAATTCCAGGCTTCCCTCAAATATGGAAGGGCTTTGCAACATTGCCATGTAACCTCTGTATTTCACCCCAAGAGAAACAATTACTAGGAGTGTTCATGTCTTTGTTACATAAATGCCAGGCTAAAAACCCTAAAAGGTTCAGTAACACCAGCAGCGCTCCACAACCTTACCCATTTTGTTGGGCAGTTCTTTCTGTCGTCGTGGCCAGGTTTTCCACAACGAAAGCAAATGTATATGGTGGAGGTGGATCCCAGGAGTCTTTCATGTAACCAGAAGTTTTTTGAAAAAGAAAAAGAAAAAAAAAAAGGAAAATGTATGCATGCATCTCTCTTCTTAAAACATTAACAGCTCTACAGTGTTCCCATAACCTTCAAAGAACATACCTGACACTTCCTTGACTGGGTTGTATTCACAGCAATACTGTATCATCATAGCCTGTACTTTATCCTCTTTGGTAGCATTGCCTTCAGCCAGGTTGTCAGTCTGTTTAACAGGTAATGATTATTTGACACTCATGTTAGGCTACAAATAGGCTCTCTTTGTACCTTACATAAAGACTTGTTTAACCAATCCAATTTTCTTCCAAGTGGACGGAAGCTATGTTTAGAAAAAAGTACAGCAGCCAGCATTTTGAAGCTGGCCTTTAAGCTCCAGACTGGTTGAAGAAGCTAGCCACGGTACATTTAACTGGGATGCATGCAAGTAGCATTATTTATGTTTTGCAGCATTAAAAGGACACACAACTTAAAGAGTTGTTGCAGAGGCTTTTGCTTGCTGAAATTCAGATTCAGACCCAGAAGCACTAAAAGGAATCAAGCTTTTAATAATCCCTTAGCATGGGATTTAAGAATTTTCTGTTGGTACTGGATTTTCTGTTGGTTTTTGTCTGCCCACAAGCTCTGCTTCTGGCCAGGAAAAGGAGTCCTTAACAGCATCTATTGCCAAGTGCAATGGAACTGCAGGTCCAACACGTACTCAGAAGCTGCTCTTTGTTGATCTTAAATGATTCCAAAACCATCCTCAGCACTCCTTTAAACTCTGTTTAAGGAAAAGGAGGTATGGGAATGATACCACTATGGAAATATACAGTTAGGCATTTCACAGGAGTCAGAAAATGGTGCGTCAGCCACAGCTGGTGACTACCAGCTCCAATATTTTGAAGATTAGGAAACTATTTCAAAAACTTGTTGACAACTCTTTCCTAGAATTATAATGCTCTTTCCAAGAAATCATTCATGCAGTACATTGTAAGAGTTGAAAAACAAAAACCTGTTTACAGTTCTTTGCCTCTTCATTGTACTCCTCATTGTCATCTTCACCACTGTAGATGACAGTGGTGAAGATGTATAATCAGTGTAGAGCGTGTTGGTCTTAAAATATTCTCTTGAATTTTGCGTGATTATTTATGATGGGCTGGATGCAGAATCCCTTCCTGGAGACCCTGTTGCAATGGGGCATCTACAGCAAAGAACATTGTATTTATTTTGTTAGGAGGGAACTAGAACATGAAATCCAGGTTCAGACCAGCAGGCACAGTTTTTAAATCATTATCAGGCTGATGGAATACTTAAATGGACAGATTGTGCCTTTTAGGAAAACTTGTCTGTGGTGGCTGGCAAAAACACTTCTTCCAGCAAAAGAAAATCTGAAAAAAGATGGACATGACCTCCTCTGAACGGACAGGGGAGGCACTGCTGATTAAAGCCTTTAGATAGCATGAAAAGCATGACTAACCCCTGATTTCTCATTTTTATAAAAAAAAAAAAAAAAAAAAAAAAAAGAATAATCTAAGGAGTTCTATAAAAATGAAAGAAATGTTGTGTTTTATTTGTTTTTAAGTTTTTTGTGAGCTTTCCCAATCTTAAATGGCTGTCCATTGCATGTTTAGTTAGAGCTCACAAAACAGAAGCCACTCTGTGTAGCTGTATCTTTAGCCCTCTGCACTACTGGCTTCTACAGAAGCAGCAAAGGTATAAAGAAAAAAACCCAAAACTCCATTGGTGAGGGGTGTATGTATTTATTTGACACAATATTATTATTGTCCAAGGAGTTGCATTTTAAAGACTGATCTTCAATTTTTGAAAATCACAGGCCGTCTTTACACTGCAGCACAGTGAAAATGTCACAGAAGTACCTTGGTGCCAAGAACCCAGCTCAGCAGAGTTGTGGGCTTCTCCTCTGCCTCATTTAACCTGCTACATCACAGACCTTGGGCTGGCCAAGTTCCGTGGTTCCCAGCGGTGATCCCAGATTGAATGGAGCCAGATCAGGAGCTTCTACACTATGTGGTTAGGTTAGGTCTTAGGGTTGAGTCTTAGGGATAAGTCTTAACATTAAATCTTATAGTTGAGTCGTAGGGTTAATTCTTAAGGTTAAGTCTTAGGGTTAGGTCTTTAGGTTAAGACTTATGGTTAAGTCTCAGGGATAAGTCTTAAGGTTATGTCTTAGGGTTAAGTCTCAAGGTTGAGTCTTAGGGTTAACTCTTAAGGATGAGTCTTAGAGTTAAGTCTTACGGTTGAGTCTTAGGGTTAAGTCTTAGGGTTAGGTCGTTTAGTTAATACTTAGGGTTAAGTCTTAGGGTTAAATCCTTAGTTATGTCTCAAGGTTAAGTCTTAAAGCTGAGTCTTAGGGTTAAGTCTTATGGTTAAGTCCCAAGGTTAAGTCTGAAGGCTGAGTCTTAGGTTTAAGTTTTAGTGTTAAGTTTTAGGGATAAAACTTTGGATTAAGTTTTAGAGTTGTCTTAAGTTTAAGTCTTAAGGTTAAGTCTTAGAGTTAAGACTTAATCTTAAGGCTTAAGGTTGAGTCTTAGGGTTAAGTCTGAAGGCTGAGTCTGAGTCTTAGGGTTAAGTCTTAGGGATATGTCTTAGGGTTATGTTTTAGGCTTAAGTTTTAGGGTGAAGCCTTAAGGTTAATTCTTGAAGTTGAGTATTAGGGTTAAGTCTTTAAGGTTCAGTCTTAGGGTTAAGTCTTAGGGTTAGGTCTTTAGGTTAAGACTTATGGTTAAGTCTCAAGGTTAAGTCTTACGGATAAGTCTTAAGCTTAAATCTTAAGGTTAAGTCTTAAGGTTGATACTTAGGGTTAGAGTCTTACGGTTAAGTCTTAAGATTAAGTCTTTTGGTTAAGTCTTAGGGTTAAGACTTTAGGTTATGTCTTAAAGGTAAGTCTGAAGGTTGAGTCTTAGGGTTAAGCCTTAGGGTTAGGTCTGAAGGTTCAGTCTTAGGATTAAGAGCTAAGGTTAAGTCTTAGGGTTAGGTCTTTAGGTTAAGACTTATGGTTAAGTCACAAGGTTAAGTCTTAAGGTTAAGTCTTAGTGTTAAGACTCTAGGTTATGTCTTAAAGGTAAATCTGAAGTTTGAATTTTAGACTTAAGTCTTAGGGTTAGGTCTGAAGGTTCAGTCTTAGGATTAGGTCTCAAGGTTAAAACTTATGGTTAAGTCTCAATGTTAAGTCTTAGGGTTAAGTCTTAAGGGTAAGTCTGAAGGTTTAGTCTTAGTGTTAGAGTCTTAGGGTTAAGTCTTAGGGTTGAGTCTTAAAGTTAAGTCTGAAGGTTGAGTCTTATGCTTAAGTCTTAGGGTTAAGTCTTTAGGTTACATCTTAAGTTTAAGCCTTAGGGTTAAGTCTCAGGGTTGCGCCTCAGGGTTAAGTCTTAGCGAGAAGTTTTAGGGTTAAGTCTCAGGGCTACATTTCAAGGCTAAGTCTTAATGTTAAGTCTCAGGGTTAAGTCGTAAAGGTTGAGTCTTAAGGAGATGTCTTAAGGTTAAGTCTTAGGGTTAAGTCTCAGGGTTATATCTGAAGGTTAAGTCTTAAGTTTAAGTCTTATGGTTAAATCTTAGTGTTAAATCTTGGGGATAAGTCTTAGGGTTAAGTTTCAGGGATATGTCTCAAGGTTAAGTCTTAGGGTTAGGTATTAGGATTAAGTCTTAGGGTTTAGTCTGAGCTTAAGTCTTAAGTTTATGTCTTAGGGTTATGTCTTAAGGTTTTGCCTTACAGTTAATTCTTTGGGTTAAGTCTTAGAGTTCAGTCTTAGGCTTAAATCTTAGGGTTAAGTCTTAGGGTTAAGACTTAAGGTTGAGTCTTATTACCGGGAACAGAGGAATATTTCTCAAAATCTTGCAACTTAGTCTTCTGCAAGATTGATCGATAGACAGATAGTCAGACAGACATAAAAATTACGCAATAGGTGCCGTAAATGGTTCAGGGATTTGTTTCAATCAGGGTAGGTTGCAGAACCTCTTACAGTGGTTATCTACTTCCTCATGCTGCTAAGAACTCCATTGTGTTTGCCATCACAGCTAGCAGTTGCTCTGTTCCTTGCTTGTTTGGGTAACTTTGTTTGGAGTCTTTGCTGTGGAAACAGGCTAGTGTGATGAAATTTAGCACATAGGAATACTTCATGGTTTGCTGAGTCTTCAGCAGGGGTTTTCTTCCTCCACTCCCTGCCCAGATCCACCCCTGTTCTCTTCATTCCTCTGTCCCTCTCCTGTCCCTCTCCTGTCACCACACCGCCCCATCTCACTCCCCTCTGCTGCTCGACATATTAAGGGAACTAGATCTGTATTGAAAAAATTGGGGTTTCTCTTTCCTCTCCTGAGGATTTACCACCCAGAGCAGGCTCAGGTTCTGATCCTGCAAACTGCTCCCCAGTACTTGGATGCTTGCTCTGGGAAACAAGGACAGCTGCTCAAATTCTTTTGCAGGCAGAATCTTTGTTTAAATTCTTGTTGAAATGAAATGAAAAGCTGTCATCAGTCCCACTTGTGGCACAGAGAGACCTCTGTTTCACGCACATGTCTGCACAGAAACACACGCAGAGGGAAAAAAGCCTGGTACTGCTTTGTGCAAGGAAGTACGTAAACTCTCCCTATCAGCATTGCTGCTTTGAGCAATTGAATTGTTCTACAGTCAACTGACAAGCCGACATGCTGCCCATCAAATGAGAACCAGAATGTACGCCATTTGCAAGATGGGGCAGCAATAAGCTTTCAACCACTTTCCAGCAAGATCAATTCAAGCAAGGCTGTGTATTCATGGATTTTCTCCTCTGCAGAGCCATGAAGAAAACATGAACCGCACTCCCCAAAGGCAAAGGAGCAAACTGAGGGAGAGCAGCTCATCGGTGCCTTTCAGAGCTTCAACAGTCTGGAGAAAAGGGAAAAAAACCATACAAAGATAAACAGCAGCCAAGATGCACTTTTATAAAATTTATATTGGGGCCTGTTCCAGATCTCAGAATGACTTTCAATATTGCTTTGCATGACTATTAGACCAAGGCCTAAACTGGCGTGAGAGCTTCTGCTTGCCGGGGCATGGTAAGATCACTCAAACGAGCGACAAGGTAACAAGTAAACACCAGAGGCAATAGCGGAGCTTACTGTTTCCCTCCACTGGTGACCAGCTGTACATAAACCAGCTTAACCAGCCTCCCTAAGGGTGGCTCTAAAGTCGCTGAAAAGGAAAAAAAAGAAGGTAAGTTCTTAGCCTGAAATGTAAAGGCACCATCTTGGCTCCCAGGCAGGTGGCACAGATGGCCCAACAGGGTCATGTCCCCACCTTCCAGGGAAGATAAAAAAAGCGCAGGACGTCTTAGTGGGGTGGGTTTGTTGCATCCTTTCCGTTTGCTGAAAGCCTGAGGGAGGATGTGTTCCACGGTAGGACCGGTGGCACTTTAGACCTGAGGTTAAAAAAGTGCTGCACTTCAGTGACGCTCCCCAAGCTGCTTTCACCACCAAACAGAAAAAGATTTGCTTTCTCCAGTATGGTGGGAATGATACCATAAAGCTGGTCAGGGAGAAAAACCCTCTAAGACTTGCTTGCAAGTTTCAGAAGGCCGGCATTCTTTATGGCAGTGCTGGGAGCACGGGGGAATGTTTCCTCTGAGCGTGCTCACCCAGTTCCTCGAGGGTACGCACTATGGACAGCAGAGCACTTGCACACTCATAGCGCATTACACATGCATTTTCAGTCAGGCACGGGATGGGTTACAAGTTGCTTGCTTTAATGCAAACAAGCACACACCCTCAGACAGCACTGCTGAGGTTTTTTACTAGCTCCCCGTGCTCCCCAAGCGGGGCCTTGCCCTCTCTCGGGGGGCTATCTGAGTCAGAGGTCACGATCTCCCCCCACAACAATTACCTTTGTCCGAATTCCAACCAACATTCTGCGGATCGCAGCACTCTTATCGGCTTGTCTCCTCCTGCGACCACAACGTCCTCACCCAGAGGCTCTTTCTGCATCACTGAAGAGAACGCAGATCTTTTCCCCATCCATTCTTTGTTCCCCATCCTTCCCAAGGCTGACTCCCTGCATGAGAGGTCCCTTAATTCGTCACTTCTAACAGCTTTAGAGAGTCAGCTTGGCCTAACCTTTGTGCGCAGGTGTGTTTAACGTAGAGCTACACAGCAAATCAGAGCGTGGTAACTGGGGAGCTCAGACATCTTGTCCCTTTGCCGAGCCAGCAGCCTTCCCTTAACAGAATCCCTGGACATAAACGTATATACAGTGGAATCTATACAGTGGTATCAAACGTCCCCCCAGACACCACATCCGTCCCTAAAATCCTTCCCCCCAAACAACCCTGAAAGACTTCCCTTGACACCCTCCTCCACCCCAGGCTGTTCCTGAAATCATCCTCCACCTCCCCGCCCTGGCCCTAAAACTTTTCCCCCAGACCCTGGTCCAGCCCTAAAGTCCCTCTCCCACCCTCGGTCCATCCCTAAAGTCCTTCCCCCAACCCCCCTTTCCTTCCCTAAAGGCCTCCATCAAACCCCCTGTCCATCCCTAAAACCCTTCCCCCAGACTCCCCCCTCTGTTCTCTAAATAACACACACACCCTCAACCCCCCCACCACCCCCGTTTTTTCAATACCCCACCCCCCACCTCCCTTCACCTCCCCCACCCCCCATACACCCACTCCCACAAACACACATCCTTGCCCCACCCCCCACCCTGGTCCATCCCTAAACACCTTCATCGATTCCCACCTGTCTGTCCCTAAACCCCTTCCCCCGCCCCCGGCATGGCCCAACTGCCCAGCACCACCAGACCACTCTGGCCCAAACACCATAAGGCAATGGTTCCCACCTGACAATAGCAAGTCGAGGAACATTTTTTTTTTCCTAAATAGAGAGAGTTTTACTTCGTATGCTGCCAACTACGCCAAATTATGTTTTGCTGACTGACTGGATACCCAGCAAAGCTGAACTGCACATCAAATATAATCAAATATATCAAATAATGGAATATATCAAATGCAGTTGCTTATATTACAATAAAAGAAAATAGCATGCAATATGATAAAAGGAACCAGTGGCAGTTACTGTGAGCGATATGATAAAAGAGCAATAGCAGCGAAGCATCCAATTGTTACTCCGAAGTGTTAACGTGACTAAAGAAAGGAGACATCACCAATTCCCACCCCAACACCCAGGCCCACCCTTCGGCTGGGAGCCCCCTTGCAGCCCGTGCCAGGAGTCTCTCGGGACTGAGAAATTCCCCTGGAGAAGGTACCAGGAAGGAATTCTCTTGCTGCTTCCCACCGTGCACGGTAGCCATGTGAGGCACAGCACAAGAGTACTGCTCCCTGCTTTCTGTGGTGAGCAAAATTAACTCTTCAGAGTTGCAGTCGTTATGAACCCAAAAAAGTCACTTTGGGAAAGTACAGCACTCCTCCCATACAGAAGGTACCAGGAAAAAATTCTCTTGTGTTGTCCACCCTGCACTGGCAGCCATGTGAGGCACAGCACAAAAGTTCTGCTCCCTGCTCTTTGGGGTGAGAAAATTGACACAGCACATTTGCAATAATACACGGATTTGGACACCCAGTCAATCCATTCATAATAGGGGGGATCTAGGTGGAATTTTCTTTCTTCAACGATTTCCTGACTTGATGGTCTCCTTCCCTCCTTCAGGTGCCCACCTTTTCTTTTCTAGTTAGCCAGACTAGATGCCTTTCTCAACACAAACAGAGCATTGCCAATTATTTATTTATTTATTTATTAAGACCTTGTGCTGTTTCACAGGTGCAGCAGCTGTTTCTTGGCTTTCTCCACACCCTGGGCTGGGCCCCTGATGGTCACGGTGTCACTGCCAGAGCCCTTGGTGGGGAAGTGGATGTGGACTCCACCACACTCCTCCACGATGGAGCGGACAAAGCGACCTTTGGCACCAATGAGGGAACTGTGCAGTTTGGAAGGAATAGAGACCTCCACCTCTGTGCTGTTGGCCTAAGGGAGGACAGTACCAGCCTCTTGAGTCAAGCTGCAGAAACGTGTCTGCACCCACTGTGCTTACCCTCTAACTCCCACCTTGCTAGGAGCTTTATAGATCTGGAAGAAATGCCTGAGCAGAGGGCTTGGAGACTGGCTACTCCTGACAGGAGCAGTCACAAACTTTGGTTTACGAGTCAAGAACAGACCGACATATTTGTCTCCACCCTGCCCTCACCCATTACAGCCACATCTGTATCTGTGTCTTCTAGCAACATTGTCAAGTCCCTCAACCGCAAAAGGCCAGTTGCTTCACTAACCAGCTCCTTCTGGATGGCAAGAATCCTGTGGCAAGCAGCCTCACAGTTTGCTCTCTTGCCTGTGATAACAATTGTCTCCGAGTTGTTGTTCTTTGCTGGGAGATCAGTTTTGGTGTTGCTTTCTTTACGGATCTGCCACAAAGGAAAAAAAAAAAAAGAAAAAAAATCATCTCAGAAGTGTCCCATGTCAGAAGAAAAGCCCTTGCAGGCTATATTTGACATAGCCAATAAGCAGGAGAGAGCATCTAGTGGGATTTTGCTGCAGGCAGTGATCATCACGAGCACTGGAGTTAGGAACGATATCTCACCTTCTTGATGTTGGCACCTCCTTTCCCTATGATGTTCTTGTGGAACTGTTTGCAGATGGGGACAGAAATAGAAAAGCTGTTTTCAACCTAAGGGAGAAAGGAAAGGAGAACTGAAGATTACACTGTCGTGGCAAGTGAGGCCCGACTTCAGGAACTCTGATAAACGAGCTTTTGAAAATAGGCTTAGACCCAAGGAAGTTCTTTATATGAGAGGCTTGTAAGAATAAACAAAGGCAAGTACGTTCCCCTATAGCCTTCACATAACAGGTACTACCCCCTGCCTCCATTCAGCCAAAACAGCGCCGACAGCTCCCTCCTCTTGAGGTGTTTTAGCTCTACCCAAGCCAGCAGAGCTCTGCTTTGCCCCAGGGTTATCCAGGCACATAGGAGGGAACAGCAGCCAGAAGACCTCCTTACCAGGTCTGCCACCATCTTTTGCATGTACTCGGTGCACTTTTCCACCTCATTTTTGGGACCTCTGAGTTGGACGATGTCACTCTTGTGTGCAGGGTCTGGGAAGCTGATGATAACCTGCAGGAGCGGTCATTTATAGTCAGCTCAAGCAAATGCAAGAGCCCTTGTGTCAGACACATGCAAAGGTTGGGGGGATCCTACACATGCCCTTTTCCCATTCAGAAAAGGGGAACCGTGTTAGGGGCCTCTGGCTAAAAGAACTATCTTCTCAGACACTTGCGCTACAGAGCCACTAAAGTTACGACTTCTGTGATGACAGGCCTACTACCCATGTAGGAAATAACCCCTCTGGATTCCTCATCTCCTAAAAAGCCTTACCTCTGGGAATTTCTCCTGGATTTCCCAGATCCGCTCAGCCTTCTGCCCAATGATGGTCCGGTGGAATTTCTGCTCAATGATTAGGTCCGCTGTGCGTTCATTTTCCTGATGGGAACAGAGCGCACTCTGAGTGTTCAGCCAGAGAGCCATATACTTTTACTTAGCAGTTTGCTGCCCGACGGTTTACTTGCCAGCACTGTCCCCCTTTTCTCTAGACAAAATTCACTCTGCATTGACCTGCTACCCGAGGGAACAGAGGAAGACATTTGTGAAGAGGAACTTGCACTTGTCATGAGATCCAAGTGCTCGGTGGGCAAGGGGCACACACTCGCACCAGAAGGTTACAAGGGAACACGAGAGCCCAAACCCTGCAGTCTCCCAAACATCACATCCTACTCACTCACCATACGGGAAGCGAGTTCCAGCAGCTCTTTCTTGGCCTGTGGGACCCCCTGTGGGTCTCCTTCAATTCTGATCGGGTTGCTCTTCTCGTTGTCCGGGGGAATGCGCACAGACACCTTGTACAGATCCTTAATCCTGTTAACTTCAAGGCAAGGACTGTGGTGATGCAGTCTGCTAGGCAAAGACTTGGAAGCAAGGCACCTTGATTATCACTGCTCAGAGGCTGTTGAAGAAGTAAAGCCGCCTCTGGGAAGGGCTCAGTGGGGTAGGGTTGAGACAGGGGAAATTGCCTCTTCACCCTGGAGTTCAGTGAGAGCAGACCTGTGCCACACGAGAACCTGTACAAGAAAATACTGTGGCATATACAGAGCCAATTGTTCACTTGTCAGAGCGAGGCATGTTTCTTCCCCAAACAGTATCACATTTAGAGCAGAGGATAATCATTCATTTCTACCCCAAACTCTTTGCTGGGGACATGTTGCAGCGCTATCAAACTAGCAGACCGCAACAAGGCTTTACCGTTGGCCATATTCTACTGCCGGTGCTGTAGCACCTTCCTCCAGAGGCCAGACCACACTGCTCCTCCTCCATCTGACCCCTTCTCCCACAAGCCACAGGGCTATTTAACCCCTTCGCGGGAACCAGCTACACCTGCACATCGTCCATGTCAATCAACCCACTGCCTCTGAGGCAAGGCCACAGCTGCGTGTTATCAATGCTAATCAACCCACCGCCTTCATTCCTCTACAGGGAGAAGCTCACCAAGCACATTTCCACCACCCACAACTGGCTGCTAAAATGTCATTCACACAGAGCAACGCGTGAAAAAAAACAAACAAAAAAATTTCCTCCAGGACACATCAAAGTAATTCTACTACTGTTCAGGCTCCCAAGGTACTTTCACACATTAAAGCCATTGCAAGGCCTCACGGCCCATTTCTCTCCTTGTACCACCACCACTCCAGAAAAGCAGAGGAAATGTGATGGAGACAGCACACTGGGTGAGCTACAGAGCCCCTGATACGATCTACTAAACACGAAGAGTGTGAGCATGGGAAGGACTAGAAAGGCACTCCACTTACTGTTAGCTCCGTTCTTGCCAATGAGGTGTCGGTGGAATTGGTGGTCAGCCTTGATTATTGCGTAATCCAATTATTGCGTTGATCTAAAAAGAATTATATTTTATATATATATATATATATGTATGTGTGTATGTACAATATTATATATTATATTATATTGCGGCGAATGAAGAGACGGGATGCAGCTTGATGCAAGCAAGTTGTCCCTTTATTAGTGATTTTCTTACAATTATATATGTTTCTACCTTCTACATATTACACACTGATTGGTTAAATCTTAAGCATAAAAAACACTGATTGGTTGATATTTAAGGCACACCGTTAGAACAATAGGAACTTACTAGTTTATCTTGACCTAGCAATAATTTCTATTCCAAGATTAGGGAGTTTCTTTCTAAGCGGCTTTGTTGAATACATATTGGTGCCATCTGTTCCCTTATCTGGCTACTCGTTTCTCTGTCCGTCTGGTTGCCTCCTCAACTGTGACGGCTCAGGGGCCTGCAGTTAGCTTGTTCCTTTGCTCCCAGGGCTTGTGCCCTACAAGTTCTAACAAGTCCCTATTCATCAGGCTATCAGTACTTGGACTCTTGTCCTTGAGGCCTTGTCCTACATCTCCCCCTTCCTGTTGCACAAAAAGAACCCCTGAAATCGAATGAGTTATTAATTTTTGTAAGCATTGTAAAAGACAAAGTATAAGTAATAAAACAAACAAAAAAGCAACTAAAGCATATATAATCATCTTCACTAAACTTCTTAACCATCCTGAAACGCCCCAACCACTAAACAGTTTATCTAACCAATCCCAAGTATCACTTTGTTGAAGGTGAGAAACTCCATCCTTCAGTCTTTGGATGCTAGCATGAATTGATTCCGAATGATCTGAAAGGTTCATGCAACACATCCCTTCAAACTCTTCACAGCCATGACCTTGTGCCAGAAGCAAATAATCTATTGCACCTCTATTTTGTAATGTCGCATGGCAAACACTATCAACATCTAATAAAAGACCAGACAGGGCACTGCTTGTGGCATTAGTTTGTTTGGCAAGCCAACAGCCAAGCTTATCTAATGTTGCTAGAGCCTTTCCTGTAGCAGCTCCAGGCAACAGAAGAGATGCAATAAAGCGTTGGCCAAAGGACCAAAATTGCATGTTATCATCACAATCGGAGGCAAATGCATGAACGCCGCGCTTTGCCCTTCGATAGTAGCGATGTTGTAAAATCATAGATGTGTTAGGAGTCAGGACGGAAAGTCGCCCTAAGCTACACGGACCTCCTTTTATATGAGAAGGAATGACAGGCCATGCTCAATCACCACAAATAAAAAATACTCCAGCAGGTAATGAGAGCGGAGCATTGCTAGATTTAGACAAGTTGTTAGCAGTGTAATTACACCAGATACTTGCATTTCTAAAAACAGGATGAATAGGGGAAACGTCCCATGCCCTAGATAGATTCTTTCCCGTGTAGTTAAATTTTATGCAAAAATCCATTTTTACTGAACCAAGGAGTTCAATTTCCTGCGGATCCAGGGTAGCAAGTAGGAGATGGGGTATCCATATATCCCAATTGTCTGTCACATTTTTTGATACATTTTTGGGTGGAAAAAGACTTTGAAGGTCCCTAGGTATAGGCCATTCGTCTAATGGTAAGCCCACAAGACATGTGGAAAAAGGCTGATGCGGAGTGGCCATAGCAAGACACAGAGTATCCTGTCCGGTCAAGTTCGCCAACGTGACCCAAACATTTACCTTTGGTAGAAAAGGGGGATAAGAGCTACCTTCAATAGGCCAAGGTCCAGGTATGAACATCATTATCCATATTACTGTCAATGCTTGTTTCTCTTTTTCTTTTTCCATTGTCGTTTTACAACCAGCCATTCTTCTGGTCGTACTGTCCACGACCAAGGCACTGCAATTGATTGTCCACACTCTAATCCTACAATAATGTTCTTGTTAATAATATAAATTCTGCTTGCTAATACAATATATTGAAACAACAACCGTGCAATAGCCCGTACTTCTAGGCTTTCAATCAATGATAAAAAATTTGCAAAAACTAAGTTTGGCAAAATCTCAGAACCTAACCCTATAACTCCCTCCAATTCCAAAAGAGGTTTTCCCATAAAACATTCAGCCCACTGTATATGATTAAACCTTAATATTTGATTATTACACTCAGAACACATCCAATGACCCCATCTGTCCCTTAGTCTTACAACTCGCCAGCGATTGTGATCACAGAGTTCACAATGAATCTTGATCCACGGTCGACAAGATGGTCCATGTTCATAGCAACATAACCGTAGAAATCGAGACGCTGTCCAATCTGGTTCATGACAGTGTCGTTGAAAGTTGATGTAATGGAAGTGGTGCCGTCAGTGCGTTGGGGATCTGGTCTGGTCCAAACGTATTACCTTTGTTAAGTGGTTTAATCCAGGGCGATATTGTCCGTTCCAAGCGCTGTAAAAAGCGAAATCTAGATGCTATATCCTGAATTTGATTACCTGACATTAATGCAAAACAGAAATCATCACGCAGTTTTTATTTCATTCTGTAGGGTTGGTGTCGGTATCAGTTGTCTGCGGTAAAGGTTCACGGAAAGGTCATACATTCTTTGCTGGGATCCATCTGGGTCCTTTTTCTGTGGAGACACAAGCATAACCTTTTCCCCATGTAACAAGAGGATATGGTCCCATAATTTTACCTGTTTCTGGATCTCAAACCAATACTGGGGCTTTAACCCGTGCCTCGAAGGAGGTATTTGCAGTAAAATGTCGAACTATTGGTGAGTTATTATCTATTAAAGAACAATTTAAAAAATTAAAACCATACAATGCTTTCTGTAACCGTTCCTCTGGAATAGCCATTCCCATTCCCCCTTTTTGTTGTTGTAATAGACGTTTTAGAGACTGATGAGACCGTTCAATGAGAGATTGACCAGTGGGGGAATGAGGAATGCCAGTAATATGAGTTATACCCCATAGGGCAAAAAAGGTTTTTATAGTTGTTGAAACATAAGCTGGACCATTATCTGTTTTTATCTTTGAGGGAATACCCAAAGTAGCAAAAGCACGCATTAAATGTCTACGAACATCTCGTGCCTTTTCTCCTGTGTGACAAGAGGCAAACAAGGCACCTGAAAATGTATCAATGGAGGAGTGGATATATTTAAGGTTACCAAATTCAGAATACTGTGTGACATCTGTTTGCCATAATTTTAGGCTTTGTAATCCTCTAGGGTTAACTCCTGCAGCAATTGATGGGAAAGAATGTTTTTGACAATCAGGACAGACAGCAGTAATATTTGACGCTTGTTGAGAAGTAAGGTCAAACTGTCGTTTAAGAGCTCCAGCATTTTGATGGAAAAAAGAGTGACTTAGTTTAGCTTGTGCAATACGGTCTGGCAGTACTTGAACTGGTAATGTCAATAGATCAGCTCGTCGATTGCCTTCTGCAAGAAAACCAGGTAGTGAGGTGTGAGACCTCATATGCATAACAAAATAAGGCGCAGATTGAGAGTCCAAAAGGAAAATAAGTTCCTGTAACAGGGTAAAAAGTTGTGAATGCGAAACATTCCGCAGCACAGAAGCTTCGGCTCGTGTAACAATACCTGCAACATAAGCAGAATCAGTAACAAGGTTGAGTGGTACGTTCCATTTTCGGAAAACGCGAACAACTGCATTCAGTTCTACTGTTTGAGGTGAACCGGAGACTGTCTCTATGTCCAAGTTCCATCGTCTCCGTTGATCATCCCACCATAGGAGAACAGATTTATGTGATTTGCCTGACCCATCTGTAAAGACAGTAAGTGCCTGTAAGGGTTGTTCGCTTCTTTTGGGTTTTAACATCAGACGAAAGTCACTGTTAAACAGTTTGTGTGAAGGTGGATGAGAAGTTATTTGACCTGTATAGTCAGCAAGTGCCATAACAAAGGTGTCTGATTGCTGATAAAGCCATTGTAAGTATACCGTTGTTATTGGTAGACAAATACAGACAAAATTCTTCCCTGATAAGGTTAACAGGCGTGATCTAGCTTTAACAATCAGGGAGGCAAACATTTCATGTTGTGTCAAAATAGTTTTTGTAGACCGGTTAGGTAAAAAGATCCATTCAATAATTAACAAGGGGTCTGAGTTCTGAAGGTCCCATTGAAATATCAGGGCATGAGGCTGTCGAGCAGGGTTTAAAATAATCAAGTAAAAAGGTAGTTCAGGAGCCCATCGGTGGGCCTGTCGAGAAGCGATAGCTGAGGCAACCTTTTGTAAAGATGTATCTGCTTCAGAGTTAAGATTACGTGGAGAACAAAGATTAGTGTCCCCTTTTAGTAGTTCAAACAGAGGACCCAAGTCTGTATTAGAAATTCCCAATAGTGGTCGAACCCAATTTATTGTTCCCAATAATTTTTGTGCATCATGCAGGTTTCTTACATTGGTATTGATCTGCAATGGTTGAGGAACAATAGTTTGTGCTCTTATTCACCAGCCCAGATATTTCCAAGGGGGAAACTTCTGGATCTTTTCTGGTGCTATACAGAGACCTGCCAAATTCACGGCATCTGTGACAAGGGCTACAGCTTTCTCCATGACTTCATGATGTTGTGCTGCCACTAAAAGGTCATCCATATAATGATACAATAACACAGTAGGCATAGCATTTCGGACAGGACTGAGTATTTTCGCAACATACCATTGACACATTGTAGGGCTATTTTTCATACCTTGTGGCAGTACAACCCACTGATATCTCTGCAATGGAGCTTGCATGTTGATGCCTGGAATTGAAAAGGCAAATTTCGGGGCATCATCTGGATGTAACGGGATACTGAAAAAACAGTATTTAAGATCTATGACAGTTAGATGCCAGTGTCGAGGGATCATAGTCGGGGACGGGAGCCCGGGTTGGAGGGCTCCCATATCTTCCATAGCATCATTAATTTTTCTGAGATCATGGAGCAAGCGCCACTTGCCAGTTTGTTTTTTAATAACAAAACCTGGTGAATTCCATGGGCTAGTGGAAGGTACAATGTGTCCCTTGGACAGTTGTTCTGAGACTAAGTTTTGAAGTGCGCGAAGTTTTTCCAAAGGAAGGGGCCATTGATCCACCCAAATAGGAACATCAGATTTCCAGGTTATTTTTAGGGTGTTGCGCACTTCAATGGCCCTAACTAAAAATGTGTGCGGATAGACATTCCCCATTGTGACAATACATCACGTCCCCACAAAACCATAGGGACAGGCAGCACAAAAGGTTTAACAGAAGCCACATGTCCCTCTGGTCCTTGAATTTGAATTAGTTCCAAACTCTGACGACTGTTACCGGTCCCCCCTATCCCAGCCAGTGTCTGAGAGACATTAGTCAGTGGCCATTGCGGAGGCCATTTGGCTTGAGAAATTACTGTGACATCAGCTCCAGTGTCAATGATCCCATTTAGTGCTATTTGTTGGTCATTGTAAATAAGGGTACACTGATACATAGGTCGCTGTGGAGAAATGGATTGTACCCACAAAATATGAGGTAACCCTGTGGATCCAAAACCTCCTCTCCTCTGCGGAGGATGATCAGTGATAAAAGAGCTTACCCTTGCCGGAAACAGAATCAATTGCGCTATTCGACTACACTGAGGTATCGTACAGGGTGGAAATGGAGTCCATGCCATGATTTTAATTTCGTCCACACTGTCAGAGTCAATAACACCTGGTAAAACAAAGAGACCAGACAATGTTGTGGAAGATCTACCAATTAACAGAGCTTGTGTATCGGGAGGTAATGGTCCTTTGACATTTGTTGATAATAAATGAACCGAGGAATCGAGCAGTGTTACTGTGTGTGAGGTTGCCAGGTCCAATCCGGCGCTGCCTGAGGTTGCTGGACAGGGACTTGAGGTGTCGGTGCTTCTCTCCGAGGTTGTTGAAATGTCAGCTGTGGCACTTGTGTCTGCGCGCGTCGCTGCCCTGCGCTCCGCGGTCAGTTTCCCTGTATCAGTTGTCCCTGGAAGTCATACTTAGATCAACATTGATTAGCATAATGACACCCTTTCCGACATTTTGGACAAACTCCAGGACCAGGAGGTTGTTGTCTATTCCCCGCAGCCTGAGCAAGACAATTTCTCTTTAAATGACCAGGCTTACCACAACCATATTCCCCACACCACGCATTGTTGCAAAAGCAGCAGCCATAGCTTCAAACTTATGGTCAACCGTACCGATTCGGTTACATGCTTCCACCATTTCCACCAAAGTGGGGGTTGGGTTGGGAAGAGACTTCAGTAGCCTTTTACAATCAACATTAGCATTTTCAACAGCTAGTTTTGTTAACAATACATCCCGAGCTTCCGCATTATCTACTTGACGTTCCAAAGCCTGTTTTAGTCTATGAATAAACTGCATATAAGGTTGTCGAGACTCCTGAGTGATGTTAGTAAAAGCTTTTTGTGGCTTTTGTACGTCAGGACCCTGGAAAAAAGCCTTTTTCGCCTCTTCTCTAATTGCTTCGAGAGCCGCACGGGGGCAGTGTTGAGCCCGCGCTACAGGATCAGCACGTGCACCGGTGCCCGTAAGATGCTCTATTGTTAGTGCAGCTAATACAGCATCATTATGGTTAACGTACGTGAGCAGGAGTGCTTGCAGTCCCCCTCTCCAATGCGACTCCCATAACGTGTACTGAGTCGGGGTTAGCAGCAATCGTGCTAAAGATTTCAAATCATGAGGAGTCATGACATAAGTATCAAACACAGAAGATAACAGACTTATAAAATAGGGAGAAGAAATACCATGTTCCGTAACCGTGCAGCGCAGTTCTTTAACAACCGAAAAAGAAAGAGCCTCCCATCGTGCTCCCCCTGCCCGACCCTGCGAATACAAGACCGGAGCAACTATAGTATTAGCCATTTCTAAATCCCGCTCCTTTAAGGCTTGTTTCTTTATTTTTGCCCACACATCACACAGATTAGTAGGGTATAAATCAGGTTCTTGTTCAGAGTCTACTGGTCCTGGGTCAAAGGGGTCGTCTTCTGGCGGATACTCCACTGCATTAACACCCAGGAGTTTAGAGCACTGTGATTTAGAGGCTGATAAGGACAGGGCTATCGGAGCTTGCAACTCCTCCTCCTCTCCTTCCTCTGCCTTTTCTTTTTGTGCTTTCAGAGTCTCAAAAATAACTCTCCATGAAGAGAGCAGACGGTGGGACTCAGTATTGCTTTTTGTCGCAGAATCCCACAATTTCACCCCTGTATCGTCCCAAAGTTCCTGCGTGAAAACTGTAGTTGCAGTCACTGCAGGCATATTTACTTGCACCCACTTAAGCATTGCTTTAAGGTCATGCCCAGAAATACTTTTCTTATGTTTGTTAAGGAGACCTTTCATAAGCTCATATACATCTCTTTCTGGGGACAAAGCCTGATTCCCCATTACGGATTTCCCACAGCTCACCTCTCAGCTCCGGAGGGATTTATGGTCGGCCGGCTCCCGCTTCCTTTCAGCGGATCATTCAAAGTTCTGTGGGATTCACTGCATGTCGCTCAGTTAGGCGATTCGAGAGCCCTTCACGTTAGATCCTTAAACGCATCAAGTCGGGGTCACCAATTTGCGGCGAATGAAGAGACGGGACGCAGCTTGATGCAAGCAAGTTGTCCATTTATTAGTGATTTTCTTACAATTATATATGTTTCTACCTTCTACATATTACACACTGATTGGTTAAATCTTAAGCGTAAAAAACACTGATTGGTTGATATTTAAGGCACACCATTAGAACAATAGGAACTTATCAGTTTACCTTGACCTAGCAATAATTTCTATTCCAAGGTTAGGGAGTTTCTTTCTAAGCGGCTTTGTTGATTACATATCGGCGCCATCTGTTCCCTTAGCTGGCTACTCGCTTCTCTGTCCATCTGGTTGCCTCCTCAACTGTGACGGCTCAGGGGCCTGCAGTTAGCTTGTTCCTTTGCTCCCAGGGCTTGTGCCCTACAAGTTCTAACAAGTCCCTATTCATCAGGCTATCAGTACTTGGACTCTTGTCCTTGAGGACTTGTCCTACACTAACTTTATTGATTGGCTTTAGAATATTTTGCCACAAGTCGAACATCAGGAAGCTCAAGGGTTGCTTTTAAAACAACTAGCTGTGATAATGTCAATGAAAATTGTAAATGGGCAACTTTCACAATCGCAACCCCTACATGTGTCAAATGATTGTAACGCAGAACTCACAGCAGACTGTAATTCTCAGGCTGAGTTCTGGAATGCAGCATAACAGATTTTTGCTTCTCTAATCTCTTCTGTAAGAATAGTACATGCTCTTAACTTGCTTAGTAAATTAGGCTGCTAGCTTGCTAAACAAAGTAATACTACAAATACTATTTTTTTTTCTGGCTTATTAACAGATGTTGATTCTGTCCATCATATGTTGCTACAGAACCGAGTTGCTATTGATTTTTATTATTAGCACAGGGACACAAGTGTGAAGACTTTGATAGGATGTGTTACGTGAATCTGAGTGACCACTGTGAATTAATTTACAAAAGTATACAAAACTCAAAAGCCTTAAAACAAAGATCTGCAACAGAGCCAGGGGCGGGATGCCTTTGGTCTCTTCTCACGGCTGGGAAACTTTGGGCCATGACTCAAAAGTATTACAGGATTTATTATAATTATCTTTAACCACCTTACTGATGTTTGCCTTATGTCTCCCATACTTTTTTTTTTTTTTTCCCCTGTATTCAGTGTTTAGTTGATTGTAACATAAATCAGGTCATGGTCACCCAGCTACACACACCCTTTGCCTCGTCGCAATTAACAAGCGAAAAAGAGGAGGATAGAGAATTTCTGAAGAGAGATACAGGAGAGGAAGCTGGAGAATATTTGACCTAAGGAGACGAGAGAACAGCTGGGTATTGTGAAGGAGACTAGGAAAGATAAACATGGTTATCTAGTGTTTAATAGGTGTCTGCATACTTGTAGAGATATATAGCTATGTAACTACATGAATGATTTCTGCCCTGAGCCTGGTGGAGCATACAGCTGTGGTTTGTGTCCTGGCTCAGAGATGTAAATAGGGGCTTCTCTGTTATGGTAAAAGTGTTTCTCTTTGCATAAAAAAGAGAGGGAATGAAGGGAATGACCCCAGAGGTATGTTCAGAGAAGGCATGCGATGTTTCAAACTTTTTGACTGAACCAGTTCTTGTTTGGTGTGCCCTTCCATCTATGTATAATGTTAATCTAAAAGAAGCTGGTATTGTTTACACTTTGTCGATAATTGTCTTTCTGTAGATGCTAATGTAGTAGGAGACTATGATGGGAACGTGTCACAGCGGTTCTTCTCTTATCCAGAGAAACAGCAGGGAAAGCATTAAAGAGTTAAATCACCTTGTTTGGTAGGCAGTTAAGAATGTGAGTCAAAATTGCCACTGCTTTTTGTTGTTGGTTCAAGGACATGGCTCTGAGGATTTGGATGGTATGTGCTGAATGGATTTTAGGCGCCCCATTGCAGCAACATGTTATCAAAATCTGAGAAAATTTCAGCCTTTTTGGCATCCATTCACTCAATTGGCAGTATTGTTTGTTTGCTGTCACCTTGGTTGCTGTCATGTTTTCAAGGGCCCTGCAGAACATGGCAAACCTGGTACTAGCTGTTCAAAAACAAAAAGGGGAAATTGTATAATTGTACGGAACAGAGACAGTGGGTTATTTTGACATTGATAATATGTCTTAGTTGTTTTTTTATTTGTTCTATTACTTGTGCCTTGTTTTTGCTCGGTTTCAAAGGTTCTTTTGTGCAACAGGAAGGGGGAGATGCAGGAGCGGTCTGGAAACTAGGACCATGCGTGGCAATCAGTTAGCTGAGGGGAATGTACTCGAGCTTGTCTAGACAACAATTAACATGATGAGACATGTTTACAGAGCACAGGGGAGTGGGAGACGGATGGCGCCAAGGATGGCGCCAAGGAAAGGTAACACCTTGCTGTTAATTGCTGGTAGTTAACCACCAGTCAGGGATTGCCTAGTATGCAAGGCTTAGCTTCAAGAACCAATCTGTTTAAAACGCGCAGCTTCTAAAACTGTGTAAAAACGCTTGCTTCTGTACAATAAATGGACATTTGCTTGCATCTAGCTGCATCCCGTCTCTTCATTCGCCGCATCCTGTGCTGACGTGCTATTTTGTTTTGCTGCAAACCACACAAGTCTGCATCTGGAAAGGAGAACGTATTAGTCATCACCAGTGTCCTTACACAGCCTCTTCACAGCCTCACTGCCTGAAACTGCAGGTGTGCTCTTGCCTTTTCCAGGCATCCGAGTGATGAGTTTTGCCTCAATATTGCCTCCACAATATTTTATTTTTCTTCAGTATTTTCAGATGACTCCTAATATAGTTTCACATACGAAGCACTTTACTCACTTGTGTAGATCATTAAAAAAAACAAACCACCCACCATGAATAGTGTATCTACGTATTTTGCCACAATGCATGTATGTTTTTAAATTATAATTTCCAATTCAGTACCAGGGTTACTTTAAATAATTTAGTTGTTCTTCTAAATTCTTTACCAAAACACATAACAAATTCTCCCCCTATGAATGCTCTGCCAGTGCATGCTATGAGCTTGGCAACTTGATCGCTTGCTCAAAGTGATGATATATTGAGCTGCTTTTGCTTCACAAAAGTATTTTGCTGAGTTGTCAATCCATGTTTCAGTCTTAATATTTTATCTTTTCTCACTTGTCCGACCAAAGAATCATATTTATCTTTATGTTGAGTTTCGTAGTGACGATGCAAATTGTATTCCTTGAACGCAGACACTGAATTCTGGCATATCAGACAAACAGCTCTTTCTTTGTGCTCCATGAAAAAATAATCAGAAGTCCATTTTTCTTGGATCACCCCGCACTTGGAGTCAATTTTTCTTTTTTTTTAACATGATAGTGCGTGCACTTCCCACTGGTGCTGGCTTGCTTGTCCTGCCTGGGAGCTGGAGGGAGGGAGGGAGAGACGGGGTAGCCACCCCCCTCGCTGATGCCACCGCCCCCCTCCTCAGCCCAGCCGCGCAGTCCGGACAGGGTGGCCAGAAGTGACTGAAGGGACTTTGCCGCGCCGGGGCTCTGGTGATTCGTCTGAGTTGGCTGGACCTCGCAGTGCAGAGGCTGCCAACTGAGCTTGCCCGGCAGAGGAGATGCCCACACTTCTCACCCGCCGTGCACGGCAGAGGAGGAGGAGGAGGAGGAGGAGGAGGAGGAGGAGGAGGAGGAGGAGGAGGTGGAGGTGAAGGAAAGGAAAAAGCTCCTTTCTTGAAACTGGAATGGCAGAAGGTGCCATAGTGTTTTAACGTATGTGGACAAAATTATTCTTTAGAGAGCCTCAGTTTACTTTTAATGACTCAAGAACCCAAAGCCAGAGTATGTGGTGCATTTGTAGTTTATCAGTTGAGCTTTTACTCCCAGATTCGTTTGGAGCACAAGGCTAAAGTGCATCTGATACCATCAGTACATGCCATTTAGCCCACAGCAATCATCCAGAAAGCATCAAGTAACCTCTCTGTTACTTTCTGGCCAAAGTGCTTATCCACAATGCAAAGTCAAACAGCTTAGCTTGAAACAAGAAAAAGCCGAGAGAGGGTTTACACAGCTGTCACCTAAAGGTTCCCAGCTGAGAGGCACGTCTACAAGTGCTTTCATTTCTCAAGTCTCAACTAAACTCGTGGCTCACTCTGGCATGATCTGAGGAGCCCGAGACTGAGCGCTCAGCCATGGTGCTGGAGCAATGCCCACTGGTTTCCCGCTGCTGCCCCGACAGCCACTGCAGCATGAACAAGGCAAGGTGATGCTGAGTGTCTGTGAGGAGCTCTCTTGCTAACATAGTCCCAAGGTCTTAAGGTGGCTGTGTAGACAGAGAGGAATAACGAGGAGCAGCTGGCATACAATGCCCGTCTGCCTCTGCAGTCAGCTAAATAGTTAATTGCATCCTTGGCGTTGTTTTACACAATTCACTATTGTGCCTGGAGGCTCCTGCATCTCTGCTGTACATCTCCACTGAGGACCCAGAGATAGAGACCTGAACTTCTGCTTTGCCTAACAGCTAAATTATACTTTGTATAGAAAACTGATCATGTGGTACCTTTGGTGTCATGTTGTATAGATCTGTGACCCAATGAATTCAGAGTTGCTCTCCAAAAGCTCTGAAGTGTACCAGTCTTACGGTTACAGAGTCCCTACAGGGATGCACACACTCCAGCTGGGTTCTCCACTCTCTCCTGAACTATGAGCGAGGAGGAGGAACTGAGTGTAGGGCTTTTCATTTTTCCCCTTTCATGCAGCACAAGACACTCCAGAAGCAGCCATGGCCCTCACGGAGCCTCCTGGCCAAAAGACTTCAATCTTGAGGGCAAAGGCTGAAGAGTGCATGAAAGTGAGAGAGACACAGGGGCAAGTGTGCGGAATTAGACTCTATAACTCGAAAGTTGTAAAGTAGGTATGTTTATTGCGCGCAGATGCACGGGGGATCGCTCCTCCACAAGCGTGCATGCCCGAAGTGACAAACCATCTCACATTTATACAATAAAACAAATGAATATTCAATTAATGCCTATACACATTCATTACCTAAACCCCGCTTGGTATGTTAATTAGCTTATCAGTCCTTTGCCTGGAATGTGGTGGTCTTGCAGGTTTGTAGGTGATTCATGTTCTTGTGACCATCCGATCTTCTTCAGCAAGGAAAGGTGATTCATGTCCTTGTGACCATCCGATCTTCTCCAGCAAGGAGACTTAGCACTCCCTCCCTCTAGATAGCATTTGAATGTCTCTCACCCTTTTCTCATTCTCTTTTAAATAGCCCCTTTGTTAGAGGAGCAAGGGCAGGCGTCCCCTCAAAACTGTAGTTGTCTCCTCAAAGCTGTGTGCCTATGTGACCAGACACCGCACCCATGACTAGTCACCATACCCACATTCCTGAGTAGACATATACAATCACAGTCGGTATCCATTGTCCCCATTGCACACTATTTCTCCATATCACAAGCACTTGTCCCACCTTGTAACATCACTTGTAGGCATCTTATCATCTGACCCCAGGCTGCAAAGGGTTGCAGCTCCGCTTGTAAATTACTGGGCACCATTACAGCGGTATTATAAAGCAAGGAACAGCGTTAGAGTAGCAAAAAAACACGGCTTTGCCCTCGGCTGGGGAGGCACACTGGGACAGCCTCCAGCGCCAGACCATTTTTAGCAAAACAATCACAAATACAATGAACTTCTTAGCTGACTTGTCTACAAAGAGGGAAAGGCTCCATACGATAAGCAGCACTCACTATTACTCTGCTGCAGAATTTAGTTCTTCCAGAGGTAATACACTCTGTTTTGCCAGCATCTAACAGCAAACCATGTAACACGAAGATGCAGAGTTAAGGTACCCGTAAATGCACTGGTTTTGTTTCCTGGCTTTTGTGCTTCCCAGGGCTGTCCTTTGTTGTGCAGCTCTGATATTTTCCATTTTTTTTATATTTGGATATAGTAATTGCTAACACAGAGTCTAAGGCTAGCAATCATAACATCTATTTACAACATGCACACTGGCTGTGTGCACCTGTTCCACCAGCCTCCCATTTGCTTCAAACATGGCAGTCTCCCTGAGGACACGTTCAATGAGAAACCACCCCCCTACCCTGCAAAGCCCTGCTTTACTTGCTGCCAAGCCTCCTGCATCCCCCTGGACAGATTATTTTTGGAAGGCTGGCCAGGGAATATTTACCAGCTATTGAATCAACAGAGTTCAGCCACATGCCAACATTTCATGCTGTTACCTAAACGGTGTCAGAACTCTCAGAACTCCATCAAAACAGAAGTGGTTTGCACTTTGGTATTAAAAGTTATGTCCAGGCCTGAACACCTCGTTGGGAGCTGGGCCACACAGCAGGCTCCTCTGGGCAAAGATTTCTTTTCTAAGCAGCTGTTACGCAAGTACCAATCTGTGAAAAAAATATGAAACTCAAAAAGAGAGAACCTTGATTTGACATAGTGCTCTTGCTGCACGTTCCGTAGAAGGAAACTCACCCACATCTCTAGATCTAATGGAAAGTAGGCGGAGCCCAGAGCCCTTAGCAGCGTCAAGGGCAGCACCGCCGCAGGCAGCGCTGTGGGGCCGGCGCGGCAGAGCGGAGCGGAGTGGAGTGTCCACAGCAGTGCGAGCCCTGCGCACTGCCCCCCGTGGGGCACCCCCCCACCTCGCTGCTGCGGCTGCAGGCGCCAGGTGCCGGGAGTGGGCGGGCAGCGGTGCTGGGCACATGGGCAGCGCAGCAGCGGAGCCCGGCGCCGCCGGCCCCCCGCGGGCAGGCAGCCCCCACCGCCCCGCCCCGGCACAAGCGCGGCGAAGCCCCCCGGCCCGACCTCCGACCCCTGGCGCGGGCAGCTGCGGCCGCTCCTCCCCCGGGCCAGCACCGCGGGCTCCCCCTCCTGCCCCACCGCCTGCCTGCAGCCGGGCGGGGGCACCGGGGCACGGGGGGGCAGCGCAGCGGCGCGGGGGGCAGCGCCGGGGCCCGTTTCCACCGCTGCCGAGCCCGAGGCACTACCACCGGGAGCTTCGGGCTCAGGCTGATGCAAGGGGCCCGGAATTCGGCGGCTGCTCCACGTTGGCAGCACTGCCCAGTGCGTAACGTTGCAGGTCAGACCTGAATCACGGCGTGGGGCCGCAGCCGGGAAGCGGCATGTGTGGAAAACCCGCAAAGCCTCCGCAGCTGCGCAGAAAGCGCGCACGGGTTGGTGTGGCGCTGGGAGCCGCCGCCACTGCCGCGGCTCCCGGAGAAGGGCCAGTGGCCGGGGCGGCTCATTGCTGCGCAGCCAGGCTCATCCCTGCAGCCGCCCCGCAGGAACTGGGACATGGCGCAGAGGAAGAGCGGCCGCCGGCTTGGGAACTGCTCCGCCGGGCAGCGGCCGCTGGGTGATACACGTGTCAGCAAGAACCGCTGGAACAGGAAGCAGCTGTTTCTTCCAGCTGTGACACGCTCACCCTTGGTCATCGAGAACACGGAGCAAACACCAATGCCACACCCACTGCCGTTCCAAAGCTTCATTTATTGCAACACTGCTACAAGTCTGACAAGGGAATCCAGCTGGCAGCTGCTGCACATCTGTCACCTCCAGAAAGCACCCCCGCTTCCAAGGTGCGTCCACCAGCAGATGGAGATCTAGGAAGAAAAGGGAATACTGAGTGCACAGCAGTGCTCGGGTATGTTTCCCTTGGCAGCATACAGAGCAACCGCATTTCTGTCGGGCACTAAAAAATACGCTTCCAACGGCAGACTAGAACCTGATCACCTGAGGCCCACCCTGCCTGGGCAGGGGTACAACAGGACACACACGGGAAACCACATCCCACCCTGCTCCCGGTAACAAGACTATCGTTAAAAATGTCTTATTACAGAAGTTCCTACTTATTTAAAAATACCTTATTACAAAACATCTTATTACAAAAGTTACTACTTTTTTAAAAAATATCTTGTTACAAACTATCTTATTACCGAAGTTACTACTGGTTAAGAAAGATCTTATTACAGAAGCTGTAAGGAAAGGTTTCGCCTCAGTTCATCTTACTGCCTGGTGCTCCCTTAGCACATCCTGGCCACAGCTGGGAGCTACACAAGCCGAGGTGGTCCTGACAGCTTCTCTGCTCCCTTCTCGTGCGTTTTGCTCAGGGCTGGCTGGTATGAACACGCATGAAGCCATTACATTGATGGTTTAGGTGCTCTTCCACATGGATCTCCTTAACACCACAAATAGAGGATGTGCCCCCTTTATCCTCCTAAACAGTATTTTAACATAAACACAAATGTATAGCTATTAAAAACTTAAGATCTGCTATCAACATCAATCTTCCTCTAAACGTTTAAAAAATATTTTCAAGACATAATAAAACAGAGTGCTAGAACAATAAATAACAAAGATATTAATAAATAACTTATGATTACAGATACCATTAGCATCAAAAGAAAATTATTAAACCAGAAGAATTTCCCAGGAACGTAAAAGATCAGCAGCTGTGACATACTTACACTTGCTGGTGGAACAGAGAGGTGGTTCAGGAAGGAAGAAGTTTTCCTGGTTAATCGCTTAGAAAATTAGCTCATCTTTCCTTTAGCTGTTCTCCTGAAATCTCTGACCCATTCAGACCCAGAATCTTGTGACTTTCCAATGCTCTTGTTTCATACACGATCCCCAGGAAAGGGCCACGGTATGACTTCAAGCAAAAGCAAAGACAGTGAGAGCACCAAACACCATCTATGCTGAGCATACTGTAGCTCGCAACAATGATAAATAAATAAATAAATAGTTCAATAGATTCCTAATAGAGCACTAATACCCATTTGCTTCCCAGTAAGGATATCTCAAGAAATTTTTTAAGGTTTCCTGTTTACAAAAAGTTCAGACTTTCCATATCTAAAGAATACAAACAGTTAAGTAATTACTTCATATTAATTACTCTGACCACTAGGTGCTTTATAACTTGACAGGTAGAAAATGTAATGAAAGAGGCCTACTAAACAATACCCTACCAAGTTAAAAAGAAAGCAAAAGATAGAGTTGTGTGGGGCTGGGTTTTTGTTTATTTTATTTGTTTTTTTTTGTTGTTTTGTTTTGGGCTTTTTTGTGTGTGGTCTTTGGTGTTTTGTTGGCTTGTTTTGTTTTGGTTTTTTTTCTTTTAAACACAGCTGAAATGATCCAAAGTGGCTGTTGTGGGCAAAGCTCCACTGCTGCTGGAGTCTGACAGGGGAATCCAGCTGGCAGCTGCTGCACATTTGTCACCCACTTCTCACTCTCTTGTTTCGTCCTCCAGAAAGCACGCCCGCTTCCGAGGTACATCCACCAGCAGACGGAGATCTAGGAAGAAAAGGGAATACTGAGTACACAGCAGTGCTCGGGTATGTTTCCCTTGGCAGCATACAGAGCAACCGCATTTCTATCAGGCACTATAAAATACGCTTTCAAAGGCACACTATAACCTGATCACCTGAGGCCTACTGTTTAAAGAAATAGGAATTCTTCCAATTTTTCAAAAATTTAAATATAATATTAAATATTAAATATTAAATATTAAACTAGCTAGAAGAAATATGCTAGAAGAAATACAGGTGCGCTCATTGTTACCAGCACATGTAATAATGACGACAGATCTAGCTCAAACAACTTGGCACAGCTGTGTGATGCAGAAACATACGTGAACCACACATTTCTGGTTGGGAATCTCACCCCACCCCATCCAGTCATTAAGACATTAAGTTATAATCTGTTGCTTGCTTTTCAGAGCCGTCTGCTGCTGCTCTGCATGTATTTTGCAGGCAACCATTGGGCAAACTGGTACATTTCCATGATCATGTGGCAAAAATCTGTAGCTTAAAAAAAAAAAAAACCCAAAAAACCCCCAAAAACAAACGCCAACAAACAAACAAGTTCTGTTTCTATTTCACTGAGGCAGTACAGGCCCAAAGGTTAGTACCTGGAATTTACCTTTAGACAGAAAAATTTTCTCAATATCACCTGTTCTAGAATATTCATCTCCTCTGCAAATATCTTATCCATCAATAACCTAAAGATGAATTACTGCTCAGAGTCTGCAATGTTTCCTTCTGTTAAGGGGAAAAAAGCTTTTGAAAACCATTATGTGTGAGTTTACAGAAGACAAGAGGTCACACTTGGTAATAAGATAGTCTTTCCAAAAATCACGCTCGCCACCTTGAGTCTGTCATTACTCAATGTTGAGTATATAACCTGCTATGTGTATACATATCAATAGAAACACACATACATTCCTTGACAAAGTTGTATAATATCATTCAAAAAGGCCTGTGCAAATACAGTAATGGAGTACTCCAGGGAGAACTAGTTCCCTCCAACACACCTCCTGCACTTGCTGGATACCCACTTGACTCTTTTTTTTTCCTCTTTGAAATGTGCTGTCTGGATGTATTGCTTCAGTACTATTAACAAGGCCATGTGAAAAACGTGTGGCTAGCAGTGCCTTTTGTCTGATGTCTGAACCACAACTCCTTCCCAGGCACAAAAACAAAGGCGGCAGGCTGGCTGTAGGTCACTGCCTTCACTAGCTAGAATCCAAGTCTCACGAGTGATGATGGCCTGTCTATTCCTGGTGACATTTACATAATAATAAATTTCCAGGAAAATTAGTGAGCAGCCTTAATCAAGCAGTGAGAGAAGGGAAGATTTCTCAAGTGAGCATTCTAAACTGGATATTCCACCGAACAACTGCTCTAGAAACAATTTTAAATAATGAAATTTGCAGAAAGAAGAGAATAATGAAGAGCAATACCAGGCGGGGGATGTAGAAACCAAATTGCAGTGTTTGATAAAGAAAAAACAAATAACATGCATATTGGGATAACCATTATTAAGAAACTGTTACTAGCCTACGTGGTGAAAGAAGTCTAGACACTCTAACTAGCAGTTCTGCAAAGGACCTGGGGATGCTGCAGTGCCCAGTAAGGCTAACGACACCTTGGGCTACACCGGGACGAGCGTGGCCAGCAAACTGAGGAAATTTCATTCCCCCTCACTGGTGAACCTGTACTTCCAATGCTGTGTCCAATTTTAACCCTTACAGCTGCGTGTGTGGAAACTGAAGAGCAGTCATACTGCACAGTACCCCTTTCAGATTCCTTTTTTATCACTGTGTTCATAGAATTTTACACACCAACTCTTCAGTAATGTAATATAATAGGTAATAATATTTTCATCCAAACAGCATCAGCCTAGCCCACACAAGTCTGGTTCCCAAGCTATCCCTTTTTTTTATTGTTTGGTCTTTTAAGCGAACATGTTTCTGACCATGGATTCACCGCACCTGTGGACAGACCCTCCACTCAGGTCTAATACTTCTGCAGCTTCAGAGTCCGAAACATTGTTTGGAAGAGAATCAAAGCTACCAAAGCTGACAGACATGAAAGTTTTGCCTTTTCACTTCAGTTACTGAAAAACGCCAAAACTGCTGCATCTCGCTACTTACACGACTTACGAGACACTGACTGGACTATACCTATACCCAGCTGGAACCATGATGGGAAGCTGAGGTACTAAAACTAGCAACTCGCATGAATGGGGTTTGCTGGATTAACCTTCCCCAAAGAAAGCAAGCGTTTCAGCCTTCACATAGGTATGCTGCCAAGGAGACTGAACAAAATAGGGGAAAATTCCTCTTGATCAATCATTACAGACATGTTCTATTTCCACTTTAAGAAGCAAATAAAACATTTCTTAGGTGTAGGAGTGGAATAAAATATGCCCATTAAAGGCCAAAGCCTGTAAAAGTCTAGGACAGAAATTCACTGAGGCTGAGAGGGCAACACTGGATCTGAACTGTTGAATGTACTAACTCTTTTCATGTAAAGAACTGCTCTTTAATTTGATGTCTTTTAGGAAATCGGGAAAGCAGAATAAAGCAGGTTTCTACTAAACTGTTAGTTCTATGAGGAAGACTGTTCAAGGTTCAGTGCTGGTCACAAGAGTAATTAAATTCTGGGAAATACCTGAACGAAACAGAAAACAAAACAGCAAACATCTTTGTGTCACTGTAAAAATGTTCTCTTCATTTCAGAAGAGGATGTACTAGTAAAAGTTGAGAACAATTCCAATGCTAACCAGAGGTGCAGAGCAGCTGCCACGCAGAGGAAGCTACAGCAGGGCTGTACAGTCAGGAAAGGCGACTACTGAGGCGGCTGTGATAAGCGATGCAGAAAGTCACAAGTGACATGCAGTAAGCAGCCAGGGATGACAGCAGAATGTCCATTCTGAGACGGAAATGGGGAAGCATCACATGAAACTACTAACAGCCACGCACAAAAGGAAGCTCTTCGTGCAGGAATAGTTCTTGAGCAAAGTACCAGCTTGGTCAAAAGGTCCTGTGTGCTAAATCCGACAGTTTCAAGGGCTGCCTTCAGTCCACAGAGCAGAAACCTAAGATGAAGTACACAGTATCATCGCAAGTCCTCGGGCTGAAAGTAGCTGGAAAGTATAAGCAGGAATGCCCTGTTCTGTTTGCAGGCCTTGTTCTTGCTCTTCCCTACACATCAGATTACAGCTGTTGTTTTGAGACTTGACACTGGGCAAGACAAACCTTTGATCTGACCCAGCAGAGCTGTTTTGATGCTCATGTAGGAAAGTGGAGGAGTTTGCTCCCCCTCTGCTCGTATAGAGAGGAACAGAGCGGTCTTCTGTGCACGCCCACTATTCTGTCATAAGCTTGCTCTGAAGCACATGGTACCAACAGCCGCTGAAAGCCTGAGTGCTTCCGGACTCAGGGATGAGGAAGAAAACTGTGCTGGAGCCTGATGTGAGGAGTACAGGCACAGAAGCCTCCTCTGGAGAGTTCTGCACCTGCCATGACCCCAGGCTCTGGACAAGCAGGGTGTTAAGTTAACCTTCCCTCTCCCGAGTTTGGAAGGAGGAGACTAGTTAAAGAGTAGTTCTAACAGAAAGAGGGAATCTGTCAAACAAAATGCTGAACAGTCCCTGAATTGATTTTCAATTGCTCAAAAAATGAGGCCAGTTATTTAACCAGTTAAGGTCCAGGACCAACATCAGGATTCTCACAAATATACAGAACCTCCCTCCCAAACAACTACGTGGTTCATGCGCTTAATTCCCCCAGTTCTTGACAAGGAATTTCTGGTCACGGACTCCAAAGGCCTTCAACAAGGGACAACCTATCATTCTAAAAATGCAGTTCAAAAATTCTCGAAACTGACAACATTTAAAGTGCGGTCAACGCTTAATATAATGAGTGGGCACCAATTAAGGAGTACTGCCAACTCTATGCACTAGCACAGGGATGTGCTCTTCCGTACACAGTACTGAGCAGAACAGTCTAGTCTAGGCTTGAGCTATGCAGAGGCTTGATCAGGATACACATCCCTTTCTAGAAAGATACCCAAGAGGAAGATGACTAATCTTTATAACGCTGAAAGCAACAATGGGAGGTTTGCACCAGCTGATGATTTCCGATCTAGAAACTTCAGTGAAGGTGTCAAGCTACCCATAGAACAATAAAACAGTAGCTTCAATGCATACACAAAAATGAGATTTTGAGTGCCTACATGCAAGGTAGGTCTCATGCAGCAGAAAGAGATGCAGTCACTCTCCTGAGCTTACTTGGTTTTCAAAACAAACAAACAAAAAAGCAGACCATGCATTTGCTGCCTTAACAGAGTAACATCTAGAATGCCCCTCACCCCTCATGAGACTTACAATTTTACATACAGGGAAGACCAGGTACAGGTAGACCGAAGTACAATTACAACTTATTGTACACCACAAAGTATAAACCAATGAAGATGCTTTATACCATTCAAATGTCAACAAACTATACTTTCCACTGAAAACAGAACTTAATAACTATTTATCAGAAACAATCTAACCGTTTATCTAAATTTAAGCAAAAATCTGCCTCCAGTGGCAATTCTCAAAATACTCTTCTTTGTTGGAGATTAAAGATGGTATGTTACAACCTAAAAAAGCATCCACTTCATCACCACGAATACACCTGCACTATGCATGTTTCCCATGCAAATGAGCACCCTAACTTGGCCAACAGGCTGACACATGTCATGCTCATTAACATTGGATACTTTTTCATTCCGTCTTCTTTTTTATATCTTGCTTTACCAAGCAAACACTTCACTGTCCATTAACAGCTTAATTAAAGAAGCCTTCAGTTCTTAAGCAGGCAAGAATATTTAAAAGCTATCGGTCCAGACCCTAGTATTACTATCAAATATAGTTAGCTCAAGAAAGATGTTGGTTTACCTCCCTTTACCCCTTACCTGCTTTGGACTGAACAATTCTTCCTGAAAAAACATGAGGGAGAACTCAGCTGGGCAGTGATATGGTTCTTTGCTCCGTTTTTCATCTGCTTCCTGTGTGCTCAGAAGTTCTTTTAGTATTTTAGCAGCAGCAGCAGTTTCTATAGACAGAGTGGTATCGGCAGCACAAAGAATGTCAGAAGGCTGTAATGGAGACAAATTCAGGGTTCGATCTGCTTCCACCAGAAATGATGTGTCTGAAGTTACAGGAGTGAGACGTTCCAGCTGGCTTTCCTCAGTTGAAGAAGGTGTGTAACTATTAACAGGCAGTGCCTGATTTCCATTAAGCTCCAGGATTGAATACTGGCTCTCTACAGGTGCCACTTCCACCTTTTCAGCTTTGCATGATGAATGCACCTCATCGGCAACCTGAAACATGGCTTCAAGACTGACTTCTGCCTTCTTGTTTTCTTCAGACCGCAGTCAGACGGCATCAGTTCAGCTTCATAAGATGACTGTGTTGGAGGATTCTGGAAAAAGCAAAATACAGTGAACTTTTGTATAAAAAATTACCATGACAGGATGTGTATTGATTCTGTTTGTCCATTTATCCAAAAGCTTGAAAGATTGTCTGTTATTCTCAGTTAAAATTGCAAGTTTAACCAGAAGAAAGAAAAAAAAAAAAAGCTACTACTTTGTCTTGGTTTTCATTAATCACCTTACTCTTGGCACGCTTCCTTTCTTCTATTCATGGTCTATCCTGGAGAGGAGCTGGTGTATGCCTGCAGATGCATTGTCTGCACACCCTTTGCACCGCAGGTGTTAAATATACCCAAGCATTCAAATCAGAGACTTCTGGTCTTAGTAGGACCTGTGGGGGTACATCAGAACCACCCTCTTCACGTGCCACATATGTAATAGAAAATGAGAGAGAAAATCCACCCACCTTCAGTTCCTTCTAAAACTCAAGCATTCCTGTTGTGTATGTTTATAAACCAGTATAAACCACAACATTTTTAAGCAAAAGAAAAAGGTCCATATGCTGTAAATGTGCATATGGACAACACAACTTGAGGAACTCACCGCTTCTTAACCAATAATACCATTTTCCTCCTCAAGTGATTGTCCATAGGCACATCTACACAAGGGGTGCCCCCCAGGGATGCCCCAGTCCCAGGAGGAGTGGGAGTTCAAATACCGATGACAGCAAATACTGTAAAACTGCCCTGCCTGTCACAGCCTCACATCTGGACTCTCCTGTCATGACAGTGTCCCACAAAGGCACAACTCAAAGTCTGCATCAATCTGCATAAAAACCCAACAGAATTTCAGGTCAGAAACACTTCTTGTAGAACCTACAGAGACTACCTTTGCCATCACAGATCAGGTCTGAACACTACTAAAATTTTCCCTGTAATGACATCACAGGATGACAGGACACAATCAGCAATCCAGTGATGATTTTTTTAGTAGAATTCATATATATCGAATAACCTTTAAAACAGAACGAAGACAATGACAGAGTTTTTCAAAAGCATCAAGTCCTACCCAAGTGAAATGATAGATGACATTTTAACAGCCAGTGTCTGTACTGCTACTTCTTCTGGAGGTGACTCAGTCAAAGGACACTAGAAGGGTCATTTCTTCCTACAAATCAAGTCATACAATGATGTTGAACAGAAACTCAGGTCTATTTAAAATACAGCCTTCTTTTGGAAGAGATCCAGTATGAAGGATTAGTCCTTAGTGCCTGACTATCCTTAGACCTTCTAGCTGAGGTCATGGTTAATGAAAAGCTACTTCCAGAGACAAGTAAGTTAGAAACAGGAAGCTACAGGATCACCTACTAGGAAAGCCGTATCAGATCAAATGCCAGTGAAGGACTTGGTCTCTCCCTGATGGAGATACCACAAAGAGATAAGATCCCGTCTTCTGGGTGTGTGAAGTCAAGTTCTAGTGTGGATTTGTGTAGATGTGCCAGTTTGTAGGTAGCCACAGACTGTGAAGGGTGGGGGGAAACGGAGGGGAAAATAAAACCTGGAATTTGAGAAATTTAGGTTAAGTTAAGCAACATCTTTTCATTAAAGGCTAAGCCACCTTTATGTTTTTATGAGATAGGTTCAAACATTATTCCTCTCATTTGATATTTTTTTCAGTTCTATTTTTTAAAAATGTTAACAAGGTGTTTCATTTCTGTTGCATTGCTTGTTTACTGTCGTAAGTAGTCAGGATTTTAAGTAAGATCTGGGTTACCAAACCGTCCAGGAATAAGATCATCCCTGCCAAAAACCGACCAACCAACCCACCCATACTGAATCTTTTTCTGCCTCTTCTTAGGGGACCTCAGCTTTAAGCTGTTATAGCACATATTGTCTTCCTGGATGCACTACAGGATTTCGTATGTATTTCCAACAGGAGAAAGTGGCCACGCAAAGGTACAACTTAAATCCTTTTAGTTCACCTGGAGAAGATATGACAGACAAGGATGGGGGGGAGGCAGCAATGAAACAAGGAAAACCAATAAAAGATTGAGAAGTCAGGGCTTGAAAGACTAATAGCTTGCTGGTCATGCAAGCTCAAGAGGAAAAATGGTCTAACTTAGCAAAAGTGGTGAAAGAGAAGATGGGCATTTCACTTATAAGATTAGCATAGCGTGAGCAGGAATTAAAGCACAACCACACCTTTTCAGGGACTTCTAGCACTACACAAATCTGGCTTGAGTGCTTGGGCAACCGGAATTAGTTCAGACTTGATTTCTTTTTGAAATAACATGGCTGATTATCATTCCTTATTACAAATAAAAGCAAACTACTTAGGACTGCTTTTAAGGTCATAAAGTTTTTCTTCTTTTTTCTTGGAAGTTTATTTCCTCCATTTCCTGTTACCTCTTGCTTCAGTTCCACAAGGAAATACTGACAGCTTAATAACCATGGTAATACCAATAATCAAACAGCAGGGCTGCTATTAAAAAAAACCCAAATGAGGTGCAGGGCTGCTATTAAAAAAAACCCAAATGAGGTGAGGGCAGGAAAAAAAAAATCGCTGAAATCCAACATGTAGCCTCAGTTCACATCTATGATAAAGCAGTGGGGAAGTATTGAGCTAATGGTTGTGAGCTGCCAGCACTGCTGTTGCAGAAGATAGCAGGAGGTCTCTCAAAAGACTCATTCCTACCCAAGGATACTGATTCATCACACTAATCCAAACCCCACTTAAGAGAACCCAAATGAAAAATGGGTAAGAAGTTGTACCTGAGCTCCCTGTTTTGTAACCAACTGTGATAAGAGTGTAATACAAATCTCTGAAACCCCGATTTCAGAAACCTGGTGAGATACACCATCATCAGCCACCATGTCTGGGTATAACCACCTATGTCCCCTTGCCATTCCACACAGTAATTCTCTGTAGCTTTTCCTGGAGAGCAAACTGCAGCCAACCAACCAGTTAGTTACTGGCCTGGTCTGCCCATGTTCCAGGCAGGGTCACCTAACACTTTCAGCAGCTCAGGTGCGTACTGTACAAGCCCAGCAGCTGGCCTCCAAGACCCAGAAACTCCACCTGTCTTAATCTCTCCTAAACTTAAAAGTGATGCTCTCTGCAAGACCCAGTAAGAACAGCACAAGGTTTAAGCTTCCTTGTCCAAGAGTGCCCGCTTTTCCTTCTGAGACCACAAAGCACCGTCTGGATCCAACAGAAACGGGGCTGGTAACCAGCTTGCTGACTACTAGTGTGCCGATACGGTTCGCTGTCTTCGGGACTGGTCCAGCAGTTTCGTATAGGCTTTGCCACTCCTACCTAGCAGCACACAGCATGACCAAACAGCCTAAAATGCCCCGCAAACCACGCTTCAACAGCATTGCACTGAATTCCTGCAACTGGTGGAAGGTATTGAGTGGAACGATAGGAAATATACCATGCAATAGTTCTATTTTTTGTGAAGAACAATAAAAATGCTTAGTCAGCCAGGGCTGATGAATTTTACCGCTTTTGAGGATTTGTGCAAGTGGTTACTGATGGATGATCAATACGCCAGCCGGGCAGGATGCTCAGTACTGCAGCTTGCCACATCCCCCAGCAGAAGTTTGGGGAAGTATATGCCCCAGAACACACAAAAGGCAAACTGATTATTCCCCACAGCTCAGCAAGAACCGCAGGCAAACTGCTGTCTTCTGTACCATCTGCACAGCCTGTCACCACGTTCCAGGAGAAATGACCTATGCTATGCTAAGACTCGGAAATCTCTAGAAGTCCCGTTGATCCACGCGGTACGATAGTTGTGTTACCCTGCTCAGAGACAGCCGGTTACTGACCTGGTGGAACTGATACAGGGCACTGCTCCCCTTTGGCCTTCTCACGCAGAGGATCGCCTTCCCACACTCTCTGCCCAGATGCTCGGCAGCTTTTTGCTGAGGGTTTCCAGGAAACAAAGCAACCACTAGCAAGTGGCCTAAAGCTCTTCTGACTCCACACAGTGCCCATGGACTTGCTTCTCCAAACAACTGAGTTTTACTAGACCCTTTGGACACTGTATATTATCCTTCAATCTAGCCACAACACCACCTTTGACAACTCCTTTGGAATGATTTACTATCCCATTGATCTCGGCCTTCCGAGATAAGCTATTTAATTGTGACTTCCCATCGCTCAGACAGATCCTCACGTCCTGGATGAAAAAAGCAGCTCACAATGAAAGTGAGAGGACAAAGATGCACTGTGCGAAAAATAAATACTACAATATCGACAGCATGACTGGCTGTTGGCTATTTATAGCCTTACACTAACGTGTTATCCAGGCCATAACCTGCCCATCTTGGATAAGCTTATTTTTTTAAAAAACTCATGAATAAAAGACAAAGGTTGATATTTGCAAGACAGGAAACTGGACGATCAAGCTTGGGTAGGTCAACCCTTTTTCAACACACATAAGCATAACTTGCTTTGCTTGTCCTCTGTGAGGGGGGAAAAAAGTATATGCGTTATGCTGTAATAGAAAAGAAGCCCTTGCATTCTTACTTCAGATCTTCTGATATCTGATAAGCCAGGCCCTCCAAATAAGGTGCAGTTTCCACTAGAATTACATAATGCATTTACAGGAAGTACTGGAGTTATCTTTAATAAGAGATCTCTGAGGTGGGGCCCATTCCAAAAAGTCACCTTAGTTTTTCTCGTTCAACAAATGAAACTCAGGACTGCAGGAAGCTGTCCGGGACAAAGAAGTGGAGCTGCTTCTCAGTATTTTCATAATATTAAAGAATCTCTTTTTGTCCAGGCAAGAACATTCTTCCAATACAAATGCAGGCTCATTAACTAAAAGTGATTCTGGTGAAGTCAAACAAAAAAACACTCCACTGATGAGGACACCCACTATGCTGCTACCCTGAAACCTAACCTGAATTACAAAACTACCCGTTTAACATTCAGTGGTTCTTTGAAATAGGTATTTGTAAACCACATCACTTTCACTTTATCAAGCAGATCAATTTTCAAATTTATATCCTTAATTTCACAAGTGTATAAACCTGCAGTTCATTCATACAGTCTCCTTCGCTTTCACCTCCTTTCAGTAGTCTACGCTCACCTGGACAAAGCTGTCGTGGGTGCACACTGAAGCAGTAGGACCAGCACAGCCAGCCAGAGGATCTGTGTGGGCTGCTGCTGAACAGCTCTGTGGTGTGGCTGCAAGAATTCAATCACAGCTATCAGACTGCCAGAACTTGTGTCTGGTGTGCAGAGTTCTATTGCTTACTTTGATTAAACATTTAAATAATCACAGAGTAAGCGAAATTCCAGAAATTTATTGTTACCTTCCAAGTGATTTTAAGACCAATTTCTTAATCTTACAAATATTTATTTTAAGATATGTGTAGATATATTAAAAATATATATTGTAAAATTGATAAAACACACACATACATGCAGAAACTTCATAATCAGTCTCTTGTGTCTTAATATCACCTGTTTGATTTGGCTGCTTGAGTTTCTTGTCACAATACACCACAAAAAGCGTATTCACATAGCTGAGCCTAGGTGTTCATACACAGATACACACTTGTGACCGTGTGAATTTTAAGACTTACAAAGAAAATGAATTATCTTAACCGAGAGTGTATCATTCCGAAGAATATCATGACTACTCTTGAACCACCACTCACCAGAAAGGTTTTCATATGTAAATGAACCCTACAGGCACAGATGTATTCAAAAGGCGCGATTGGACTTGCACTGTCAGGTGGCACCAATAACTAATAAGTCTCACATGTTCTCCATGACTGTTTTTTCATTATTAGACACTCTCAGATAATGAAGCTTCAACGCATTTCTTTGACCCGATTCTACTACTGTCAAAGGTTTTGCAGATAGCTGAAAGTAAACAGAACTAAATCCTTAAAATAATTATGGTCTAAGGCTAGTGGGGAAAAAAAGACTTAGATGAGCATATTTTATTTTACTGACTTTTCAATAAGAATCATAATGAAAAACCAGGGAAATCTTTTTGTCATGGAAGTTAACAAACAAGTTTGAATACACATAAAAAAGAAATCTTTTCAGAAAGTTCTACTTTGATTTCATTTAATGGGACTTCAAAAGTGAAACGAAAAGAGTCAAGAATAAGATTGAACATACATTCTTTAGTTCTCTCACTTATTAAATACGTATCTTAACGTTAACTATCACTTTCCAAACAAACTAATCTTGCTGCTATGCTCTCATGATGAAGGAAACCAGACTTTTTCATGTGGACATATGAAGAAACACGCTTTCAGCATGCTGTATTTTATAATATACAGAAGAAAGGATAGCGGAGAGATTGAGAGATACACAGGAACAGAAGTAAAACCACTGAGACAGTTGTAAGTGACAGTGAAAATTAAAAGATTTATCATACTCCAGTGAAATGTCACTTACACTCTCAGAAACGCTAATTAATTCACTGGAGTTTTCAAACACCTCAGATTCCCTAAGTTTCTGTATTTTAGTTTTGATTACACCTTGCAAAACTTGGTATGTTTTCACTGCGTTCTCACACCCACCTCCCACCCCAGAAGATTCTACCTGAGCAACATAGCCAAGTTATCCTTTAAACTTAAAGCAACGAGCGTCATCCAGTGAGAGAGATCTACATATTCATGTCTAAATCTACGCTGGTCTCCCTCAGCTCCCCTACAGGCAGTACTTCAAAACAGGCACTTCCAGGACACCAGTAATCTTACCCCAAGATAAACTCTAAACTGAGCAACGTGAATCACACCCGAGACGCCCCTTTCCTTCCCTTGACTACGGAAGAGGGCTGGGGCCTTAGCTGAGATAGAGACAACTACAATTCATCATGATGAGTTTCAGCCTATGCTCTGTAACAAATAGAAACGCAAAGCGGGGACCACCTCCCACCTCCCACCTTAATGAAGCAAGTATTCTGGATGAGGCTTGGAGCAACCTGGTCTAATAGAAGGTGTCCCTGCCCACGGCAGGGGGGTGGGAACTTGCTGATCTTTAAGGTCCCTTCCAACCCAAACCATTCTGTGATTCTCAGGACACCTGCTCCTGGGAGAAGACTTAATAGTTAGCAGCTGGTAAAGGCAGGGTCCACACTTTGGCCACCACAGTAATCTCTTCATAAGGGGCACAAGGCAAGGAGCACGTGGCAGAAATTGCCTGTCTCTTAAACATTTAAGTGTGTCTACAAGAAATGCTCAGCTCCTCAGAACCCTTCCTTGACAAAAATGACGTTATGGAAACTAGTGATTATTGTCTGAAATGTTCTCAGCAGAGGTCTCAGAAGAGATGCACAAAAGATGTAATGATTTCACTGTGTAGGATTTCTAAACAGGGATAGATAGCTGTCTTTGTGAAGGTGCGGCTGCCAAAGGAGGAGCAGGCAGAAGGAAAGAATAATAACTGAGCTTTAGTTTGTTCAAGGAAAGAGTCACTATTCTGAATTTCAGAAGTTTTAGGGAAATTAAACAAAACCACCACAAAACAACAACAAATAGACTACCACTCCCCAGAAAATAACCTATCACGTGATTTTTCCAATTCAAGGTAAGGGCAAGGAAAAGAACAGTAATTTGCTTCAACTCCTCTTCTGAAGAATAAAAACACTTCAGTGAGACTGATTTATTTTGTAATCGAGTGATTAAGTGAGACTGACAATTGTGGCAGAAATAATTTAGAAAAAAGAAAGGAGCCAAGACTTTTGTACTTTCTAGTCTTCAGTGCATAAAAAAATACAACATAAAGAAGCTAAGCAAGTAAAAAATTCAGATACAAAAATAGTACGAGCAGAATGAAATATTCTACACCAGGAGTCCTCAAACTACGACCCGTGGGCCAGATACGGCCCCCCAGGGTCCTCAATCCGCCCCCCCCCCCCCCGTATTTACAGAACCCCCACATCACCACTACCCTGCCAGGGGTTGGAGGGGGAAACCAAGCAGCCGCAGATGAATTCCTGCCACCTAATCCGTGCACTGGCCCCCTGTTTAGAAAGTTTGAGGACCCCTGTTCTACACAATACTTTTGACTGATCTTTAAAGTTTAAAAACTTAACCTGGAAAAACATGAGACCAAGGCCTAGGATACTGCGGCAAATGAAGAGATGGGATGCAGCTTGATGCAAGCAAATGTCCATTTATTGAACAGAAGCAAGCGTTTTTATACACTTTCAGAAGCTGCGCGTTTTAAACAGATTGGTTCTTGAAGCTAAGCCTTGCATACTAGGCAATCCCTGACTGGTGGTTAACTACTAGCAATTAACAGCAAGGTGTTACCTTTCCTTGGCGCCATCCTTGGCGCCATCCGTCTCCCACTCCCCTGTGCTCTGTAAACATGTCTCATCAAGTTAATTGTCGTCTAGACAAGCTCGAGTACATTCCCCTCAGCAAACGGATTGCCACGCATGGTCCTAGTTTCCAGACCGCTCCTGCATCTCCCCCTTCCTGTTGCACAAAAGAACCTTTGAAACCGAGCAAAAACAAGGCACAAGTAATAGAACAAATAAAAAAACAACTAAGACATATTATCAATGTCAAAATAACCCACTGTCTCTGTTCCGTACAATTATACAATTTCCCCTTTTTGTTTTTGAACAGCTAGTACCAGGTTTGCCATGTTCTGCAGGGCCCTTGAAAACATGACAGCAACCAAGGTGACAGCAAACAAACAATACTGCCAATTGAGTGAATGGATGCCAAAAAGGCTGAAATTTTCTCAGATTTTGATAACATGTTGCTGCAATGGGGCGCCTAAAATCCATTCAGCACATACCATCCAAATCCTCAGAGCCATGTCCTTGAACCAACAACAAAAAGCAGTGGCAATTTTGACTCACATTCTTAACTGCCTACCAAACAAGGTGATTTAACTCTTTAATGCTTTCCCTGCTGTTTCTCTGGATAAGAGAAGAACCGCTGTGACACGTTCCCATCATAGTCTCCTACTACATTAGCATCTACAGAAAGACAATTATCGACAAAGTGTAAACAATATCAGCTTCTTTTGGATTAACATTATACATAGATGGAAGGGCACACCAAACAAGAACTGGTTCAGTCAAAAAGTTTGAAACATCGCATGCCTTCTCTGAACATACCTCTGGGGTCATTCCCTTCATTCCCTCTCTTTTTTATGCAAAGAGAAACACTTTTACCATAACAGAGAAGCCCCTATTTACATCTCTTAGCCCGGACACAAACCACAGCTGTATGCTCCACCAGGCTCAGGGCAGGAATCATTCATGTAGTTACATAGCTATATATCACTACAAGCATGCAGACACCTATTAAACACTAGATAACCATGTTTATCTTTCCTAGTCTCCTTCACAATACCCAGCTGTTCTCTCATCTTTTGTTAGGTCAAATATTCTCCAGCTTCCTCTCCTGTATCTCTCTTCAGAAATTCTCTATCCTCCTCTTTTTCGCTTGTTAATTGCGACGAGGCAAAGGGTGTGTGTAGCTGGGTGACCATGACCTGATTTATGTTACAATCAACTAAACACTGAATACAGGGGAAAAAAAAAAAAAAAGTATGGGAGACATAAGGCAAACATCAGTAAGGTGGTTAAAGATAATTATAATAAATCCTGTAATACTTTTGAGTCATGGCCCAAAGTTTCCCAGCCGTGAGAAGAGACCAAAGGCATCCCGCCCCTGGCTCTGTTGCAGATCTTTGTTTTAAGGCTTTTGAGTTTTGTATACTTTTGTAAATTAATTCACAGTGGTCACTCAGATTCACGTAACACATCCTATCAAAGTCTTCACACTTGTGTCCCTGTGCTAATAATAAAAATCAATAGCAACTCGGTTCTGTAGCAACATATGATGGACAGAATCAACATTTGTTAATAAGCCAGAAAAAAAAAATAGTATTTGTAGTATTACTTTGTTTAGCAAGCTAGCAGGCTAATTTACTAAGCAAGTTAAAAGCGTGTACTATTCTTACAGAAGAGATTAGAGACGCAAAAATCTGTTATGCTGCATTCCAGAACTCAGCCTGAGAATTACAGTCTGCTGTGAGTTCTGCGTTACAACCATTTGACACATGTAGGGGTTGCGATTGTGAAAGTTGCCCATTTACAATTTTCATTGACATTGTTACCGAAATCTCGGAATGAAAAACTTATCGACACCAATGTGATGTAGATAAGCAAACACTTCTTTATTGACGGCTGGGTGCGTGAGCGAGTCCTCTCACGATCAACGCACACCAGGTCCCAAAATCAGATTCCATATATAGAACTTCTTCATACATATTCATTAATTATTCATACATAATCATATCATTTCCCGTAAATCATTTACATACTCTCCTCCTATATCCGATTATGCGCAGTAAAGCTTAGAAAGGTCTAGAAATGGGTCTAGGGTACAATTTGGGTAGGTGGTATATGAGTCGGTGGTCGCGATCTCCCCCTGCAGGAATTACCTTTTACTAAAGTTCACAGTTTCTTGGCAGGTACCTACAAGCTGTTCCAGTCGACTCTCCCCAGTTCCCATTAATCTCATATTCTGACATTTCAATACACCTCTGCGTACAGAAGACTGGTTAAATACAATGGAACCTTTCAACCCTAGAGTTATTACAATAGTTCCAGGCCCTTCTTCTAGCCTTGGTACAAGACGTACAAAAGATTCCATAACGACTCTTATTGCGTAGATGCAAGTTTCCTATAATTTTTATTTTTCCTTAGCCTTCTATATTTTAATTCTATTAAATGATTTTATAAAATCAATTAATTAATCAAATAGAATCAATCAATTTTAACTTATTAACTAATCGGTAACATTTCCCCCCTTTGAAAGTGTTGAAAATCACTATTTCAATACTTTCACATTATTCATATATCTTTTGTTTCAACATATTTGGGTAATGGATCATGTCTTGGTGAAATAGTTGGTACTTCTCTCATAATCATACGACTCACTGCAATTCTATTGGTAAACTGTTTCTTCAGACATGCATATATCAGCATGCTCATCAAAAAGACAACTAGTAACAGAAACAAAGTCTTAATTATAGATTGTATCCAAGAGCTCAAATTCCATCCCAGTTTGTTAAAAATTTTCCCAAGCCAGTCTTCTGACATATCCTTCTGAATTGTTTCAGTTTCTTTTTCAATTTTTCCCAATAGATCTAGATCATGTTCCACATCCTGAGTGACCTTTGGAATGTGGATACAACAGTGGTCCAGTTTATCCTTAAGATATCCACACACTCCATGTTCTTTAAGTAGGAGCATATCTAGTGCCATTCTATTTTGTAAAGTCATTCTGGAAGTTGCCTGTAATTGTATATTCAATTCCTTAAACCCCTTCTTGGTAACGTTTGCTAGTTTTTCCACTTGACCAGTTAAATGATAGAGCCATGCTCTGTTTCTATATGAAGCTATAGGATTTAAAAGTGATTCAAGTGCCCAGACAATTTTCACTCCTGTAGATGGTTCATTCCAAATATCATCATTTATCCCTGATCTCTTTATTCGTTTTAATTCTAGATTCTCTAGAGATCCTTTAAATGGTGATTTCTTCCAAATCGGACACAATGTGGCATGCCCAATGTGATTTGTTTTACCTTACCATCTAATGGTAGGTGTGTTGTCCAGGTTCCATCACTTAATGCCCAAACTAAATGTCCTGGACTTCGAATAGAAAATTTTCTACAACTAAACAAAGTTCCTCTTCTGACTGTAAAGGCGCTGGTTAAATTGAGAGTATTCTTAAGACCACGACAAAAACAACCATATTTCAAAGCAGCAGCCAACGGAGGAATTCTTTGGATTACTAAGTCTGCATTATTACAATCATACACTTTTTCACATTTCCACCATGGCACTATTTTATTTTCCTTCTCTCCCGATGTAGTTGAACTATCATCTACCTAGGGTAATACTAAAAAAACCTTTCCATCCCAGGTAAAACACCAAGAAATTCTTGCTATATACTGAAAATGGGAAAATATGGACATAGACCATATAGAGTCCCACTGGTCTACTAACTGGGTGCTCTGGCCAGTTTCGTTACATTCCATTTCATAACACTTTTGCTCACGTTGATTTTAAATTGTTCATCATAAGAACACCATCCCACAGTCTTAAATCTCCCTATTTTGGTAAAAACATAATTTAACAATTTTTCACAATCCGCCAGACTACCTGGAGTTTTCCACTGTTTTCTAGTGACTTTTACTTGCTCATACCATTGAGTCACTGGCCTCTGTTCACAATAATTGGTTTCATTTTTATGTTCCAGGTTAGTCAAATTCATAGTTAAAATTCCCCATGGAATAGATTCACCTACTGCCTTCGGTATTGGCAAACAAGCAGTAATCTGCGTGATGTTTTGTAAATTGGCAAATTCTTTAATCAATCCTACCATCAAATTTTCCTCAGCCATTTGTTTGGGAATGTCAATCACTTGATCTGTTTCTGTTTGTCTTTTGTTCCTGTCCACCAAGTCAGCCCATGATCCCACCAACACTACCAACCAAAAGAAAATCCAAACACCAATCATAACCTGATATGCAAAATTAGACATGTTTCAAAGTCAATTTTTTTAAGTCTCTGGGTCACAATTCAAAATCTTCCACGGAGTAGATGCTTTCTTCACTCGAGTATAATGTATCCAAGCATCCGATTCTGCAATTTTGATAGCTGTAAAAGTGGTTAGCAGTATCTGGAAGGGTCCTCTCCAGTGCTCCTGCAAAGGTTCGGAGGTCCAGGTCTTCACATAGACATAGTCTCCTGGTTGGAAATCATGCACCGAATTTTCCAGGGGTATAGGTCTATTTCAAATTACTACACTCCAAATCACAGCCAAAGTTTTCCTTAGAAAAAGCAAACAGTTATACACATCTTGTTTTCCTTTTACATATATGTTTAGAATTGGTTCTAGAGACTCATATGGTTTTCCATATAATAATTCATAAGGACTGACTGAGGTTCCACTCTTTGGTTGTACTCTGATTCATAATAATGCCAATGGAAGTGCCTGAGGCCACTTTAAACTGGTTTCTTGACAAATTTTACTTATTTGTTGTTTCAAAGTTTGATTCATCCTTTCCACTTTCCCACTAAATTGTGGCCTCCAAGATGAATGTAAATCCCAATTAATACCCAATGTTTTGCTAACACTTTGGACTACTTCAGCCACAAAGTGTGGACCTCTGTCAGAGGAAATTCCAATAGGAACTCCAAATCTCGGAATTATTTCTTGTAATAACCATTTTACAACCTCTTTTGCTTGCGTAGTGTGACAGGGAAGGGCTTCTGGCCATCCTGTAAAAGTATCAACCCCTACCAAGATGTACCGGTACCCATTGTATCTAGGCAACTCTGAAAAATCTACTTGCCAATAATCTCCAGGTTCTGTACCAGATTTCAGCCTACCCATTTGAACCTTTTTCTTAATCACTGGATTATTTTTCAAACATACTTCACACTTTGCAGTTACCATTTTGGCTATTCCTAACATCTTAACTGATACTACTTGCTTTCGTAAAAATGTTACTAAGGCTTCTGCCCCCAATGACATCCTTGATGTCTCATTTGAATTATTTCTCTCATCAAAGGAGGTGGAATTACTACTTGTCCGTTAGGAGTTACCCACCACCCCGCTAAGTTTTTCTTAGCATTTAATAACTGACCCAATTTGTCATCTTCTTCTGAATATCTCAGTTCTTCCCTGGGAAGGGTTACTGTTTTAGAAGGAATTATTGCCATTTGCAATGCTTGTTTCTTTGCTACCCTTTTTGCAGTCCTATCAGCTAAATTATTCCCAGCTATTATTTTTGTATTCCCACTCTGATGTGCCTTACAGTGCATGATTGCTACTTGATCTGGCTTTTGAACTGCTTGTAATAATCGTAAAATCTCTGTTTGATGCTTAATATTTGATCCTTGAGAGGACAATAACCCCCTCTCTTTCCACAAAGCTCCATGGACATGCACTACCCCAAAGGCATATTTTGAATCAGTCCAGATATTTACTCTCTTGTCGTTGCTTAATTCTAAGGCTCGAATTAAAGCGATGAGTTCTGCATTTTGGGCTGATGTGGTACTCGCCAATGCTCCTGCTTCTATAACTGTAGTCTCTGTTGTTACCGCATATCCGGCGTATCGAACTCCTTGTTCCATAAAGCTGCTTCCACCAGTATACAGTTCCCAGTCTGGTCTCTCCAATGGCACATCCTTCAGATCTTCACGACTGGAATAAACATACTCGATGGTAGCCAAGCAATCATGTTCCAGTCGTCCTTCTTCCTGTATGGAACTTAAAAACACTGCAGGATTTACCAGGTTAGTTGTCTTTAGAATCACATCATCCTGTTCAGTCAATACCACCTGGTATTTCATCATTCGGCTGGGGGACAGCCAATGTCCCCCCTTCTGTTCTAGGACAGTTATCACCATGTGTGGAACATAGACTGTTATTGTTCTTCCCAAAGTCAATTTCCGAGCTTCTTGTATGAGCATTACTGTTGCTGTCACTGCTCGAAGGCAGTTTGGCCACCCTTTACTCACTGTGTCCAGTTGTTTAGAGTAATATCCGACTGGTCATTTCCAGCTTCCTATCCTCTGGGTTAACACGCCCAGTGCAAGGTGTTGCCTTTCATGAACAAACAACTGGAAATCTTTGGTTAGATCCGACAGTCCCAAAGCAGGTGCAGACATTAAGGCACGTTTCAACTCTACAAAAGCCTTTTGTTGTTGTGGGCCCCATACAAAGGGAGGGTTCTTTTGGGCCTCGTACAGCGGTTTAGCTATTAGCCCGTAGTTCATGATCCAAAGGCGACACCACCCAGTCATTCCCAAAAATGCTCTGAGTTCATGAATATTTCTCGGCTCAGGTATACTACAAATAGCTTCTTTGCGATTTTTTCCTAATTGTCGTTGTCCTTTTAAATCTCAAAGCCCAGATATATCACAGTCTGGCAGGCTATTTGGGCTTTCTTCCTGGATACCTTATACCCATTTAGTCCCAGGAAATTCAAAAGGTCAATAGTCACCTATATACAAATAAATATTTCTTCTATAGCAATCAATATATCATCCACATATTGTAAAAATAAATGCCCAGATCTTGGTTTGTCCTGTTTCCAGATTTCAAATTCCTTTGCTAATTGATTTCCAAAAATAGTTGGACTGTTTTTAAATCCTTGGGGTAATCTAGTCCATGTCAGCTGCATCTTTTGCCCTGTTTGAGGATTTTCCCATTCAAAAGCAAACAGTTTTCTGGTTTCCTTTTCCAAAGGTATATAAAAGAAAGCATCTTTTAAATCAAGCACTGTAAACCACTGATAATTCTCCCTCAATGCTGTTAACAATGTATAAGGGTTTGCTACTACAGGATAAATATCCTTAACTATTTGATTTACTGCTCTCAAGTCTTGTACCAGTCTATATTCACCCGAAGGTTTTCTGACTGGTAAAATTGGAGTATTATACTCAGATTCACATTCTTCCAAAATTTTATACTCCAAAAATTTATCAATCAATTTCTTCAATTCCTGTCTCACTTCTGGTTTGATTGAATATTGTTTAATTCTCACTGTTCCTGTGCCTTCCTTCAAATCTATTTTAACAGGTTCTGCTAGTTTCGATTTACCAGGAATATTTGTTTCCCATACAGTAGGGATCACTGCCAAATCAACCTCCGGTCTTGTTCCTTTACCTTTTCTTGTATCATCAAAACTTCTCCCGTTTTTGACTTGGGTATCTTCAAAAAGAATTCTCCTTCATCAAAAACAATTTGTGCATATAATTTAGATAATAAATCTCTTCCTAACAAGGGTATCGGACATACTGGTACATACAAAAAATCATGTGTAATTATCTTATTTCCAAATTTCAAATCCAGGGGTTGCAGGAATGGCCTGTTTTTGTTCCAGTTTTTCCTTTACAGGTATTTAATAAAAAAAATGTCGCTCCTGTATCCACTCCCAACCTCACAATTTAAACAACATTTTTGTCCACTTTCTTATTATCAGAAGTTATAGCCATTACTAAATTATCTCCAATAATTAACTTACATTCCTCCTGCCAATCTTTTCTTTGTCTCAAGTAAAAGAACAAATCCACATAAGGCATTTCACTCCATTTCCCTTCTCTTTTACAATACAACATTAACTGCAAAATAGTGTTATAATTCAGTGTCCCGTTCATGGGCCACTTTTCCTGATCTTCTAATATATATAGTGGCCACCAATTATTACAATATTCAATCATCTGGCTCTTTGGCAAATCCTCATATAAATCCCCCCAATGCGCCAGTAAACATCCCAATGGAGAATTTTTTGGGATTTTATCATTTAACACAAGATTACCCAAGCTTTTACTTTTAAACAACCGAGTTAACTTAGTTGCCATGGTGTAATTACCCACAGTACAATACACAATTATTCAACTCTATCACTCCGATCCGCGGATCCACACTCCACACTCGCTTTCGTTCTCAGTTATACGTCTCACCCTTACAGTCACACTCACACTTTCCCACAGTTACTTTAAACAAACATATAACACAATATTATACCTCTTAATTTTCTTCTTAATACACAAACTCACAAAACAACAAAGAAAACAAACATATAGCACAATATTATACCTCTTAATTTTCTTCTTAATACACAAACTCACAAAACAACAAAGAACACCAAAAACTTCTTCTAACTTCTTGTTAGAGGCACTACCTTAGAGAACACTATAGCATATAGTTTCTCTTGTCTCCACTTTTGTCCAACCCTGCAATAGCTTTCGCTATAGCTGTCTTACGGGCAGACGCCTAGGCTTGCACTTCCACAAGGATCCTTTTAGTCCAACCCTGCAATAGCTTTCGCTTATGTCTTACGGGCAGACTCCTAATCCTACCCTGCGCAGCTCTTTCACCGCGTCTGACAGGCAGACTTACTCAGTGGGACTCCAACCCACTGGTGGGACTCCATCCCAGTCTTTCCCATACAATTATTATAGTGGGACTCCCCCCCACTTTCTCCAGTGCACGCACTTACTTACTTTAGTGGGACTCCCACCCACTTACTACAATTAAAAAGAGGAGTGTCTTACCAAATATCCAGGGAACGTCGCAAAAAGCCTTGCGGATCGGGGATCGATGGGTGTCCCCGAGAAATCCTCGGTGCCGGCCGGAACCAATCAGGTCCCCGACTCCTCCGGTCTCCTTCAGCGAGGTCCCATCTGGGTTGCCAAAACGGTTACCGAAATCTCGGAATGAAAAACTTATCGACACCAATGTGATGTAGATAAGCAAACACTTCTTTATTGACGGCTGGGTGCGTGAGCGAGTCCTCTCATGATCAATGCACACCAGGTCCCAAAATCAGATTCCATATATAGAACTTCTTCATACATATTCATTAATTATTCATACATAATCATAACATTTCCCGTAAATCATTTACATACTCTCCTCCTATATCCGATTATGCACAGTAAAGCTTAGAAAGGTCTAGAAATGGGTCTGGGGTACGATTTGGGTAGGTGGTATATGAGTCGGTGGTCGCGATCTCCCCCTGCAGGAATTACCTTTTACTAAAGTTCACAGTTTCTTGGCAGGCACCTACAAGCTGTTCCAGTCGACTCTCCCCAGTTCCCATTAATCTCATATTCTGACATTTCAATACACCTCTGCGTACAGAAGACTGGTTAAATACAATGGAACCTTCCAACCCTAGAGTTATTACAATAGTTCCAGGCCCTTCTTCTAGCCTTGGTACAAGACGTACAAAAGATTCCATAACGACTCTTATTGCGTAGATGCAAGTTTCCTATAATTTTTTTTTCCTTAGCCTTCTATATTTTAATTCTATTAAATGATTTTATAAAATCAATTAATTAATCAAATAGAATCAATCAATTTTAACTTATTAACTAATCGGTAACAACATTATCACAGCTAGTTGTTTTAAAAGCAACCCTTGAGCTTCCTGATGTTCGACTTGTTGCAAAATATTCTGAAGCCAATCAATCAAGTTAGTATTAAAGTTAGTGACTCTCTAGGACCCTGCAAGACTGTGGCAAGACTCCTGCATCCTGACTGCCTTAATAGCCATCTCATTCATTTGCAAACAGTTGTCCCTGGGATACCTTGCCTGAGTCACAGAATCGGCACAGTTAATTGCTCCAGATAACTGCTCATAGTTAACAGCAATTCCCCGATTAAGGTTTTCAGTCAAGGCCACTACACATAGCTCACAAAAATCAAATAACCACATCATATACTGTATCAGTTAGTACAGTACAAAGCAGTAACTTCCAATCATGCAGTGTAAGTGTATAAGGCTCTGCCATCACTTCAAGAAGGGACATAGCAAATGCATTATGAACCCTCCCTTCCCGCACTGCTTTGCTTAACCCTTTAACAGCCTCGTATTGCACAGGCTGCCACTCTGCAGGTTGATTTGTCTGACAAAATACTGAACATGCCCTAGCGACTCCCATAACCCATCACCTTAATGTTTCCCACTTGCATTCCTGCCAGCAATCCCTCAGACCCCCTTTCACCCTCCCCAAAAATACAATCAATGCATCAGGAGAGACAAGGGGGTGGTGGAAAGGTCTAGCTCCTTTTCCAGATCTATAGGACCTGGATCAAAAGGTTTATCAGTGTCAATAAAATCATTGTCCGAGTTGTCCTGTTCCCGTGCTTGGTCCTGTGTTGTGAGGGTCGCTGCAATCAGTGACGGAAGCTTTGTGGGCAGAGGAGGTGTGGACGGAATCGCCATCGCTGATGGTGTCTTGAGAAGAGTCGCGCTGTTGGTGGAAATTACAGCTTCCTCTGGTTTAGCACCGTTAGTAGAATTAGTCCACACTTGGCAAAGTGTAGTCAGAATTTGCCACCAAGATGTTAAATGCATTCCCGACACGGAGTTCCCCTCCGCGGCAGCATCATACAATTGGCTGCTGTATGTATGCTGTATGCAGCCCTCTTCCACGAGCTGTCTTTTTTATCGACCAGTTCCGTCCTTATTCTTCCAAGGCTTTGGAACACCACCATAGGGGTCACCATTTGAGGAGACTGAGGCACGGACTCCCTTTACGAGTCCATATACGTATCTTCTGGGGACGAAGCCTGATTCCCCATTACAGATTTCCCACAGCTCACCTCTCAACTCCGGAGGGATTTCTGGCCGGCTCCTGCTTCCTTTCAGCAGATCATTCAAAGTTCTGTGGGATTCGCTGCATGTCGCTCAGGTAGGCGATTCGAGAGCCCTTCACGTTAGATCCTTAAACGCATCACGTCGGGGTCACCAATTTGCGGCGAATGAAAAGACGGGATGCAGCTTGATGCAAGCAAATGTCCATTTATTGTACAGAAGCACGCGTTTTTACACACTTTCAGAAGCTGCGCGTTTTAAACAGATTGGTTCTTGAAGCTAAGCATTGCATAGTAGGCAATCCCTGATTGGTGGTTAACTACCAGCAATTAACCGCAAGGTGTTACCTTTCCTTGGCGCCATCCGTCTCCCACTCCCCTGTGCTCTGTAAACATGTCTCATCATGTTAATTGTTGTCTAGACAAGCTTGAGCAAATTCCCCTCAGCTAACTGATTGCCACGCATGGTCCTAGTTTCCAGACCGCTCCTGCAGGATACTACTTCTTAACAAGGTCTCAGTGCTTTAATATCATTGTCCAAGTTCTGCTTAATTAAAAAACCAAAACTGAATGTTAGCCTCACACCGACTAGTTTTGGACAAATATTTTTCTCCTCGCCCTTTCACCTCAACAGAAAGGCTATCCAGAAAATCACCAGGGGGGACACAAAATTTGGAGGAAGGACACAAATACCAAACAGAAACTCCTTTTGCTTTAAAGGTCCATCTTCCTTTTAGACTTGACACTTTCTAATTCTCACTTGAGATATACACATGGCAGAGTATTTTAGAAAAATATTTAAAAGTCTCACTTTAAAATCTGTTTTTGAAAAGCAAATGCATCATACCTGTTGGATAGCAGGCTTGTGAGTATGGCACTGAAGATGCAGATCTGCTACAATTTGCAATGGATGCAGCAACGCTTTGAGTCCCTTGCTGAAGTGGCGGAAGAGAAGCCACAGGCTGGAGTGTGTACGTGGCTCCTGTTGGAAGTGTCTGGAGTACCGGAAAGGCAGCCCCTTTATCTGGAAAAGCTGGGGAAGCCCCTTGCCCTGGCAGCAACCCAAGTGGTCCCTGCTGGATCCAAGTGGAAGGGACTGGAGTCGGATCTAATCTTTGTGCTGCTGAAGTGCTGGGGGCTTGGCACGAGGTTGCCATGTAGGAGTAAGGAGAGAAAACACCTTGACCGTAAAGTTGATGAAACTGTCCTACAGTCAGCAGTCCTGCAGTGGGTACAAAATAAAGCGAAACAAGTGTTAAGGAAAGGAGTTTTCACAGGCAAAGAAAGGCAATATGAGGAGCCAAGGCTCTACAACATGATTTGGGAAGACTACCTTTGCTCCAGCGTACTTAACCCAGAAAGGAGACTGTACTCTTAGACCCGAGCGTGCAGTAACTGCTGTATGGCACACGAGTGAAGCACCAACACAGGTGTCTGCGTAGCATTCAATCTCCTTAAACTGGCAGTAATGAGTTACCCATATTTAGAAATGTGCTATAAATCGAAAAGTGTAGTAACTTACTAAACCAAACAAAAGCAATTTTGAAAGTACTGTGTGTTAAATTAGACAATACATTTTAAAAAAGGGACATCATAAAGCAAGATTTTACCAAACTCCACTACTGACAGCTCACAAACAGCTAAGAGAAGGGCAATGTCAAAATCTTCCAAAGGACTTTGCAAGTACTTTATGACAAGTCATTTATTTGGTCAAGAAAAAAAATTCAAAGCCAATTTTTTCTCAGTCAGCTCAACTAGTTCAGTGCAGACTAAAATATCCCAGACTTTGCCATTTTGTTATTTCCTAGATAGTCCTTTTATTCTTCTCTATTATTTTACAGTTTCCTCTCTCAGACAGTTACTGTTTCATGAAATGGTATTTGCTTTTATACCATGACAGCTCAATTTCTGTTTTGGTGACTTTGTTGAAACACTGACAGTAACACCCCGAACGCCTGTGCTCATTGATTTCTCTAAGAACTACTGCATTTGTGACTCCCCTGCAGGATTGCATTTAGCCATGAGAATTACAAGTTTCAGGATGGTTCACATCAATAGGGTTGATCTAGAAGCCAGGCTTTCTCAGACCTGTAGTTTCCAATTCTCACTCAAAAGGATTTTTTTTTAAAAATAGCCTCACACTTACCTCTTGCACTCCTCTGATGAAAGCTAATTCAAGAAATCAGTAACATACAGTCATTATTCTGCAAGTTCACATTTAACCATTAAGAATCACCAAATAAATACCAGCTGACCCTGAAAATTTGCTAAGACTTAATGTATAGGACTGTTTATTTCCTGTTCAGTACTTTCACCATTTATAAACAGAGAAGGGACAGGGGTATGAAAATCCTTTTTTTTATATTTCACCTTTGGATAGGGACATGAAGATTATCTAGTTCTAAAACATAAACAAGACACCATAGGATGCCAAGTTACCAACCTCCCGTTGCTTTACAGGAATTGTTTCTGAATGTTTAACACAGCGTTACATGCTGCAAGACATTGGGAACAGACTGAGGCTTTGCAAACAAAAGTATCTCTTATCTATCAAAGTACCTCACATTTACAGCAAAGATGTGTCCCTAAATAGTCAGTACAGAGCGCAACAGTGCATTGTCAGCCGGTCAGAACTTGACTGCATAGAAACCCCAATGTTTTCCTTGTTCTGTCTTTCTAGAAAATGAGACTCCTAGAGCAAAAACTCTGAAACTGCAGCCATCAAAACAGAGGATGAAAAATGAACAAGTCATCTCTTTCTAATAATTTCCTTTACCAGTGGTCTGCGTTACATCACACAAACCACAGGTCATTGAAGTCTGCAATGACTCATCTTAGCGTTAACAACGTTCTCATCAAATCATTAATTTAAATGCTTCCTAGCCTCCCTACTGAAGTAAGTTCCATCCCTTCTCCGATGCTTCATTTTGTTTTCTTGGTATTGCACGTGCAGTTCCACACACATCATGGAAAACACCACTTGAATTAAGATGACAGTTCCTACCCTGACACAGTAACCAAGAGCATGGTGATACCCTACTCTGCTCTAAATGCCAGCTGGTGCTGCAGAGAGCAGTACCGTCAACTGCTTCTCCCCTTCTCCTGGTCGCACAGTCCTGCCGCTCCTCCTACACCGCGCCTTACAGCTCTGCACCCATGGGGTGCATCACCCGGGTCCAAGAGCCAGCCACAAAAAGGCTATTAAAGTCTTCTCTGATCATTGCGCTGAACCAACATGTTGCTGTATCAGCTGCAAGGAAGATGACAGTTAACACGCCACCAAAGGAATGGGAAGCAGGAGTGCTCTTCTGGCAGCAGCCCACAGCTAGAGCAGCCCAAGAGCACTGCAAAGCAAGATATTCACATCTTACTTACACAGCGCCAACTGCAAAGCTTTCGGGCCGATACAAAATGTGTGGAATAATCCTGAGGGCCCAGACTTGTCTTGGGAAAACTCAGATCCTCTCAAAGAGGGTTAGAAAGAAAGAAAACACGTTCTAGGGCTTTTCAGCAGTATTATTTTCTAATTAGCTCTCACCTACTCATGCAATCCATTTTAAAAACTGCGTAGGTTGTGAATTCTTTTTCAGGAGACAACTGACCTAAAATCTTACTACCAGGTCTTGTCTCCTTTGCACAAAACTAACAGGATGCTCTAGTTATCACTTCACATGACTCACTGTTTTGCACGCATTTAATGACAGCTTATTAAGCACCCCTACTGATGGGCATCCTTCTGATGGGCAAGAAGCAGTAACGTTCATCTGGTAGAGCTGTGCCAGCTCCACAGAGATTGGGCAAGGGTGTTCTTAGTGTAGTACACAATGGAGACTGTACTATAGTCTACAGGCAGCCTGAAATACATGTGAACCATGCTATTCATGCTTACTGGCAGCAGATCTACCTGCATAAACAACAACAGCTTCCCTACACCAGGTGAACTGAGATGCCACCGGCAAGGGCAGGTAACCCTTTTCCCTCAGGGGAGTGCTGATTTTCGAAAGCCATGCCACCCAGTGCTTCTCAAAAACCCACCAAGGCCCCACATGGCCCACGCTGACTCACCAGGCCTGTTGGCATTGCTGAGCGTCGAGGGCAGAAGCAGCGGTTGCCCGTCCAGTGGCATGCCAAGCAAGCGCTGGAAGCGGCTGGGTGGGCGGCTGGTCACATCCAGGCCCGCTGCCATCTTCGCCTTGTTGCCTTTCGTCAGGCACTTCAGGTGGACGAGGAGGTTGGGGCGGTCGCGGTGAAAGTGGGGGCTGCAGAAGCGATGCAGGGGCCCGGTGCAGTTGCCACCGTTGCCTTGTCCACCCTCTGGGCCCGGCCCAGGCCCGGGCCCCACCACACTACTCCCCGGCAACATCCCTGTCAGATGAAGCTGCTGAAGTTCTTGGTCTTGAAGAAACCGGTGGCTGCCGCTGCCCCATGGCCACCCGGCTGCACCCAGCAGCTCGCACTCAAAGAGCGGCTGGTTGATGACCAGCCCCCGGCCGGAGGCATCCCAGCGAATGGAGCGGCAGCGCGGGCTGTTGACCAGCCGCCACAGTCTGGCGGGGAAGGTGTCGGCACTGACGGGGACGGGCTGCTGCGACGTGTCCATGTCGGTAGGTGGCACCAACGCCGCGCTCAACCGCCGCCTGTGCGCCCTCCACTTCCCCCGCCACGCGCCGAACGGCACGTGCCCCGCCTGCGAGGCGCTGCCCGCTGCGCGCAGACCCGGCCCTCAGCCCCGCCGCGGCGCTGGTCTGCGCAGCGCCCCAGTCCCTCGGCATGGACGGCTGCAGCCCGGCCACCCCCTCAGCCCCGCCATCCCCCTCAGCTCCCGGTCCCCTCAGCCGCCCCTCAGCCCTGCCATCCCCCCCTCAGCCCGCCCTCAGCCCCGCCTTCCCCCCCTCAGCTCCTAGGTGCCCTCAGCCCCCCCTCAGCTGCGCCATCCTTCTCAGCTCCCTGGTGCCCTCAGCCCCGCCTCAACCCCGCCATCCCCCTCTACTCCCCCCGTCCATTCAGCTCCCCAAGTCCCCTCAGCGGGGCCATGTCCCTCAGCCCCCACAATGTCCCTCAGCCATCCCCTCCACCCCGCTGGTCCCCTCACCCTTCAACTCTGCTGCCACCAGCTTCCGTGAGCGCCCGGGTGGCTGAGGCCCGGGGCTGAAAGTTGCTGCTCCGGGCGGCCCTGCCGCCAGCCTGGAGCCATCCCGGGGGCAGCCTGGAGGCCCTTGAACCATGGCGTGGGTGAGCGCCGGACCGTGGAAAGCGGCTGCAGACAGGGCAGAGCAGGGAACACACGTGCCTCAGCCCCGCGCCCTGCCATGGCTGCCTGGCACCCCGGGAAAACCCAGGAAAAGGAGCGGGGCTGCAGGGCCACGTGACACAACATCGAATCCCAGGGAGGGGCGATCTCGGGAAGGGCGGGGCGGGGGCGGGTTCTGCTGAGCAGCCGAACCTGCCTGGGCCGCCGCAGCTGCCGCGGGGTGCGGGCGGCCAGGATGGAGGGAACGGAGGGGACAGAGGGGGGTGCGGGCGGCGGGGACGGAGGGGACAGAGGGGGGTGGGGATGGAGTGGACAGAGGGGATGGAGGGGGGTGTGGGCGGCGGGGACGGAGTGGGACGCGGGCAGCGGGGAGCTGGGGAGCTGCTCCATGTGCCGGGGGTGCACGGGGCTGGTGCTTACCCCGCTGGGAGGAATGCTGCTGGCAGAGCAGGTGTTGCAAAGTGTCGGCTTAAAAACCACTGGCAGTTCACAAAAGGAAAAGCAAATTTATAAGGAGCGCAGAGGAACGCGGAACAAATCGGGAATTGTGTCACATTTGCCCTAAAACCCCCCAGACCTGTGCAGTTCTGATCCCCACACCAGAACAGATCAGGTGGAGTTAAAATGGGGCAGAGAAAATCAGCAGCGAGGATAAGAACTAGCTTCAGTGGAAGGAAATACTGAAGAAAGAATCTTCAGAGGGGCGGTTATTGTATGAAAAGATAGGTAGTAAAGTTGTAGTTAGTGTAAAGGAGGCAAGCACGACTAATGGAGGATTTCAAATAGGAGAAATCAAATCAGGTACCTAATCACAGGGAAACCGGGGAACTAATTGTCACAGGATGTTTTGGGTACCATAATGTTACTTGGCTAAGGGAGGGTGTGGGGGTGTGCGTGTGTGTGTGTGAAGAAAAAGGAGAGGAAAAAATAAAAAGAACAAGATTAGCTATATTCACAAAGACCAGAACTCTTAAGCGGCACCTTTGTCACTGCGAGTGCTTGCACTGTGCGCTGGCAAAGCTCTGAGGTGGTGCCTGAGCCGCACTGGTACAGATCTGCCCTCTCCTCAGCCTTGTGCTGTCAGCTGTGACTGCAGGCAGACTGCAGGAACCAGCAGAACCATCCTTACCGCTGCAGAACAGGAATCTGCTATGAACCAACAGGCAAAGAAGAGCAGGGAGCCAGGGAAGGAAGAGTGCGGTGATGTCTCTCTCTGCTTGCATCTTGCCCACAGGTCACCAGCAGTGGCAGAATAAAATGACATTCCTCCGTCTTGGCTGCCCTCAAAGCAAGACAGTAGTGAGAAGACTGAGCACCTGTGTGTTTCGTGAGCTCAAATACATTATTTTGGAGTTGTCGTAAGATTTCTTAGCAAGAAGGTATAAAACCAAACCTCTTCTTTAACTAAAGTCGTCCTTATTGCTTTGGTTTACAGCACAGCCCCTAACCACCAAGGCAAGTAAAAGCAGAGTAAGTTTCAGAAAGGGGCAAAATTGAATAAACTGATGGGAAACTGTTCCTATTTTTAAACTGAAAGTAATATCCCTCTGCTCTTCCGCATAGCTGAAGTGAGGAAAATGATGTTTGGGTGGGGTTGCTAACAGAGTTTCACACTTCAAATTAAACCAGAAGCAGAAATTTTGTCAATGTTGTCATCAAAGCTAAATCCAGCACCACAGAAGGATGTTGCTTTACCCAAGGAATTAGTGGCCTACGATTCTAGTAAGCTCATGCTGTCGTCTTCCCAAGAGGCTTTGCATTTTTTTTTCCCCTCGGTAATAATTTATTAAGAATTATGTTGCTCAGTGTAAACAGCTAAAACTTAAGTAAAGCATACTGAATGCAAATCTGAAAAAATCCAGAAAAATGTCCACTTCACAAAAAATTCTTCTCGGCATTCCTGAGGTTGTCTTTTGCATTACTTCAGTCAAATGAATTTGGGTTTCTCTCTCCCTGTGCAGCGAGAGTGCCAGAAGACCATGACTACCTGATGGTGGGACAGGTGAGGTTTTTAGTGTATCATCCGTAAATCAGGGCAGAGCCAGCAATACGTAGTCCATAACTGAAATGCAGAGCATGATTCCCTAGAACCAACACACAGAAACATCGGTCCCTTTGGTACCACTGGCCATTCTTGACTTCAGCCACAAAAGCAGATTCATTTGCCACTTCATGGTCAGTGGGTTAAATTTGGTCCTGAGGACTTTAATCGTTACTTTGCTGTCAAAGATTGTTATTAGCCAAAAGTGATGGGAGCTGCAAGAATAAATAGCTTATTACTAATTTGTGTTATGGACTCAGTGCTTTCCTTCTTTTTCACCCATGTGAACTCAAATTGCTGTTAGCCCGCACGCCCCTATTTGCCATGTACCATGGCAGTTACTCTCTGGTGTCTGCCTCTCTCACAGCTGTGCCTTTCTCTGCAGCTAGCTTTCTTCCTCCTTCCCTGCTGCGGGACACCAGAGATGTGCCTATTTTACAGCCGAGAAGGCGGGCCTTTGCCAGAGATTCATAATCCTCTTCTCCTGCCAGTGCTTAATCTCCATTCCAACCTTTTGTAATAACCTCCTAGTTTTCTATGCTTCCCTTGCTTATACATATACATATAGTAAAAACCCCTACCAACTGAATGATGTAAATTACACATTTTGCAAACTGATTCTGCAGAGCTGAACAAAAATGTTATTGTTAGCTTGTCTACTGTATGTCAGGGCAAGGACAGCTGCATTTCCATGCAGTGTGCTGACCCTGACTACCATCCAAGGACATACTACTGTTGGTAAAAGCAGTACTTAATCCCTGGAAGGTTTTACCAAGTTAAGTGGAGGATTTTTAATCACCTGGAAAATTTAAATCAATGTGTGCTTTTGTTCAGCTACCAGTTAGTTGAGGAAGCGACCAGTTTAAATTATCAAGCCTGTAACTTGCAGAAGGCCAGACACGCTACGTACAGTCACCCTTCCTGGGCTGAAAAAGTCCATCTCTAAATGCATAAGAGGAATGTACATATATACTATAAAGCTGGAAAATAACTGTTCTTACCATGATTATATGCATGTTAGATCTGTGGGTGGTAAGAAGTGTTGCTGTAATTAGTTTCAGTTTTGTTAGGAAGGTAACAAAGAACAGTTGAAAAACATTCCCTAGAGAATTAACATTTTGGAAGAAAAGTGATTTTTCTTACAATTTTTTTTTCTAGTTAAAGAAATAATCAGCTAGTACAGAAGGATGGATATTATTTTCTTATTGATGTATAGCAGTACAAATCTTTGAGCTCCAGACCTCTTGTAACACAGCTAAGGCAGAGTCTCATACTACTACATTTTAATTTGTTCTGAATCAACATAAGTAAACATTGAATATTTCTATCCATGTCATCTTAATTAGGAAGGAAAGAAGGACCTACATGCTTTGCTAATATATAGTCAGATAAGACAAAACTCAAAACTGTTTTCAGATTTGACAAATTTTGGCAAATAATCTCTATTTTTAATTATGGATGGGATTAGGTCCGGAAGCACGAGCATAGTACAAGACAACCAACTTTCCTACTCAGCTGACTCATCTGAAACTATGGAACATGACAATTTTAGAACAGAAGCCTAAGAACATATCATCAGCCCATTTTTCTCAGTTCTGTTTTAAGTGATCTTTGAAAAGCATAGTTAACTTCTGTTTCATGTGTTAATACCATATTAAATTGTCTTATTGCTTTGTGATGTAGAGAAACTTTGGTGTTGACTTCTCTGATTTATTTCAATTTTTTTTTTTCTTGTAAGCTTGAAAAAAGGATATTCCACTGAAGTAAGTTGATTGCAAGCAGTTTCAGTAATTGAATCCCTAGATAGTTGTCTTTATGCTGGGAGGTTTTGTTCCACTATTAATAGATTTTTAATTCTGAAACAGTTTAATTTAAAACTGTTGCCATAAAACATGTTAGAATTTTCTATTTTTGTTGCAGGATTTTTTTTTCTTTTAATTTTTTTTCTTTCAAATAAAAAAAAAAACTTTTTAAAAGCTGAGGTTTAAGATGATATTATTACACTAAGAAATACTGTAAAATATATTCTGAGAAATTAGAAAGATTTCTACAGGATAGACCTGTTAAGTCTATCATGCTGTCAGTCTGTTGCAGTGTTCGCCAGTCCTAAAATGACTGCATTTAAATAATATTACAAGTAACTGAGGTGTTTTTTCAGTGGGAAGAAAAATCCTTTGTGACCAAAATGTAAACCAAAGACCTGTCTTCCACAAAGTTCAGATGTCTATGGCTATCCAACTGCACAGCAGTCCTGTCATCAGAGCAGCTTACCTAAACTCAGCACCTGTTAAAGGGGGATGATGAACTTCTGCCCCTTGCTTCCTTAATTGCACTCTCTATAAAACCGGTTTCATTTCACTCCCTGCTGTTCCCTGGTGTGGGGTCAGCAGGATGCAGACAGCACCCTTCTGTGCTGTGAATTGGGGTCTGGTGGGTGAGCAGTCTGCGGGGGGGCGAGCAGGAAGGGTACCGAGGTGACACCCCCCAAGCCCAGGGCACACTCGCTCCAAGGACAGGCAGCCCCCCTAAGTCAACATTTGAGAACCAGAACAGAAGATGCTGGTGAGGGCTCCCAGCATAGGGCTCTACTCCATTGTCTACGGAGGAAAGAGATTTATGACTTTGATGTTTATCAAGAAGAGTGCTCTATAAATTCATGCTCCCAAAAATTCATACACTACTATCATGATTTTTGGGTGCAGAGCACAGGAATTTAGTTGGTGGTCCTAATCCACCCAGCTAATGCATCTTAATAAAGTACTATCTGTCAGCTGAGCTACAGCAGCAACAGGTGTGTTCTGGTCAGCCTGAGTTGCAAAGCAATTTGGCTAGATAAGCATCTTCTGATACAAAAAGTTTTAAGGGTAGGACAAGCCTTACGTGGCTGTCTCTTGTAATTATTCATTCACCCAGATCATCTTTTTTGACATACTTTGGCAAAATTTTGAAGTGTTCCCAAGATGTAGGACAAGTGGCTGGATCATAAGAGCATAGATATTTCAGATCCAGGTAGGTAAATATCTGAACTACCTCAGGCAAGATAAACCCAAAGTTTTTTTCCTCACAAACCAATCACAGAAATGAAAAATTACTGTTATTTTAATATGACAATATGTAAAATGACAAACAAAATATGACAATAGGGAAGTCAGTGGCTTTGTTACATACTCATATAATCTGGTCCTTAAAAGCTGTCTCCTGGCTACATCATTGTTGCAGTGAAATTCATTGTTCTCTTTACACATCTTTGGAACTCTCATGTATCAATGACTATAAGATCAGAGTATGATCATCTTCAAGGAAGAGTTGGTAGCCCACTCTTCGCCAAGGTTGTAGAATGACCGAATCAAGACTTATATACCCATATTGTCAGGAATTTTGTCTGATTTTGTATTTGGGGGGGTGGGGGGTCGTGGTTGGTTTGGTGGTTGTTTTTTTCAAAGAGGTCATCCCTAGAGGATTCTTAGCTCTTCCTAAAGTTAATTTCCTCTGAAATCAATCCAAGTTAAGGCATTCACCATCACACAGAATGTGTTCTTAAGTTCCTATATTCAGTTAATCCTGTGATCATGCTCAAGAAGGTCCTCCACTGAAGTCAGGGCAGGTACAACAAAATGAGAATTCTGGATTTGGCTTCATTGTCCAAATTCACAGTGTCTGGGAGATGAATAAGACAGACTGATACTTACAATGATGTATAGCCATTCTCAAACAGTTTAGCATAATACGTTATTCCAAAATCTTTTAAACATGCCAGCATTTGGACATTTATATGGTTTTTAACAAAGAACTCTCTAAATGCATTTAAAACCATTTTAAGCCTTGTATCACTAAAAAGAAGACCGGAAAAATTAAGTTGCTGTGACTTTGCATTAGTGGCCATGACAGCATACATTCAGTTCTGACATTTACTGTTATTCCCATGACACCCATAAATATTGCAGACAGCTAGCTGGCTGATCACACATTGCTTGGCTTAGCTGCTTCTATAATTTAGGGGGGATTAAGTTAGCATTTGAAAAATAGAAACTTTTTTACATTTCATATTTATTACTTTGCAATCTTCAAAAGGAAAATCACCCCCCCACCCATGTCCTGATCCATCCAGTGAAAAGTTCTTCAAAGACCAATAATTCCTATTGTTGTTAGTCAGTTCTCTAATATTACAGATTAATGTGGAATATCTTTTTCTGACTCCTGTTTGTGGCCTTGCCCATATGATTTCCTTCACAATATTTTGGGATGTATCATTTAATCATTCAAGGTCATCACAGACATTTTGCCTCCTGCAGCAGTGAATCCCACAGTTTACTTACACGTTAAATATATTTCCCAATAATTGTAAAACACACCGCTTCTTTCCTTTTCTTTCTCTCCATTCACACTGCTACATATTACAGTAAAAGCTTATTTTTCCTGCTACCATTTCAGCTAGTCCCTTTGTCTTAAAATCTTTGTTTTAGCAAATAATTTCAAATACAACAGTAGCATTGAAGAATATAAAGATGTCATATGTTTGATTTTCCTCTGCTCATTTAAAAAATACATTATCTGTATTGTTAACTTCTGGTGGAGGGGGGGGGCAGAAATTGATATTGCTATTTATGTTTGCTCCTATGGAGAGGTTCTGCCTACTCAGAGCACAGTAATTGTGCTCAGTAATTGAAGTATGGGATTATTTTAGGCTAATGTGTGTTTACTTACTTCAAGTTAAATTTCATCACTGCTACTTCTATTTCCCTCTGAAATATTTCTTAATCCTCCATAATTTTTCACCATCTCTGCTGAAGCACTCTTCTCCAATAGTATTACTGACTGCCCTGTTTCTGTCTTCTTCCTTCCGCACATCAAATGTCTGGGACTTTTTGGTTTTACATTAAAAGTTTAATTTCTATCTAATGCAGATTTGGACCATTATATCAGATACTGAGCCAGAGTCATGTGGCTTTTGTGATGAGCAGTCCTGTCTCACCAACCTGCAGGTTCAGGAGTTGACAAGCATATTGATACGGGCTTGACTGCTGGTTTTCCAGAAGGCTTTTGGCAAGGTCCTTCACCAAATGCTCTTACGGAAATTCAGACATTATAAGGAGGAAGGCAGTTGCATGGTTAAATAACTGGGTAAAAGACACGGAACAGAAGATAAGGGTAAATGTTCAATAAATGGTCAGAAGGCTGTTTTTCTCCTTCACGAGCAACTTAGGAGTAGGTATCAATGACAGATGAGGTATCAATCTTTACAAATAATATGAAGTTATTCAGGATGCAGCAACTGTCAAGGACTGCAGAAGCTGCTAACAAAACCAAGTAACTGTTTAGATGTATTTTGCACCCAGTTATTAAATGTGTTGCTTTATTTGCCTCATCTCATAAAGACAGAGTGGGAAAAAGCTCATAGAAGAACAGCAAAGATCACGGGTATGGAATATCTTCCATGTGAAGGAAGACTGTGCAGACCAGGACTCTTCAGCTTTGATGTTGACTTCTCTGATTTATTTCAATGATTTTTTTTTCTTGTAAGCTTGAAAAAAGGATATTCCACTGAAATAAGTTGATTGCAAGCAGTTTCAGTAATTGAATCCCTAGATAGTTGTCTTTATGCTGGGAGGTTTTATTTCTAATGGAATTTTAATGCTGAAACAGTTTAATTTAAAACTGTTGCCATAAAACATGTTAGAATTTTCTATTTTTGTTGCAGGATTTTTTTTTCCCCAAAACCTTTCTAAAAGCTGAGGTTGAAGATTATATTATTACACTAAGAAATACTGCCAAATATATTCTGTGAAATTAGAAAGTTTTCTACAAGATAAGACTGTTAAGACTATCATGCTGTCAGTCTGTTGCAGTGTTCACCAGTACTAAAATGACTGCATTTAAATAATATTATGAGTTACTGGGGTGTTTTTTCAGTGGGAAGATGAAGAGGGTCCCCCATGGAGAGTCGGCCAAGTCACGACAATCACACCAATATGGCTTCATGCCTTGCTCACTTTATTAAACAAACAGCTCATATATATAACTTAAACCGACCGCCCACCCGACTTTACACACAGGTGATTTGATAAAAGGCTCTGTCCACTTGGGGTCCATGTCGCTGATTGGTGGGCATGCTGCAGGCGCCTGATCAGAGTGTGCCGATGCAAGTGTGCTGATTCCACGGTTCCCAGGACTAACTCTGCACCTGGCCTCCTGTTCATGCATAGCTTGTTTTCTTTCTCACACTGCTTGTTTAAAGTTGCTCTGCAGCTTCAACTGACAGGCCTGGGTTGTTGAACCCGGACAAGGCAACATATGTCCTCGGTCCTTTAAAAATCCCTCTACAGGTACCAAGTACCCAAGGTCACACACAAGCAGACGTTTTCCTGCAGATCATGTTGGGGTGGTTGGCAGTTGGCATTGTAAAGGTGAAATGAGATGTCCTTATGAGAGCAATCCATGCTGTTCTTGGGACCAGAGAGATGCAGGGCTGGACTGTGCAGTGCTGCCAGTGAATTCTCTGCAGCCACAGAAGACCTGTGGTGCAGGTGAAACTTATATCCAGGAAGGACAAATTGCTTTGGAAAGTGTCCTTGGCTATACCTTGGATACCTCGTGATACAGGAATACTGTGAAAGTCATTGCTTTTTTCCTCAACTGATTCACCACAGCGATGACTATCCAAAGTCCTGTCTAACTGAAGAGGTCCCAGAAGACTGAAGGTTTGTCAGAGTGGTGCCCACCTACAAGAAGGGTAGGAAGGAGGATCTGGATAACTAAAGGCCTGTCAACCTGATCTTAGTGCCAGGGGAGGTTGTGGAGCAGATTGTCCTGAGTGCCATCACACAGGAGGCACAGGAAAACCAGGATGTCAGGACCAGCCATCATGGGTTTATGAAAGGAAGGTCCTGTTTGATGAATCTGATCTCCTGCTGAGACAAGGTGACCTGTCTAGTGGGTGAGGGAAAGGCTGTGGATGCTGTCTACCTGGATATTAAGAAATACCACCTTCGACACCATCTCCCACAGCAATTCCATTTGGCACTGGATCCCCACCTTCCATGGTCCCCAGGAAGAGCCCTGTGCACTGTGTGAGGGACAGCATCGACCTTCCTACAGGCTGCAGGTCATGGCTTGGCCTTTCTGCTTCATCAAGCAAGCCAAGGCTTTGCTCAGCAGCAGAGCTGCCTGCACAGCCCCTTTGCTTACCTGCACTCACAGCCTCCAAGGATGGGCTCTAACAAGGCCATGGGGAGGCTTTCTCGGTCATGGCCCTCAGCGGGGCTTGTTAATGCTTCCAGGGACTTTGGGCTTTGCTCCTGACTTGGTGTTCTTGAGAGGTTTCTTCAGTCTCCTCTGAAGACCTGCAGTTCACAGCACCAAAGACACGCTGGGCTCATTACGAATTAGAAAGCTCTGACAAGCCATGTCTCTTCCATCAGGGACATCTGGTCTTCAAGTTTGGCTGGTACACTTAATGAGCTAAGTTTCAGCAGTACAGTGAAAGAGAAAGGAAGGTAATGAGCACTTTGGGGAAATGATAGAAGGCTTTTCCAATTGCTATTGATGCAGAGTGACTCCTCAGGAGGTGTGAACAGGTAGGAAAATCAGTCCCTGGAGCTAAACACTGTGTGGACAGCCTTGCTCCTCACCTCTCCAGACTCACTATTTCAGCTGAATATAGCATGTTCTTAGCAGTAATTATTGGCTGCTTTCTTTAGAGTACAGGGTGTAAACAGGAATAAAAGAGGGATTGCTAATGGTGAATGGTGGATGGTGGTGGTGGTGGTGAGGGGACTGAGACAGAAATTAATAAACAAAAAATAAATTTCTCAGCTGTATTATTGCTAGTTCGTGCAGATCCCCATGAGGTCTATTGTCACAACTGAAGAGTTGCCCATAGGGAATATTAGAGACACTACTGAAAGACAGTCCAACTTTTCCTCTCTGAACCTTAAAACAGAAGCTACATAGGTAGAATGGGTTGGAGTGATCATAGAGGAAGAGGAGAAAGGCATCTGGAGATGAACTTCTTAACCCATAGCTGTAAATCAGGAAACCAGGACGTCAGCCTATTCCAAATGTCTTCAATTCCAGAGAAGGTGTGAACTTCCTGGGACTCATGACAAATATTAGGATGTTTCCAAATCTTTTTTGTATCTCTAGAAATTCTCCCACTTTGTTCTACGTATATGTAACAACTGGTATTAAGAACAGCACAGACTCTGCCTTCAGACGCCAGCTTCATATCTAATGCATTTTGCACAGCTATAGGGGCTATTTCTCACACTTCTTCCTGCAAAGCCTTCATGGCACCTGCAGGGTCCTTGCCCATCTCTTCCATTGCTGTGGATCTCGTTATCACTGCCTTCTCCAATTCAGGAACCGCTAACCATGGAGTAACCAAGGCCACAAGAAGGCTGATGATCTGGCCTATCATTATGACATCCATTACATCTGAGAAGCTCATAGGCCACTAGGAGGCACATGGCCATGAAGGCGAGTTTGAGGTCCCTGGAGTGTCCAGTTTCCTTGGGGGATTGGCCACCAGCAGCCCAGCTGGTTATGGCTGCAGTAAGAAAGGCACTTGGACTCTGAGACAAAGTGTCATTTCAAATGGCCTTGGTTAGAGCAAACTCTCTACACACAGAGACAATCGTATTCCGTCCTTTCCGAGGCTGGGAACACGGAGTTTACAGCTTTGGGAGAGTGGTGCAGCAAGTTGTGCAGATCCTGCCTGCAGAAGGGTTATCCCACATTGTCTCCTGTGAGCTCTTGAAGTGTTTTCTGCCAGGGAAACCCATTCTAGTCATCACTTCTTGTGTTCTTTGAGGAGATGTTCATTTGGGAATTGGTAACTGCAGTCTCACGTAAAGGTACAGGCGTGCGGTTGGCCATTCACCAGCAGCTTCCTGCAGATTTCTTCTTCCAATATGGCTTATTCTGCAACCCAGGGGCACACTCAGCACAGCACAGCCTGAAGCCCAAGAGGTACGTGGAGCACAGCACAGACCTGCTCAGCTTTTCTGTTATACTCATCACTAACTCCTCCATGTACAAAGGTCTACTGCTCAGATTCTCTCAACCTCCTGATGAAGGTTAGAAGGAGAATGATATCTCCTTTAGAGCACTAGAGAAAGGGACCTTTACTTGAAGGCCTCAGTTGAAGGGAAGGTGGAAGATGATCCCTGACCAACATAGTGGAAAATCTCTCCTGGACTTGTTTTGAACAAAAAGACAAGGCAGGAGTGGTGAAAATTCTGGACGGCATGTTTGAGTCAGGTATGGGTGACATTGGTAAAGCAGAAATGAAGGGCAAGTCAAGAAGACAAATTGTAGCAGGGCTGAGTAGAGAGGAAAGATCACCTCCACCAACCCTTGGGCAGTGCTCTTCCTAATGCAGCCCAGGATGCCATGGGCTGTATTTGAAAGGTGCAAAGCCAGGAGAAGAGGAGGCTTTGGGGACACCTAATAACAGCCTTCCCATATCATCTTGGGTCATATCAGCAAGAAAAGGCAGCCAGGTTCTTGCCTGTTGTGCATGATGGGAGGATGAGGGCCAATGGGCATTAAGCTGAAGCAAGGGAAGACAATCTTTCTCCCGATGAAGACAGTCAAACAGTGGAGCAAATGTCCCACAGAGCTTGTGCCATGTCCATCCTTGGAGCTTTGCAAGCCCCACTTGAAGGAAAGCCTGAGCTACTTGCTCTCACCCTATTGCTGATTCTGCTTTGAGCAACACATTGGCCTGGACACCTCCTGAGGTCCCTTCCAGCATGAATGATTATTGATCTCCATCCATCATGGATCTTTCCTCCATGATGGGAGGGAAATCACTCAGGTTTCCAGTGGCTGTTGAAGCCTAACAAAAAGTTGGTCAGTTGACCTGTGAGGTTCTTTTCCCACTCCAAGCTTTCTAGCTCAGGTGCAGGGCTGCTTGGCTGGTACCCCCAGACAGCCCTGACTGATTCCCATTCTTCACCCTTTCTTTTTTTTGTAGCTCTTTTCCCATGCACAGTTGATTCTCCTTGACCACCCTTGTCTCCTCCCATGCAAGCAGCCCGCCTCTTCTCCCTGGACATTGTCTGCAGCGAATGAAGAGACGGGACACAGCTTGATGCAAGCAAGTGTCCATTTATTAGTGATTTTCTTACATATGTTTCTACCTTCTACATATTACACACTGATTGGTTAAATCTTAAGCGTAAAAAACACTGATTGGTTAATATTTAAGGCACACCGTTAGAACAATAGGTACTTACTAGTTTATCTTGACCTAGCAATAATTTTTATTCCAAGGTTAGGGAGTTTCTTTCTACGCGGCTTTCTTAATTACATATCGGCGCCATCCGTTCCCTTATCTGGCTACTTGTTTCTCTGTCCGTCTGGTTGCCTCCTCAACTGTGATGGCTCAGGGGTCTGCTGTTAGCTTGTTCCTTTGCTCCCAGGGCTTGTGCCCTACAAGTTCTAACAAGTCTCTATTCATCAGGCTATCAGTACTTGGACTCTTGTCCTTGAGGCCTTGTCCTACAATTGTCTGTCTTCCTTTGGGGATTCTGAGCTGTTCACCTTGGGAATGCCTACCAAGGTCAGCAATACCATTGAAGCACTGCCTTCCTTCGTTATCTGTAGTGTCCTGCAGTTCCTTATGCTGTTACCTTGTCAGAGGCACAACACGGCAGGGTGCGCCATGTCCATGCACATATCAAAAGCTGGTCCAAGTAGCACCTTCCAAAACACTGGGATTTGGGAATTTTGACCTCAGAGGTTTTCCAAGTAGACGTGGTCAGCCCTTTCGTGGGGGCAGAATAACCCCACCCATGAGGGCACCTGAGCGGCTGCGGTACAAACCTGAGGAGGAGAAGGGCCTGAGTATTATGGGGGGTGCATATGAGCTACTGGTGCATGCTCAGCACATCTAAGGCCACCTGCATATGGGGCTGAATTAGGGGGTGCGTGGCCACTCAAAACAAGGGATTGATCATCCCCCTTGACTCAGCATCATACCCCTTGACACAGCACTGGTGTGGCCACATCTGGATTATCTGTGCCTGGGCTTTGAGATTTCTCATTCTGGAGGAATGGGGAAAAACTGGAGAGGCTGTGGAGGATACCTGCCTGAATGGAGTTTGGAGTCTGTGGAGAGAGACTGAAGGTGCTGGGCTTCTTGAGATTGACAATACGGATCCTCAGTCACTACAGTAGTAGCATGCACCTGCTTGAAGGGGGCTGTCAGAGATGTCAGTGATAAGGGAGTGATTCCTGACAGCGGCAGGAAGAGAAAACCTCCACAAAGTTCAACTTGGAAGGATAAGATTGGATGTGAGGAAAAAGAAGTGTCCCTCTGAGGGTTGCCCTCTGATGCCAGAGTTCACCCACAGGCAGCCTGGATTGTCCCATGGCTTTGAGTTTCAAGGAAGAAGCAAGGATGAGTGCAGAGCCATCAGTAAAGGCAGACAAACAAGGGTGTGAGGGCTGGGTGGGAAAGAAAGAAATGCGCCAACCGCCAGAGTGTAAAGTGGTACCAGCAGGGACAGTGTAGGGCAACTTGCAGTGGAAATGGCCCAGGGCTGCAGCAGGGCTGAATGGCCCCACAGGGGACTGAGGCCATTGTCCCCCTGGAAACGGCAGTTACCCATGTCATCAAGGCCTGTGACAGGAAACTTGATTTGGAGGGTCTTATGTTCTGCCCTCCAAGGGCTTGGGGGTCAGGGCTTGGCCTTTCTGCTTCATAAAAAAATCCAAACGGGTTTTGCAGCATTACAGCCACCGACACAGTACCTTTGCCTACCTGCAGTTCTGGCCTCTAATTAGCTACCCCAACGAGTCCATGGGGACACTTTGTTAGCAATGGCCCTCAGCGGGACCCATTAATATTTGAAGGTATTTTCAGTGTTGCTTCTGACTTGCATTCCTTGAGTGGTTGGTTCAGTCTTCTCTCAGTAGCTCAGGTTCATGGCAGGAGCCCCCAATGCCCTAATGAGGTATTAATCTCTTTGTCATTTACTTCCAGTCCGGAAGACCTGTGTAGCTAATTGGAGCTGTTTCATTCATGTAGATAAGGAAGAAGATTTCAAAGTGCACCTGAAAATTAATTTATATTTCATAGGTAATATTTTGCTACTTTTTGGGTTAGAGGAGAGGCTCTAGCAGCAATCTCCAAGTGATAATGATGCAGAGGGTCTGCTCAGGAGGTCTGGACTGGTAGGAAATACAGTCCCTTGAGGTCTGACACAGGATGGACAACCTTGCTCTGACTGTCCCCAAGACCACCCGTTTTCTCATTGTCCCCTGGGACTCACATCCCTTCTCCTTACATCAGACTTCTCCCCTCAGTTCTGCAGGTGGGTGCTGCAGCTCCTTTGCACCATCCCCACCTGTTTGCCTTAGAGGACTGGCTGCAGACAGGTGCAAAAGAATTATTCAAATCTCCAAGCAATGTGAAGCATGATCAAGTGCCATAAATAAAAAAACCTCACTTCACAATTCTGGCACTTGAGCTGGTAACTGTCCAGGTGGATTTCCCAAGGGTAAATCACACCTCACAGACCTGACAGCCTGCAGATATGCGTGAGTAGCTCCAAAGTGGATGTCATTTCCCTCAGCTTTACAAAACTCTTTTCATGGTCATCAGTGTTCTTCTGCCCACGTGAGGCCATGACACTCTGGGTGCATACAGAAAGAGATGGGTAAAACACCAGCTGGATGGCCAGGCTGAGAGAAGAGTGGAGAAGGGCTCACGCCCCACCTGGAGGACACTGGGACATACTGGGGCAGTGTGGGCAGCACAGGGGTGTCTTCTGTACCCTACACTGTGACTTTTAGGAGCTGTACACATGACACAGTGGAGGCAACTCTCACAATGTCTGTCGGTGGCACTAGATTTGTAGGACCATCCCTGTGCCCTAGGGATGCCATTGAGGGGAACCCTGACAGGTGGGGTGGCCGCCCTGTCAGGAGCTGCACAGATGCAGGAAGGACCAAGGGCAGAGCCTGCACCTCCCTCGGATGGACTAACACCCTGCAGCTGCAGGGCCTGGGACCTGCCTGGCTGGGGAGTGTCTGTGCAGAAAAGGCCCTGGTGCTGCTGGGGCACAGAAGGCAAAACACAATCCCACCCCGTGACCTGGTAGCAGAGGCAGCCAGCAGTGTCCTGGAGTGTATGAAGAGGTGCCTTGCCAAGAGAGTGAGGGAAGAGATGGTGTCCCCATGCTCATCCCTCGTTAGACCAGCTGCCCATGACTGTGTTCATTTTTAGGCCCTGACTGGGGAGGGAAGGAGGGAGGGAGCGGCTGGGTGGCTGTTGCGTGTTTGGCCAGAGACAAGCCACTACAGCAAGGAAGATGTGTATAATTGGGAGGGAGTTGAGGAAGGAAGGGAGGCAACAGAAAGTCTCTAGGACTTGGAGGGCCATGGTTTCATATCATTGGCAAACCCCATTCAGAATGAAGCTGGGAAGTGATGCTGACATTCCGAACCAACAAGGTCCATAGGCAGGCAAAGCTGTGCCTGTTGTTGTGACCCTAAGGAGACCCACACACCTCTCTAAGTTGACCTGCACACCTACAGCATAGATCATGCTGGGGCTGAATCTCTTGCCTGGCTTCAATGGCCTCCCGAAGCCATGGACAAAGCTTTGGGTGGAGGCCCCTGGTGAGGCTGGTCAGGGACATGAAGTCCTAGGGATGGTCTCAGGGCCCTGCCCCCATGGGATCCCACCTGCCAGTGCCCTCAGCAGGCCAGGTTCCCCTTCCCTCCTCTCCCAGCACTGTGTTCTGCTGCTCTCCCTCCCCATATGCCTGGGCACCAGATTTTGCCTCAGGGAGTATTCCTCATTTCTGTAGATGGTACCTGGCCAGCTGTACCTGCAAGGTCACAGGGAGGACTATGTTACTTTGGAAAACTAACAGAATCTCAAGGTTGTGCCTTGGAACATTTTGTCTCCAGCCGAGTCCAAAAGTCAGCGGTTCCCCATCTCAGCCCAGAAAGCAGGTAGAACAAGTTTTGTGGCGCCTTTCAGCTGCCTACCGGGGCAGTGTAAGAACTATCAAACAAATTCCTTTCTGGCACCTTCCCCGGTGGAGTTGTGCATGGGGTGTGTTTAGAACATTTTGTCACCAGCCGAGTCCAAAAGCCAGCGGTTCCCCATCTCATTCCAGAAAGCAGGTAGAACAAGTTTTGTGGCGCCTTTCAGCTGCCTACCTGGGCAATATGAGAACTACCAACAGAACTCCTTTCTGGCACCTTCCCCGATGGAGTTGTGCATGGGCTGTGTTTGGAACATTTTGTCACCAGCCGAGTCCAAAATTCAGCGGTTCCCCATCTCAGCCCAGAAAGCAGGTAGAACAAGTTTTGTGGCGCCTTTCAGCTGCCTACCTGGGCAATATGAGAACTACCAACAGAACTCCTTTCTGGCACCTTCCCCGGTGGAGTTGTGCATGGGGTGTGTTTGGAACATTTTGTCACCAGCCGAGTCCAAAATTGTCTCTGAACTTTTTCAGGAGCTGCAATCAACCCAAACTCAGCTAAACTATGTCTGGACTCTTTCTCAACTGTCTCCAGCAGCTCTTTTGATGGTGCTGCTAGCAAAATGTCATCCATGTCATGATAACAGTAAACATCTTGGTATTTGTCTGTCACTGATCTCAGGGCTTGGGCTACAAACCACTGACAAATGGTTGGTGAGGTTCTCGTGCCTTGAGGCAGTATGGTCCAGTGGTACCTTTTTGTGGGCTCAGAGTTATTTCTGGTTGGTACTGTAAAGGCAAACTTGGCTTTGTCTTCTGGATCTAAAGGAATGGTAAAAAAATAGTCTTTCAGATCAATAACTACAATGTCCCACTCCATTGGTATCACGGTGGCAGACAGCAATTTCAGCTGCAAGGCCTCCACAGGGGCCATCACTGCATTGACTTTACACAGGTCATGCAACAATCGCCATTTACCTGAAATAATTTTCATCACAAATACAGGGGTGTTCCACAGGCTATGTGACTCTTCAGTGTGGCCCGTGTTTAATTTTTCCTTAAGTAATTCATGCCGGGTACTCAGCTTTTCCTGTGGCAGGGGCCACTGACCTACCCATACTTGTCTGTTGGTCAACCAAGTAGACCAAGGGGAGGCTGTTTCACTGCCTGCAGTACAGTGGCCCCAGTTAAAAATCCGTGGTGATCTGAACTCCTCACTGTCCTAGACAATCTCGGCCCCACAAAGTGAGTGCTGGTAACTTATGGCCAGACGGAGGCAGTCTGTCCTTCTTGTGTTTTGATCTGTATAGGTTTTACAGAAAAGTAGCTTGTAGTCACACCCCCCCAACCTACAACTCCCTCTGCGTTATTTACCAAAGGCCATTGAGGTGGCCAGTCCTTGCTCGATATGACAGTTACGTCTGCTCTGGTATCCAGAAGACCGCTCAACTTCATTTGCTCAGGAGTGCCTCCCGACAACGCCAGAGTGCAGGTCAGGTTGCGTCGTGGTGGAAATGGTTCTTGTGTCCAAGACACCTGAGGTATTCCTGTGGAGGCGAATCCTTCATTGACCCGCCATCTGGGCTCTGTTCGGGGAACACAACTCTAAAAAGGCACAAGCTGAGCAAGGCATGTATTTTTTGAAATGTTACCAGGAGGGACAGGTAGGAAAAAACGCATGGGAGATATAAGGCAAACATCAATAAGGTGGTTAAAGATAATTATAATAAATCCTGTAATACTTTTGATCCATGGCCTAAAGTTTCCCAGCCATGAGAAGAGACCAAAGGCATCCCACCCCTGGCTCTGCTTCAGATATTTGTTTAAGGCTTTTAAGTTTTGTAAGCTTTTGTGGATTGATTCAGAGTGGTTGCTCAGATTCACGTAACATGACATAGCCTATCAAAGTCTTCACACTCGTGTCCCCACGCTAATAATAAAAATCAATAGCAACTTGGTTCTGTAGCAACATATGACGGACAGAATTTACATCTGTCAATAAGCCAGAAAAATATATATATAATTGTAGTATCACTTTCTTTAGCAAGCTGGCAGCCTAATTTACTAAGCAAATTAAGAGCGTGTACTATTCTTACAGAAGAGATTAGAGAAGCAAAAATGTGCTTTGCTGCATTCCAGAACTCAGCCTGAGAGTTACAGTCTGCTGTGAGTTCTGGGTTACAATCATTTGACACATGTTGGGGTTGCAATTGTGAAAGTTGCCCGTTTCACTTTTTATGGGTGTTATCATAGCTAGTTCTTTTAAAAGCAACTCCTGAGCTTCCTCGTGTTCGACTTGTTGTTGCAAAATATTCTGAAGCTGATCAATAAAGTTAGTATATGACTCTCTAGGACCCTGCAAGACTGTGGCGAATGACTCACTAGAGGCTAGCCCAGACTCCCGCATCCTGACTGCCTTAATAGACATCTCCTTCATTTGCAAATAGTTGTCCCTGGGATACCTTGCCTGGGTCACAGAATCGGCACAACTGTTTTCTCCAGCCAACTGCTCATAGTTAACAGCAATTCCCCAATTAAGGTTTCCAATCAAGGCCACTACACGTAGCTCACAAAAATCAGATAACCACATCATATCAGAGTTAGTACCATAGAAAGCAATGACTTCCAATCACGCAGTGTGAGTGTATAAGGCTCTGCCATCACTTCAAGAAGGGACATAGCAAATGTATTATGAATCCTCCCTTCCCGCACTGCTTTGCCTCGTATTGCACAGGCTGCTACTTTGGAAGTTGATTTATCTGACAAAGTACTGAACATGCCACAGTGACTCCCAAATCTCCTCGCTTAAGCGCTTCCCACTTGCATTCCTGCCAGCAATCCCTCAGACCCCCTTTCACCCTCCCCAAAAATACAATCAATGCATCAGGAGAGACGAGGGGGGGGGGGGGGGGAAGGGGGGGGGATAGGTCTAGCTCCTTTTCCGGATCTATAGGACCTGGATCATAAGGTTTATCAGTGTCAATGGAATCATTGTCTGAGTTGTCCTGTTCCTGCATTTGGTCCTGTGTTGTGAGGGTCGCTGCAATCAGTGACAGGAGCTTTCGGGGCAGAGGAGGTGTGGACAGAATCGCCACCGTTAGTGGTGTGTTGAGAAGAGTCTCGCTGCTGGTGGAATTTACAGCTTCCTCTCGTTTAGCACTCGTGCTATTGGTGGAATTTACAGTTTCCTCTGGTTTGGCACAGTTAGTAGAATTAGTCCACACTTGGTGAAGAGTAGTCAGAATTTGCCACCAAGGTGGTAAACGGATTCCCATCTCGGAGTCACCCTCCGTGGCAGCATCATACAATCGTCTGCTGACCACTTTAATCTCTTTTAAATCTCTAAAATCAACCTCCACATTGTGGAGAATTTTCCACTTTCTTCAGAGCCTGAACTAATGTCCTCCCACAGTGCCGAGCTGATCTTATCCCAAGTTGTTAACGCAAAAGCCGCGCTCACTGAGGGGATCAGCCCTCCCTGCCGAGCCCATGACAGCAACTTCCTCAGGCTTCACTCATCATAAGATAACCCTCTCTGAGAGAGGATATGTTGGAGGAGCTTCACCACTGCTGCTTCTTTGCTCAGCATGGACCCCATCTCCTCCCTGACCGCTCCCCTGATCAGGGTGAGATTCCAATGGCTGTGCACATGCATCTTCCCAGGCACCGAGGCAGTGCCTGCTATGGCTGGCTTCTTCCGCCCCCTCTGAGCCGCCTCTGCACTCCTGGAAGCATGGACAAGAGGGTCCCTGTTTGGGCGCCACTTGTTGAAGCAGAAGGCTCAGACACAAGTAATATGACCAATGTGATCAAGTTAGTGCCACTTTATTAATAGACTCACACCAATTTATACTCTACAGCTAAAAATACACACACTACGCACGCTTTGTTATGTAAAAGGTGATCGGTTAAAACTACTCGTTCACACTCTTCCACCTTCCCTAGGATTGGTCCTGGTGTGGTGCCCACACGCTGCTCCCCCCTTGTGCAGGCATCCCGTTTTTTCTCATCTTTCTGTCCAAGTCCCTTACCTCTCTGCAAATACACAGTTTCTTTGTCTCCCTTGGCCTTGCACATATCCTTCACAACACCTGCAGCTTGTTAGAGCTGCGGCCTGTTATTACAGCCAAGTTATTTGGTCTGGATTGCTCATAATTTGCCAGTTTTCTTCCAGCCACTCCACAATTTTGAGTCTGTTTTGACTTGCATCACCACAATTGGTGACCCTGACGTGCTGATGTGACCCAGTAAGGGGTATCCTAAGGAGACCCTGAGACTGTGCCGACATGACCCCGGTAAGGGGTGTCAGGAGCAGATCCTGAGATTGTGACCAGTGGGTTGCTGGGGAGATGGAGCCTGGTTAAGCGGAATAGCGCAGCGGGGTGGCTGCAAGATCCTGGGAGACCGTGACACCAGAAAGGTGAGCCACCAGGGACAGCATGGGGACTAATTAAAGGAAAATACCATTGTGCTGTCAGTGTGGAAGTTAGTGTTACAGCAGCGTGGGACTACTTTAGATGGGCTGTGGTTAAGATGTATGTTATTGTGAGCCAAGAGACAAGGAGTAGAAGCATCCACTGTGACTCCTCTTAGTGAGTCGACTTGGGAGAATTTAGGATCAACACTGTTAGAAGCTGTGGTGAAAGGGGACAAAGAAGCGTCGGGGCTTTTGGCTACATGGGGACTGTTTAGAGATGCTGTGGGGGGCTTGAAAAGTCAGCAAGACGTCAGTGAGGGTGTATCACCCAGACCTCTCCTGGATCACCCTTCAGTCAACAGACAAGAGGGTGAGGTGGGAGGGGAGAGGGAGAGTCCGTGCCCCTTACCAGTCACCACTCCTCAATGTCCCAAAGCCCCCAAATCTGCCCAACGGCATTGACCTATGTTCAGTAGTGATTCTGAGGATGAGGATGGAGGGCAGAAACCTCGGCGGATTGATCCCTGCACCCCTGAGTCCCACCAACATTTATGGTAGCCCACACTCCCTCCTCCCCCAGCTGCTTCTCCCCTCCCGCCTGCCCCCTCTGCTCCACCCCTGCCTACGCAGGGTGGAAATGCTAAAAAATGGGGAATCATGTCCAGCTACGACAAGGTTATCCGTCAGAAACAGTGAAGAATGTGGTGGTGGTAGAAATACAGTATCCAGCGTAACGGTAATACTGCGCGGCCCTTGGCAATTTTGACAGGCTGTAAACGATGGGGTACAGAAAGAGGGAAACTGGAATTTAGTAGAACATACATGTAGACTGCTCCTTGATGTTACTACTCCTTCCACTGTTGCACTGCATGCATATCCTTATAACAGGAGACGTGGCTGCTGGTAACCCTAAGGTTCATACAGTGTTTCCTTGGAAAATAGTGCAGGACTTGCAAAAACCTGTTTCTCAGTATGGGGTGAATTCGCCAGCTACAAAGCAGTTGTTACATTTGGTTACCATGGACACTTGGACTCTTTTCAATATTTCTCAGATGGCGCAGATCATTTTCCAACTGTGCCACTAGTGGTCTTCCATGGCACATTGCGGGCAGCAGTGGAACAGCAGGGGCTGCAGAATATGAACCTTCCACAGGATGATCCCCGGGTTGGTAATTGTATTCAGTGTTTAGTTGATTGTAACATAAATCAGGTCATGGTCACCCAGCTACACACACCCTTTGCCTCGTCGCAATTAACAAGCAAAAAAGAGGAGGATAGAGAATCTCTGAAGAGAGATATAGGAGAGGAAGCTGGAGAATATTTGACCTAACAAGAGATGAGAGAACAGCTGGGTATTGTGAAGGAGAGTAGTAAAGATGAACATGGTTATCTAGTGATAAATAGGTGTCTGCATGCGTGTAGAGATATATAGCTATGTAACTGCTGAATGATTTCTGCCCTGAGCCTGGTGCCTGGTGGTGCAGACAGCTGCGGTTTGTGTGCGGGCTCAGAGATGTAAATAAGGGCTTCTCTGTTATGGTAAAGTGTCTCTGGTTGCATATATAGAAGAAAAAGAAAAAAAAAAGGGGTGGGGTGGGGCGGGGGGGGGGGGGGTGGTTAATGAAGGGAATGACCCCAGAGGCACGTTCAGAGAAAGCATGTTGTGTTTTGAACTTTTTGAAAATCTCTGCCGACCATGCGGTGTCTCCCTTTTTGACGTTGTGTCAGTTGGTGATAAACAGCCAAAGCACCAAGGTGTCTTAGTGGGCAAGAAAGACCCTTGTACCAGGCAGTGGTCAGGACCACATGGATGTTAACTTGGGGGAGAGGTTATGCTTGTGTCTCTACAGATGAAGGTCCGCAATGGATACCTGCTCGCTGTGTGCGGCCTGAGCTTAGCGTGCCGGACCGTGGGAGCGCTGCTGCCGCCAGTCAACCTAACAACTGATGTGTGGGTCTCCTTACTGAACCAGCCCTTGTTTGGTATGCCCTTCCTTGAAACTGACTTGCAGACATTGTTGCAAAAAAGTGAATGTATGTGGGGAATGAAGAATCTTACTGAAAGCCTTGATTATCTGGGGTAATTGATTACCTCTGTATAAAGTGAATGCAAAAGAAGTTGATATTTTTTGCACTTTGAATGTTGATAGTTGTCTTTATGTAGATGCTAGTGTAGTAGGAGGCTATGATGGGACCATGACACCCACATAAATCAACACGTGAACATGTTGATAAGCATAATGCTGCAGGACAAGGCCTCAAGGACAAGAGCCCAAGTACTGATAGCCTGATGAATAGAGACATGTTAGAATTTGTAGGGCACAAGCCCTGTGGGAACAGAGGAGCAAGCTAACTGCAGACTCGAGCCGTTGCAGTTGAGATGGCAACCAGATGGACAAAGAGGAACAAGAAGCCAGATAAGGGAACGGATAGTGCCGATAAGGATCTTTATTAATTAAGAAAGTCATGTAGGAAGAAACCCCCTAATCTTAGAATAGAAATTGTTGCTATGACAAGGTAAACTAATCAGTTCCTATTGTTCTAACGGTGTGCCTTAAATGTCAACCAACCAGTGTTTTTTACGCTTAAGATTTAAGCAATCAGTGTGTAATATGTATAAGATAGAAACGTATATAATTGTAAGAAAATCACTAATAAACGGACAACTTGCTTGTATCGAGCTGTGTCCCGTCTCTTCATTCGCCGCATAATGCACTCAAATGCAATATAACTTTGGATGAAGCGTCTAGTGATTTAGTTGATTTATGGAACTGATGGGAACGTATTGCAGCGGTTCTTCTCTTACTCGAAGTAACAGCAGAGAAAGCATTAAAGAGTTAAATGCCTGGTTTGTTATGTGGTTAAGTATCTGAGTCAAATTTGCCACTATGACATACAAAACCAGAGCAAGTATTGGCTTTTTGTTGTTGGTTCAAGGACATGGCTCTGAGGATTTGGATGGTATGTGCTGAATGGATTTTAGGCGCCCCATTGCAGCAACATGTTATCAAAATCTGAGAAAATGTCAGCCTTTTTGGCATCCATTCACTCAATTGGCAGTATTGTTCGTTTGCTATTGCCTTGGTTGCTGTCATGTTTGCAAGGGCCCTGCAGAACATGGCAAACCTGGTACTAGCTGTTCAAAAACAAAAAGGGGAAATTGTAGAACTGTACGGAAAAGAGACAGTGGGTTGTTTTAACATTGATAATGTGCAGCTTTGGCTGTGCTTTGATGATGTGCAGCTGAGATCCTGCAGCAAAGAGTTAAATAACTTTAAGGGAGTATGAGAAGAAACTAGGATGAGACAGAAACAAAGGAGGAATGTGATGTCACCTCTAGAAGGTAAAGAAACAGCATGAACAGTAGACAATAGCCTATAGTGAACAGCACTAAGGGAAGTGTTGTATGAATTTGACTGATCGCTCGAACTCTATTCATAAGCAGCTTGCAGAGTTAAAAAAAAAAGTGCAAGCCATAAAGACTGAGAACGGGTTAACGGACTGGCTACAGAGTTTAGGAATTACTGGATGGTTAAAAGATTTGTTTCTGCACAGGATAACGGTATTAATTGCCATTGTAATCTTTTTAATGATATTGGGCTGTGTGTGGAATTGCTTTATGAGAAGGATGAACTGAATGATAAAAGGGGTCTGGATCACTTAAAAACAAAAAGGGGGATTTGTGGAGTGGCTGGAAGACAACGGACATATGAGCAATCCAGACCAAGTAACTTTGTTGTAATAGCAGGCCAAAGCTGTAACAAGCTGCAGGTGTTGTGAAGGACATACGCAAGGCCAAGAGAGACAAAGAAACTGCATTCGCAGAGAGATAAGAGTGTTGGACAGAAAGAAGAGAGAAAGCAGGATGCCTGCACAAGGGGGGAGCAGCGTGTGGGTGCCACTCCGGGACCAATGAAAGGGAGTGTGATGCCGCATGGACAACAGCTAAGTGACTTAAAAGACGCCAGAAAAGACTGATGTATCCAAGCGATTAAACAAGGTGTTGTTTACATTGAATTGTTTGTCCCTGACAGAAGAAAGAGAAGGGTCCCCATCGTTATACATCATCAGGCTATTCAGGGAAGTCAAACACAGGCCATTCCTGGGTTATAGGTTCATTATAAGAACATGACTACAGGAAACTGGAAAGGACCCAGTCCAGTGTTGTTCATCGGTAGAGGATATTTTTGTGTTTCCACAGATAAAGGACCTCTATGGGTCTCTAGCAGATTTGTCCGCCCTGCATGTCAACTCCAGAAGAACGGAGAAAATATAGATGACAGCTTTGTCTCCAACCAGTCTTTAACTAACTGTGTGCAGAACTTGGGCCAGTCCCATCCACCATAGAAGATGTGCTGTTGACAGCAGCGAGAAGACAATCATTTGGGTCACGAGCTTGTAATGCTGTGTTGAAAAAAATTTGTAATAGGAAGAATGCTGTTTGTGGAAACTATAGTGAATGAGCAGCAATAATAATAAGTTGTGGTAACTGTAGACTAAATTTTGTTATAGGTTGTAGCTGCTTGCGAAATGATTATGCTTTGTATTTAGATTGTCAAAAGAGCTTTGCTAATATTACTTTGAAAATACTTGTAGGGAATTTTTGAACCTTCAGCCAAATCAACATTTTCCAGAAATATGGATGCCAGAAAGTATTGACAGCAGAATAGAAGCTATCTCTTGGTGGGCCTTGACAGAAAACTTAACTGTTGTTTTAGCTACAAAGAAAACACAAGCTCTTGGCTTGTGGTGCTTGTTTTGACACTTGGGAACAAGATTGCGAGATAATGAAATTGTTTGATCTGATTGTAGGGCTGATAGGAATCATCAGCATGCCCTCGCAAGGAACAGCATGGATTCCTGTCCAACCACAAATGAACATGTGGGTTACCTAGGCAAACAAGACAGGGCAAGATTCATTTTGCTTATTGTTAGTTACCCCATCTGACTCATTTCATACCTGTTTGATTTGGGTCCCTTTAAACCATATGAAGGAGTTTGGGCACTGGACAACAGGTAAAATATACTCCGACTACCTAGACCAAGCAGCAAATTACTTTTGCACCACCATCAGTGGATCTGTGCAAGCCGATTGGTGCAAATCACTTGGTATTCCAAGAAACCCCTCGGGGGCTCAAGCGTTCCAAATTGCACAGGGCCTGAATGTTACCGGCATGGAACCTCAGGAGCTTGACATCTTAAGGATCTATGCCTGGAAACTACTCTTTATTTTCGGGGTTTTAAAAGAAAGACATTGACTCAGGTAATATTAGGATCCACAAACCAAGAAATAATAATACTTGGATTGCCCCTGGGTCCCCCTGGCATTATAACAACACCAGTTACTGTAACGATTGGACATGGCCTGTTTCCTGGTCTGGTGAGACAAATGAAAAAGCAAAGATTTTGCATCAGGGAGTATTCCTCATTTCTGGAGATGGTGCCTGGCCAGCTGTACCTGCAAGGGCACAGGGAGGACTATGTTACTTTGGAAAACTAACAGAATCTCAAGGTTGTGCCTTGGAACAGTTTGTCTCCAGCCACGTCCAAAAGCCAGCGGTTCCCCATCTCAGCCCAGAAAGCAGATAGCACAACTTTTGTGGTGCCTTTCACCTGCCTACTGGGGCAGTGTAAGAACTACCAACAGAACTCCTTTCTGGCACCTTCCCCGGTGGAG